>NC_136062.1:413265462-413742221 GCF_964261635.1 Lissotriton helveticus
AAGCGCACTACATACCCGCGAGGGTGTCAAGGTGCTGAAGGGAGGGTAGGAAGGGGGTGCTGTTGCTACTGGTTGAACAGCCAGGTCTTGAGTTGTCTCCTGAAGGATAGAAGGTCTTCGGTTTGTCGTAGGATGAGGGGGAGGGTGTTCCACGTCTTGGCGGCGTGGTGGGAGAAGGATTTGCCTCCGGCTGTGGTTTTACGGATGCGTGGGACGACAGCCAGGGAGAGGTCTGCGGAGCGGAATTTCCTGTTCGGTACATAGAAGGAGAGTCGGCTGTTGAGATAAGCTGGGCCGGTCTTGTGAAGTGCCTTGGGTGATGTGGTGGCGGCACGGGACGTCGAGGATCAGGCGTGCAGAGGCATTCTGCATTCTTTGCAGCCTGCTGATGAGCTTGGTCGGGGCTCCAGCGTAGAGGCCATTTCCGTAGTGGAGTCTGCTGCTGACTAGGGCCTGGGTGACTGTTTTCCTTGTGTGTCGGTATCCATCTGTAGATCTTGTGAGCATGCGGAGGGTATTGAAACAAGTGGAGGGGACAGCGTTGACTTGTTTGGTCATGGTGAGTTTCGAGTCAAGGATGACTCCCAGATTGCGTGCGTGGGTGCGGGAGGTCCTTGGTGAGGGAGAGAATCAGTTGCGTGTCATCGGCTTAGGAGATAATGTTGAGGTCGTGCTGTCGGGCGATGCGTACGAGAGGCGCCATGTAGACGTAGAACAGCGTCGGGCTGAGGGAGGATCCCTGCAGGACGCCGCAGATGATCTCGGAGGATTCGGATCGGAACGGGGGGAGGCGGACTCTCTGGGTTCTGCCAGAGAGGAAGGAGGAGGTCCAGTCCAGGGCCTTGTCTCGGATCCCTGCGTCGTGGAGTCGTGTGCGCAGTGTGCTGTGGCAGACAGTGTCGAAGGCGGCGGAGAGGTCCAGAAGGATGAGGGCCGCCGTCTCGCCGTTTTCCAACAGGGTCCTGATGTCGTCTGTGGAGGCGATGAGGGAGGTCTTGGTGCTGTGGTTGCTGCGGAAACCTGACTGGGAGGGGTCCAGAATGCTGTTGTCTTCGAGGTAGCCGGTGAGCTGGATGTTGACTATCTTCTCGATGACCTTAGCTGGGAACAGAAGCAGGGAGATGGGCCGGAAGTTTTTCAGTTCGCTTGGGTCCGCCTTGGGTTTCTTCAGTAGGGCGTTGATCTCGGCGTGTTTCCAGCTCTCAGGGAAGGTCGGGGTCTCGAAGGAGAGGTTGATGATGTTGCATAGGTGGGGTGCGATGGAGCTGCCGGCTTTGTTGAAAATGTGGTGTGGAAAAGTGTCAGACAGTGAGCAGGAGTGGATTGTGCCCATGGTCTTGATTGTGTCTTCGATGCTCACGTGGGCCCAGGTTGTCAGGGGGTCGTAGTCGGTGGGGTGTGGTGGTTCCTTCGTGTTGGGGCCTGTAGGGGTCATGCGGGGGTTGAAGCTGTTGTGGATGTCAGTGATCTTGCTGTGGAAGAAGATGGCAAGGGAGTCGCACAGGGCTTGCAACGGTGGGGTGTCGTTGGCGTTGGAGCTGGGGTTGGAGAGTTCCTTCACGACGTTGAAGAGCTCCTTGCTGTTGTGTGCGATGTTATTGAGGCGTTATATGAAGGAGGTGGTGGTGGTTGCGGATGGCGTCTTTGAGGGATGCGCCGCTGCCGAGCGACTTCTCGCTATGCCATATGTTCTCCAACTTCCGGCAGGTGCGCTTGAACGCTAGTAGTTCCGGGGTGAACCAGTTGGCTCTCTTGCTGGTGTCTTTGAGGGTTTGTTTTTTCAGCGGGACTAAGGTGTTGGAGCAGTCGTCCATCCATCATCTGAGGTTGCGCGCGCCATCGTCAGGGTTGGAGGGGTTGGTCGGTGGGTTGAGTGCGAGGTTTGTCTGTAGCTCTACTTTGGTGATTCTGCCCCAGCAGCGATGGGGGATCTGTAGGGATGCTTGGGAGTAGGGAGTAAAAAGTGGCCCTCATTGGTACAGCTTTTCATCTATCATCCGTTCTTTTTGCATTTGTCAACCTAAGGGGATGGGCATGCCCAGCCATTGGTCCCCTGCTCAATGTGCCACTTGATTCAAGCTAGGCTGGTTGATGAGGGGAAAAACACATAAACTGGTCCCAGGATGCTTGTTTCTGGTCCAGGGAGGACATTGCTTGTCAGGTTGGGTTGGACTGTTCCCATGATGAACAGGATTAAGACTGATTTGCATATGGCTGGGTCAAAACTGAGGAGGCATGGTGAGCAAAATGATGACAGTGGATTTAACCCAGATTTCTTGACTTCGGGTGAATATTTGATTTGTTCTTCATCTGTCCATCATTTGTGTTTTTTTTGCTTTCTTGCCCTAAGTGCGCTGGGTATGCCCAGATGTGGGTCCAGGGCTCACTGTGCCACTCAATTAAAGCTAACCTGACTGATGAGGGGTCATACCTCAGCACTGGTCCCAATATGCTTGTTTCTGGTCCACAGAGGACCTTGCTTGGCACTTTGGGCCGGACTGTTCTCATGAGGAGCAGGATTAAGACTGATTTGCATGTGGCTGGGTCTAAACTGTGGTGGCATGGTGAGCAAAATAATGATGGATTTAACCCAGATCTCTTGATTGATGGTTAAGGTTTGATTTGAATTTCATTCTGTCCATCATTTGTGCATTTTTGCTTTCTGATCGTATGTGCGCTATGTATGCTCAGACATGGGTCTTGTGCTCACTGTGCCATTGGATTAAATCTAGCTTGACTGATGAGGTGTAATACCATCAAATCGGTCCAAGGATTCTTGTTGCTGACTGAAGAGGGTTAATACCCCTAAACCGTTGCCAGGATGCATGGTTCTGTTCCAGGGAGGGAGGGAGGACCTGGCTTGGCAGTTTGGGTTGGACTTTTCCGGTGAAGAGCAGACAGATTTGCACATATTTGGGTATAAATTGGGGTGACATGGTAAGCATAAATTGGGGTGGCATGAAATTAACCCAGATCTCTTGACTGGGGGTGAATATTTGATTTGTTCTTCATTCTGTCCATCATTTGTGGTATTTCTGCGTTCTGACATTAATTGTGCCAAGTATGCCAAGATATGGGTCTTGGGCTCTTTGTGCCACTGGTTTCAACAAAGCCTGGCTGATGAGGGGTAATACCGGGCAAACCGGTATCAGGAGGTTTTTTTCTGGTCCAGGGAGGACCTGGCTTGGCAGTTTGCATTGGTCTGTTTCCATGAGAAGCAGGGTTATGACTGATTTGCATATGATTGGGTATAAAATGGTTTGGCATGGTGAGCAAAAGTATCATGGATGTAACCCAAATCTCTTGACAGGTGGTGAGTGTCTGATTTGTACTTCATTTCACCCATCATTTGTGTTTTTACGCTTTCTTGCCCTTAGTGCGCCAGGTATGCCCAGACGTGGGTCCAGCGCTCACTGTGCCACTGGATATAACCTAGCCTGGCTGATGAGGGGAAATACCCTGAAACTGGTTCCAGGATGCTTGTTTATGGTCCAGAGAGGACCTGGCTTGGCACTTTGGGCTGGACTGTTCTCATGAGGAACAGAATTAATACTGATATTTACATGGCTGGGTCTGAACTGTGGTGGCATGGTGAGCAAAATAATGATGGATTTAACCCAGATCTCTTGACTGGAGGTGAAGGTTTGATTTGTTCTTCATTCCTTCCATCATTTGTGTTTTTTTTGTTTTCTCGTCCTAGGTGCACCGGGTGTGCCCAGACATGGGTCTCGGGCTCACTGTGCCACTGGATTCAATCTAGTCTGGCTGATGAGGGGTATTCCATGTAATCAGTACCAGGAAGCCTGTTTCTGGTCCAGGGAGGACCTGGCTTGGCACTTTGGGCTGGACTGTTTTCATGAGGAGCAGGGTTAAGACTGATTTGCATTTGGCTGGGTCTAAACTGGGGTGGCATGGGAAGCAACAGAAACGAAGATTTAACACAGATCACTTGACTGGGGGTGAATATTTGATTTGTTCTTTATTTATTCCATTCATGATTGTATTTTTTTTGCTTTCTCACCCTTAGTTCGCCGGGTATTCCCAAACATGGGGCTCACTGTGCCATTGGATTCAATCTAGTCTGGCTGATGAGGGGTACCATGTAATCTGTCCCAGGATGCTCGTTTCTGGTCAGGGAGGACCTGGCTTGGCAGTTTGGGCTGTTATGCTCCCACAAAGAGCATGGTTAAGATTGGTTTGCATATGGATGGGTCCCAACATGAGGTGGCATGGTGAGCAAAAAAAACAATTGATTTAACCCAGATTTCTTGACTGGGGGTGAATGTTTGATTTGATCTTAATTCCATTCCTAATTTGTATTTTTTTGCTTTCTCACCCTTAGTTTGCCAGGGTCCCAGGCTCACTGAGCCACTGGATTAATGCTAGCCTGACTGATGAGGATTGATACCCCTATACAGTTGCCAGGATGCATGCTTTGGGTCCAGGGAGGACCTGGCTTGGCAGTTTTGGTTAGACTGTTCCCATAAATAGCAGGGTTAAGACTGATTTGCACATGTTTGGGTATAAATTGGGGTGGCATGGTGAGCAAACAAAAATTGATTTAACCCAGATCTCTTGGCTAGGGGAGAATGTTTGATTTATTCTTCATTCCATTCATCATTTGTGTTTTTTTGCTTTCTCACCCTAAGTTCATCAGGTGTGCCCAGACGTGGGTCCAGTGTTCACTGTGCCCCTGGAATAATGCTATCCTGACTTATGAGCGTTAATACTCCTAAACCGTTGCCAGTATGCATGTTTAAGGTCTTGGGAGGACCTGGCTTGGCATTTTGAGTTGGACTGCTCCCATGCGGAGCAGGGTTAAGACTGAGTTGCACATTTTTGGGTATAAATTGGGGTGGTATGGTGAGCAAAAAATGGATTTAGCCCAGATCTCTTGACTGGGGGTGATGTTTGATTTGTTCTTCGTTCCATCCATTATTTGTGTTTTTTTTTGCTTTCTAGCTCTGGAGAGCCAATAAGCCTTGGCAAATGCAACCGATGCAAAAGTCGAAGAAGGTACAGTGTCGGGACCAGCAAGGCCCAGGGGACTCACCCCAAGCAGGGGAGTCAGGGCAGGCTCCGAGCTATCAGGGGAGCCCAAAAGAAGTAAAGGTGACCTCAAGCAACTCACCAAAAGATGCAGGCCACAATGCAAATGATGCGGTGTGGCCATAGATTCTGATTACTGGAGTTGCTTGAGGTTGGGGCTATGAAGAAAGGAAAATAACAAGCCTTTGCAACTGCAAGTTGACACGATGGACAGGGGTTCAGTTCCTGTGGCTCCCCGAGGGATAATTGCCTCAAACTTGGTGAAAGGGCAGGGCAGGCCTCGAGAGCTGTGAAGAACGGTAGTTCTGTGTTACAGAACCTTGAGGAGTCCGTGAGAGCTCAGTATCAGCAGACCAGTCAGCTTATTTGTGGTACCTACGAAGGCAGGGAAATGACTACTTCAGGTGTCTTGATGCCCTCAGGCCTTGGAAGATTCCTGTATGGTGCACAGTCATGGACAATCCAGCACATTGGAAGGGAGACACAGTCGAGTCCAAACAAAGTCCAGCGAAGTTCTGAGTGCCCAGATGGTTATAAGTGCAGTGGTGTCTGATTTGCATCTTATCCCAAGACGAATGTAGGGACCTGCACCCAAGAGTACCCTAGGGAAAGGGTTGGGAAAATATGGGGGGCCCTACCAGGGGAGGGTCTAGTCAGGGGGGAAGAAACTCCCATGCCCTTTGTCCAGTTTTGCACTAGAGCAGGAACCAACCGCTCCCAGAACTGGTTTGAACTGGACTAAGCACAAGGACACCAAATGTGCCCTTAATGCAAACTGAGTGGCACTGGCAAGCACACCCACTCTATCCCAATATACTAACTCCTGTCTACGAGGTGGTCCCACCTCCCTGTGACAGGATGCCGATTGTCCCACCTTCTTCTGCACAAGCTTGGCTCAGCAGTAGAAGGCCAGAAATGTGTCTCTGGTCAGCAGCAACCATTTTGTGCTGTCTGGGTCAAGAAAGCTGGTACCGGGAACACTGAGAGCCTTACGGCGGGCTGCTCTAGTGCTTGGAATCATACCTCCAAAACCGTTTATGGTGTAGGGGTTTGATTCAAACATGTGTGATACCAAGCATGACAGGAGTCTTTGCAGCCATTTTCAAGATGGTCGTCGTGTAATTATGCGGTGCCCCTCTATATAGTACATGGCTGCTTTACTGACAAAATCAGGGGAATGTGCTCCGTATGCTGCAGGGTGTCCTACTCATGCAGGGGCATCCTCTCACTTAGAACTAAGCACCTTGCCTTCAGGATAGCAAAATGCCCGCTATAGGGGTGACTTATAGGTTTTTAGTGCAGTGACCTTAGATATAGTAAACCTATATCTTGAGTAAGTGGTGCTAGCACCAACTTACACAGGCTACAATGGCAGGACTGTAGTTCCATTTTGAATGGTCTCCTATGGATGGTAAAATATATGCTTCAGCCCATGGGATACCTCTGGGGTACCTATGCCCTGGGTACCTTAGTACCATATACTAGGGACTTATAAGGGAACCCCAGTATCCAATCTGGAATGTACCTAAGTACTCAACATAACATTCTAGGGAGAAAGTAGATAGATTGGGGTCCTGATTAGCAGGATCCCAGTCAGACTAGTCAAATACAGCTCAGCATCAGGCAAAAAGTGGGGGTAACCATAGAAGTAGATCATACTTTCCTACACTGTGAGCATCCATGGCGGTCCTCTTTAAATGAGATTACAAACATATTTCCGGTTTCCTGCCATGTGTTTCCATGCACCCTGACAGGTGGCAATCTTCAACTAGCAAACAAAAATAACATTTAAGTTGGCTGCCAGCAGGTCTACAAAACTAAAACTAAATAAAGAACTGAGAGATAGGTCTTGGGGGAGCTGGTGGTTAACCAGGGAGGGGAGGAGCTACATAGGGATGGGAATAGGAATAATAGTATTTAATATTATTTATTTATTTATGCAATTTGTTAAGCGCACAAATACCCGTAGGTGTCTCGTCGCTATTAAATGAGCAGGCCGGGCAAATTGGCGATAGAGCAATGGAATAATACAGAGTTCAAAGGTTGAGGGGAACTGAAGTCAGTAGCAGCACATGGCGAAGGAGCAGGAACACATGCACTAACATGGATTGCTAAAAGCAAAATTAAAAAAACTGTTCCCTGAATACAAGCGACCTCAGCAGTTTAAGGATATACATTAATTAGAAAACTGTGAAACTGAAATGTCCTGGATGGGACAAAAATGAATATGGAAGTAAGCCATTAAATCAGTAGTAAGTGGGATAGACATCAAAGCCTAGCAATTATAGAGCAAGGATGGGACTGACTGAAAGCTTACTCATATATTGGGACTATGGGGCATAGTTATAAGAACTGCTGCTAACTAACGCTAATGCTGGTTAGCGGCAGTTTTCTTAAAGCAGACTATCGCCAAAATCTAGCACCCTGTTAGCAATGTATTTACAATATGTCACTACATGGCAATAGTTTCAAGTAGCTGTGGTGAAAACTGCTGGTAACACTAGCTTGAAAGCAATACACATTCTGACATTAGACGGCGGAAACTGACGAAAGGCCCATTAGCGGCAAAACTAGCCTATAAGTCACCTCCAATATAAAATAGGAAATAAAACCAATGAAATGCATAATGGAGGAGCAAGGGATAAGTGCAGCACAAATCAGCACCCCCCCCAAAAGGCCCCAACAGCCAGGATGACCAGTCAGAGTCCCATTCGAAGACAAAATGCAGGGCTACATCCATGAAAAGAGGTGCATCTCTGTGTCAAACTAGTGATGCATCACTTTTCATTGCGCACTCCTTTCTACACCATGGCATCCAAAACTTTGAAAGCAAGGACATTCCCCGGGGCCCGGAGACCTCGCTGGGCCTGCGTCTGGGACCTGGAGTGGGATGCGGAGGTGCTGTGGAGTCGCTGGGCCCTGGCGGTAGACATTGAGGTGTGACAATTGGGTAACATCTAGCTGGTCGCATGGAGACACATTGCTGACCTTTGTGAAAAGAACGCCTTGCGCCCCTGGGAGCTGTGAACGGTAGAGGCACTCCTGCACACCAACAAAGGGAAGTCTGCATCACATACCGGGATGCACAGAGGAGATTATCAATGGTGTGCCATGCCTCACTGCATCATAGGCTGTAGGATGTTGTGCTGGCCGGACGCTGTGGAGGGTGAGGCCCCAGAACTGTACCAAACTTGTATGGTGGGGGCACTGCAACTTTGCGCCTAAAGGAGGCCTGTTGCCAAACCTGCATCAGGAGGTTCCCCAGCTGACTTAGCTGCGACTGCTGTACCCATGCTTGTGAAATCACACCTGGCTGAGGCTCCTGATGGTTGAGTCACAGATTTGGAGAGAGTGCAGTGCATTGAATCCCAGTATCAATGTCCAGGTGAGGAAAAGGTGGAACACATAGCTTAGGAGGTCCGGGAACGAGTTGGGCCCAGGCCTAGCACCTGTGGGTGACGCACACCGTGCCCTGAACAATCCCTGTGCTGCTCACAACCTACATCACGGAGGGCACCACACAAGACTGGTGGGGGACTCCACTAACTAGCTCAATTTGCTGAGAATGGCCATTGGAGGCAGTGGGTGCCAGGGGCACGGGGGCCTGTTCTGGCCCAGGCCCTTGGGTATGCAGCTTGATTGGCTGTAACTCGCTGGGGAACTGGGGACCACGGTATCTGGCCGCCACTGTCAGATCAGAACCCGATGGTGCTGCCTTTCCTTGCCCCATGTTAGTTTGCTTTTGGGTGTACGGGGGACTAATCCTTAGTGGACTTCCTCTTTCCACAGTGCTGTGCCGTGATGATGCTACTGCTGCTGTATCCATCTGCTGCTGCTGGTTCCTCTGACACAGAGGACAGGTGTTTGAATCCCTCCTCCACCCGCAGGTTCCTGCCTGCACCTCATCCCTGGTGGTACAGTGGTAGAGAGTCATTGCTCTGCAGCTTGACTGCCCTCCTGTCTCTCTCGTCTGCTCTTCTCCGTTACTTTCCTACCTTTTTCTTTATTTTTTTTATCTTTGCTGTGTTTAGCTTTGTTTGTCCTGTGCTTTTTTGCAGTTCCTTTTTCCCTATCCTCACCCTCGTTGCTGCTGTGATCACTCGCATCCCTGCCTCCTCCAGTGTCCTTTCCCGTGTTTCCCGCCTTGCAGCTGTACAGCGCACCCGCAGCACTACTTAATGGTGTACACTGTGCGGCCTGCTGGTATGCAGAAGGGAAGCCAAATGCAGCCCTTATGTGTCCGTCCGGCCCTGTACCATGCCCAGTACCAGGGACCCTGCTTATGACACACTGCACCGTTATGACGACTGCACCCTTCTCACCCTTAACCCTGGACGTCACGCCACCTACCATCTAGCATCACCGAGGAATACCCTTGCACCCTGCGCCTGTCAAAACTGCAATCACACATTCTGCCACATCAGCACACCAGCGCCTCTTGCTGCCCAGCTGACCAACAGCGCACCCGACCGGCTCCACTCCATCCTCCTCAATGTGCGGTCCCGCCACAAATATGCCACAGACATCTGGTACCTCCTCAACGCCACCTCTTCAGACATCCCCTTCTTCACGGAAACCTAGACCAACCTCTTCTTCGCATCGGACATCACCATCGCCATCCCTGGCGGCTACTAAATCACCCTCAAGAGCCACCCCGAATGTCCAGGAGGAGGCATTGCCATTGGACACTCTGACTGATCACGCACTCTAATGACCTAACGGTGACCATGGATCCCCTCCACTTCCAAATCCAGACCAGCCCCAACATAATCCTCTGCTGCACCCTCATCTACAGGCCCCCCGGGCTGTGGACCCTCATTTACCGATGCCATTGTAGACCTCATTGCACCCCGGGCTCTCCCATCCACCATATACATCCTACTCGGAGACGTCAAGTTCCACCTGGACAACCCCAGTGACCAGAACACCACTCCCCTCCTGGGGAGCCTCACCAACATTGGTGCATGGCAGACATTGTGCGCCAGCATAGGGGAAAAAGACAAGGGGGCTTATTCGTGAGTCCCTTCTGACTGGTTCACCCCACTAGTACGGCATTTTCTTGACGTACTTGTAGCGTGATACGTGCACCACATTGCGCTGTGTTTGCAAATCGAAGCATCTAGGCATATGCATGAACTTGTGAAGCTCTGTGCCACATTATACCTGCATCAGGTATGATGTATGCAGGGTGGCAATCCCACCCAACAAAGCCTCAGAGGAGCGGCGCAGTGAAATCTAAAAGATTCCACTGCAACAATTGTAGGATGCCACTGCGTCAGTACATTACGCATGCCTCATGGCAGGCGTAAGGGTGGCGCAGAACAACAGGGATAGGCTGGCCCCATGCGTTGCTGGAGTTTCGTCATGCTTGTGACACAACTACAGCAATGTGTGAATTAATTAATTGCGACATGGAGCGCCATATAGTAAATACAGCGCATCCATGGTGTCGCAAGAAAGGAGTAGTAAAAAGTGTTGCAACGCTGTTTTGTTGCACCACTGCAACACTTTTCCTGAATGAGACTCAAGAATGCGCCCTATCTTCTTATTGGTGCGCATTCCTGCCCTGTACTTTGGTCGCAGGGCAGCGCAGCAACATTTCTTGCAGCGCTGTCCAGCACCAAAACCTTCTTAAATGAGTTCCTAAGTGTTTGCACCATTTTTAAGACCAGCTATTTTCTGGTCTTAAAAAAACTTCCTCTAACTGGAGTTAGAGGAAGTTTTTTTTGGTTTTGCACCATACAAGGAATTCTTTGTGAATATCGCGAAGTGAGGTTAGCAGCAGTTTTTGCACGGGAACGCCTACCTTGCATCTCATTTTCATTAACTCCCACTAACAGAAGTGATGATCTTAAAAATGCAGGGTTTCGCCAGAAAACTGCCGCTAACTGAGGCTAGCGGCAACTTGTTAAAAAGGCAATAAAAAAAGTCCAAACATTGACGCTACAGAGGCATTAACTCCTTGGACATATGCCCCTATCTCTGGCCAACAAAGAGCTAAAGCTGACTTTAACCGAGTCCTAATAAAATGAGTATCAAGTTAGGTGACTACATATCTACTGCAAAGTCATACTAATAGTAGGATGTGTGCGAGGTGTAACATGGCCGCACCACCTAGCATTTAAATCTAAATTTGAATTTGATGAGGGTTGGCTTTATGAGTGATCGATATAATAGAAAATATCAGGTTTAGTTAGTGTTTTTAGTGGTATGCTATGAGATAGCTTCATTTTTGATTAGATCTTAGAAAGAAATTCATATTAAATTGAATGTGTTGCTGTTTTTTTTAAAGAATTGGTTGAGGCGATAAATGAACGCCTTCGGGTTCCCGGAGACAGGGGGGTACCAAAGACACCAGCAGCTCCTCAGCTCAGCGGGGCCCCAAATCCTACAGAGGGCCCCCTGATCTCAGGCAGCCCCATTTCCCCCAAGGCCAATGCATGTCTGTGAGATGTGAGACTCGGTGGAGCGAGGGGGGGGGGCGCGGGGGGGGGGGGTGTAATTTTGCACCACACAGTGCCTCCAGTTGTTAAACACCCCACAGCGGGCCTCGTGCCCTCTCTCCTTTGCATGCTGACGTAAGCGCTGGATAAACGCAAAAGGAGATGTCGGCGCGCGATTCCTACACATCCAGAACCCAATGAGTATTGAGCGCGCGATGCAGATCGCACGTGCATTCGGCCTGGTTGATTAGCAGCCGGCGGAGGAGAATTGATCGCGGCCCCGAAGATCCCCTGAGAAGCCTTCCACCGCCGCATTAGGGAGCGAACTTCGACAAATGGGGACTAATTGTTGCAAACTGACCCGGACATAGATCTCTGCCTCCCTCCCCTTTGGTCCCCAGCTGCGTCACTGGCCTCAGAGTATTCCGAGATGAACTAGATGAGAAATATTTACGAGACCTGTCGCTGTGCTCACGGAGGCTGAATATTATTTATTCTGTTACTAAGGAAGAGCAGTGGATCCGGGCAACTTGCATTTCAGCAGGGCTGTGGATATTACACTTTTTTTTTTTTTTGTAAATGAGATTTTTATACAAAATTGGCAAATCTTAAAGCTACTTCAAGCCGGAAAGTTCTCCTGCAGGAAAACTGTTTGGAAAGAAATTCTCCCACAGAAAACTTTTCTATTGGCTGGGTCTTTGTAACAGGCAAAACTGTGCAAGGTCTACACATTGTGCAGCCTCGGAGAGTGAAAGAGATGTGAACTTCGTCAGCTTCATTTTGATTGAAGCCACCGACCCCACATTCCTGAAACCGCCTTTGACGTACTGTTGCGCCAAACACGGATTGATGCAACCTTGGTGGGAGCCTCTGTTAAGGGAATCTGAAACCAAGCAACTTTGCTTCTTGCAGATTTCTTAAAAGTTGACGCTGCCCCCTTTGTACAGGGATGGCGTACATAGGAGGCAGTGCCAAAATGAAGACCAGGACAACCCTGGTCCTAAGTTGGCGAAATGAGGAGACCTACATTATTTCTCCTTGTTTATGCTTTTTCCATGTGTGCTGCCTTGTGCAGAATACATGGAAAAAGCAAAATGCCATGGTTTGTTTGTCCCTGCCAGTACATAAACAATTCTTAAAAAAATGCCATTTTGTGACTTTCATGTGTGCTGCACGTAGCAGCACACATGATAGTGAAAAAATTGCATTTTAGGATTATGTACGTGCAGGAAGGGAACCCTGTGTTTCCGAAGTGGCAGAGCACCGCGTTAAGCCAAGGAGGCTAATGCCTCACGCCACCACTTCCTTGTACATATGCAGTGTGGTTTTAAGTGTATCATGAAAACCACCAAAATGGTAGATTTCACATGTGCAACTCTATCTATCATCACATATACTTCACAGCTATATGTTTGCAGCAACGTACTTGGAGCAGCTTCTAGCATAGGCAATGGACGCCAAAATACTTTCCGCTCTGCATTTACACATTTACATCTAATGCAACATGAGAGGTCAACCTCTTGCATCTACCGCCCTGCTAAGGAGTACTGTGCTGCCTTCCTGCATTTCCAAGACAGTGACTTATCAAGGTTAAAAAGCGATTAATTAAGGCAACTAAAATACAATGAAATTTGTAGCAACTGTTCACTTGTCGCACATCACAAACTGAATCAGCGTCAGAACTTTCATTAACATGCGTCATTATTATACAACGAAGGAGTACTCTGGAAGGATGAACAGCTCAGTCGGCCCTGTTAGGAATCCCATTCCTATCAATGCAGTTGCGGTGCATGTAACACAAGTGGTCAAAATGAGTCACATTCCCCTCCCAATGTTTTACACAACACCACCAGGTGTGAATTGCACAACAGGGTCACAACATGGCGCTCAAAAACAGCCACTTTGTGTGCCGCGCATCCCCTCTTCCACATACCCCTGCATAATCTTCCTAAATTCAGCAAACAAATCTGCCCTGTTGGCAAACATACATCAAAGCCATGCAAATATATTGGTTTCTTTCCATTCGCCAAGAGGCAATGTGTCAAATAAATAATTCATCCCGGCCGAGGCAGAACTGCAAAACAAAGCAATCTATCACCGGCCTTGCATTATTGATTGCCAATAACAAGCTACTTGCTAAGACGAACGAGTCGCTCATTGGGGCCTTGCACTTTTACCACAGCTCCACTACATACATCAGGCTGGCTGCTTGTTGTTTTAAGATGTGAAAACATATCTCGCTTCATGTCTGCTCGTTTCTCTTGTGGCTGATTGTAGTCTTTCGTCACTGTCAACCCTGGAGTCTTTCTTTCTGTCGAGTTGCCACGCGGATGCTATCCGTCAGCATATGCAGTCAGCCGGACAGGGATGCACTGTATGGTGTGTGTTCGAGGCCCCGCTTCACTGGGATCCGCCGGTGAGCCATCCATCAAGTCATGAGGCATCTGGAGACGTTTTAAGAAAGTTGTGCGCTATGCAGGAGTTATTTATCTGTCTTTGACAGAGCAGTCTGTCACTTTGAAGTCACCTCACACCAGTATCCTGCCACAACTAATAAGAGATAAAATATATATCGCTGGCTCGGATATATAGAGCCAAGAAGATGCTGTTAAGCACCTTATCCCACATTGACAAGGTGTGGTGTTATGCGCATTAACAGCAAAACACACTTGTTATTTCTTCAAAAGGCGGAAGGCGCACTCATTCAAATATAGCCAAGGAATCTTCTTTATTCTAAATATTAATTTCTTTATTGTGGTAATTATACCAAACAAATTGCACAACCAACGCGTTTCGTTCCTAGGCGGAACTTCGTCAGGGCAAATAATAAAATATAGAGTATCCCATGAACGAGTAGAACAACAGATTAGAGTATGCAGTCAACCAATTGGGGTCGAGTTCTTTCGTGTCCCGATTACCGGGACAAATGGGCGCTGTTCCACGGTGTCCCACAAATATTGGAAATAAGCTGATCACCAAGTAATTCCTACCACAGTGGAAGATGTCTAGTCACACACGATAGTGGGACCCTGGCACAAGGATGGTTCCAGGGCTAAGTTTTATGATCCAGATAAAATGATAAAGATATACAAAGGGCACTTGAATTCGGCAACCACTTTGCACGCTGTACACTCAAAACTCGGCGGCGGCTCCCAGCATAATAACGAGGAGATGGCCAGTGCGAAGTGTTACTCTGTGTCAAGGGGGCGTCACAGGGGTGCACAAGGGAGTTTCTGTGCAATCACTGTTGGTTTTTGATGCAAAACACAATCGACTAACAAAAGTAGACAGGGTTTTGTGCAAAACCATAACTCGATAGCAGGCATTAAAAGGAGAAATGCTTTTATTTCTCCTTTCTTTTCCGACTTTGCATGTGTGCTGCACTGTATAGCACACAAACACAGTGGTAAACGTATTTGATTTTCTCTAAGCATTGTATTTTGTACTGTAATGGACTCTTTCAGTACAAAACCTTTGCTAGACTTACGCAGTCACCCTTGCGCCAAGCTGTAAGGTGAGTGCGTGGAGCACAACTGCCTGATTGTGCACCGCCACTTGGGAGAGAGTAGGAGGCAGTAGGAGAGTCACGTATCTCTGTAGATATGGCTCTTATCTGCTCTCTCCTTGTCTCGCAAAGCAGCATTGCAACTTTAGGCCCTACACTGTGTTTTCTGGCATTTTCGAAAGGTGTCCCTCAGTGTTCCAGGCCTGCCAGACTGCGAATTATTTTCCCTGTGTGATCAAACAAGTAGAAGGGGCAGGGTGTTGGAGAGGAAGGGGTCAGAGGAGAATGGGGCTTTGTACCCTCTGCACTGTCAGACAGTCCCACTTACCCTCGGCCTCAGCAATCATGACATCTAATGTGGCCACCTCAAATATTCTAGAAACCTTTAAATAGAGCCCAGCTGTTCAGAGTGGTCACACCTCAGCTGGAAACGCATTCTGTGCAAGACTTTCCAGCTCACAGTGTGATAGTGCTTCTTACTCATGTCGCCTTGTGATGAGTGAATACACAATGTGTCACACAGAGAGGTCGAGGTGGGCATGATCTGTGGGGAACAACATACCCATGTTTTTTTTTTATTTACAATAACGAGTTCCCATATTATTTGAAAAAAAAATCTGAATGGCTAATGGCAACATTGAAGTACCTGAAAGTAGGGGTAGAGGGTGGGTAGTAAATTAATTATTATTAATTATTAAATAATTTGAATAACTAGCAATTATGTATTTGATAATTATTTATATTAATTGTATAATTAATGCAAAATATTAGTTAAGTAGTTAAGTGTTAAGTGCAGGTTGTGGGTTTTGTAGGGGTATAGGGTGGGAGGTAAATTATTTATAATTAATGTATACTTATTTTTTAATTTTACATATTTAATTATTATTAAATAATTAACAATTCAACATGTATTATTAATTAATTATAATTAATTTACTTCCCACCTTTTACCACTAAAAACCCCACAACCCACACCCAAAACATAACTTAAAAAAAATAATTACACAATTTACATGATTAATTACCAATTAAATAATTGATAATAAATAAAAATGTATTCATTATAATTAATTTGCTTCCTACCCTGTTCCCCTACAAACCCCACAACCAGCACCTAAAACTCAACTTAAAAAAAATACACAATTTACATTAAATAATTACTAATAATTATTATTAATTAATTATAATTAATTTACTATTCACCCTGTCCCTCAACAAGTCCCACAACCCGCTACAACACTAAAAATTAGAATAAACAATACAAATTTACAAACTATAATAATAAAAATGAACAATAATTATATAATTTTTTTAACAAATGCAATTAAAACATGTACTAAAATACATGAAAATAAATAGAAAATAATATTATAAA
Source organism: Lissotriton helveticus (assembly GCF_964261635.1). Classification (NCBI taxonomy): domain Eukaryota; kingdom Metazoa; phylum Chordata; class Amphibia; order Caudata; family Salamandridae; genus Lissotriton; species Lissotriton helveticus. The sequence continues at coordinate 413,281,835 of NC_136062.1, forward strand.
CAACAATATTAACAACATAGATATTTCTAACATCAAAATGGAGTTTCTCTTATCTTCTTTTATCTTTCTTGCAGTGTGAGTGCCAGGCATTAAAATGTCATCTTCTCTGTTTAAATGGAGCTGGCTGACTTCAAAATGGCCATGCCTTGTGATGCCGTGGGTGTGCCTGTACCTTAGATGGAGACTTCCTAGTGTTGACTGTAGATTTTCTGACCTCAAGATGGTATCTCGCAGTTGGAGTTCCTGAGGTAGTGGTTCCCTCATGTTGGCAGTACTGGAGGGTTTTTCTCCCGATGGCAGTCTCTTTTATTTGTGTTGACGCCTTTGTGTTGCATACAGTCTTCCACTCTCCTCCTCATGCTTGTGGTGCTTGTGGAGGTGATTCTGTTCTGATGCTCCATAAGGGGGCCATTAGGAGGACTGCTCATCTGCACTGTACATAATGCGTGATGGGGATCTGTGGCATGTGATGTAATAATAGTGAGTTGCTTGCACCGCTGCACGCACAGCGCCCCCAGCAAGGCTTTTTTTAGTCTCTTTGTCGACAGTTATGATGTCCCGGATTCTGGGAGACTTATTCAATCCTTTTGTTATTTACACCCTAACTCTTTTACACACGGTTATTCATGTAGGAGCTGGTGTCCTACACATGCTTTCTTCCTCGTAAACCTTTTCAATCTCCCTGAGTCCCCTCCCTTCCTGTCCCTTATCCCTACCCAGTAAATAGAGTCCAGTCATTGTCTAGACCTCTGACCTAGTCAACACTAAGGGCCCGATTACTATGTCGGACGGACCGGAGTCTGTCCGAAATCTCTTGGGAACTGGAACTGAACGACCTCCTGTCATCGGTTCCAGCCCAGCAAGTATGAAGCGACAGAACCCTGTTTGGTCGCAATCCTATACTTTACAATGGGAGCATGCATAAGAACTAAATGCATGTTCTTATTGCAAAGACCAGAGGTGCAGTTCATCCCTGCACCCTGTGGCAGGCACCTCAAGGTGCCTGCAACCGGGTGCAGGGATCAACAAGGGTCAACAAGGGGGCACCATAGCTGCTCCCTCTGCTGCCATCTGAAGGCCTTGCACCCACGGGGGCCCTGCTTGGGGCTCCCAAAGTCAGATTCCCACAGCCTTTTTGTGTCAGAAAGGCCAGCACAGAAAGGCTGTGGGAATCTTCCATCGTAATCCCTCGGCCGTAGAGACCCGCCCCGGGGATTGATGGAGGATTTCCGAATGGCAGCCAGGCTCTCCGAATCCGGATGCCATTCAGAAATCTGTTTCGGATTCCTTTCTGCCCAACACCAACTAAATGGGTTGGTCAGAAAGGAGTCTGAACTGGACATTTCCATGCATTCAAAATCGCCCCTATGTATGCACATGGACACTCTTTCAGCGACATAGCATTCAGAAGTGCAACTAGGCCTGAACTTCAGGAGGGTCTAACAAGTTAACCAATAAAGACGAGACTACACTTCAAACTATGCGGGACAGCTACCTTTAGAGCCAACTCAAAACATATTGGTTGAACCTAATACCACATTCAATATGTTTTATTGTATCTGACAATGTTTAGTGTCTACTGACAAAGATCTCTAAAATGAGCTATGAATGATTTGACAACTTAATTGCAGCTTCTACATATTTCAATGCACTTTAAGAAAATGTTTGCAAAGTTATTTCAAAACTACAACATTTTTTTGGCAATTCTCCCACAAATCCTTCTGTGAAATGACAATGAGCTCATGAAATATTTTTAATTTCATCTTCAGAAAGGCATTCCTGCTGACCATTAGTACTTTTTTATTGTTTCTACTGATCAGTATAATTGCAATAAATGTTTGTTTCAGGCCTAATATATGTACGTCTCACAATATTGAGCTCTTTGAGTTAACACAGGATGTGTTACTGTCAAGTCTTGTGTTTGATTCCTAATGTATTTTCCATTCCTCCTGATATTGAGTGCCAATCATTTGGTAATCGCACTTACTGTTAATTACTCTGCCAGGATTCTGTGCTATTCTAAATCAAAGTAAAACCATTGTTAGCTCTCCACATTGAGCAGTCCTCATATGGGTTAACTGAGATACATCCAAGCAAGAAACTGCAAGGCCAAAAAACTGGCAAAAAAAGTAGTTACCTGGAAATTCCTTTGAGAGAATGGTATTCTAGTATACAAAGCAAATAAATATTTCTTCAAGCTCCAGAACATGTAAAATGTTTGGCTGATGGACAATGTCCTGCAAAAAAGGTAACTCCAACAGAATTAAAAATAGTGCCTCTTGGCATATGTTGTTCTAACAATTTCCTTGCCTTCAATTCTGTTCTTATTTGAAGATAACAGAATGACATCTGGATGAGGCAGGGGGAAATTTCATCATATCACATTAGTGTGACATGATGAGATGGAGTCCCATAAGAAGTGTAAGTGCCTAAACCATACTTTAAACACATCCTGCTAGTATCAAGTAACTCATGCTCTTCAAGATGGTAAGATATCTGTTGAGTTAGTATATACCACCAACTTTAGTGACTACTGGAAAGAAAATATGGATATATAATTAGGTTTGCCTTGGGGACACAGTTTGACTTCTCTAATAGAGGTTTGACAACCCCTTTCTTATATTCAATAGGGACAGTGCTGGATAAACACATGTATTAAAGATGAAGACAAAAGCATATGTTACAATGCAGATAAAGATTTCATAGGAGGTAAACCAAGAGGAAACTTTCTCCTCTTCCTTTACTATTGGGAGAGCTGTGAGAGGAGTGACAGAAAAGGGCAATTGCTTGCAGTCATGCCGCATGAATCAGGATGAACCAGAAAGCTTGGCAATGCATTCAGGCATGGTCTTAATCACCTCCGAGCAGTCATTTTGACACAACGCATATTGGTGAGATTGGAGACCTACTTGAAAAGAGCCAATAAGGAGCTGGAGGCCTGAGAAATGGAATTTTAATAAAAGGATTCTTCGTAGCAGTAAGAGGCAATTAATAATGCTTAAGTGTGTTACATTTATGTGGTGCTTTCAAAATCTGATGTGTGTGTGTGCGCATGTGTGCATGTGTGGTGTGTGTCTGTGTGTGCAGGTCTTGAAAAATCTACCCGCCCACCTTTAATGGCAAGTCCCTTCTGGTAAGTGAACATCATCTGGAAAGGAACCAGTGTTCTGTTCCTTCAGAAAGTAAATGAGCAATAAAGAAGCCTTTAAATCTTGTTTTTATCTTGACACATTTGCTGTCTCTTTAAGTAAAAAGGTCAAATGTCAGTTTGTCTTGTCACTAATTACTGCTTGGAAAATGGAGTTTATTTTTCTTTCTCTTACTACAGTTAGAGGTCTCCTTCAAGTGAGTGGTCTGACAATTATTGTGGCTGGAAGATGTCAGTTTATTTTCTAATATATAACATTTAAAGAGCTTGTAAATGAATAGTACACATATTTCGAAACATATCATGTACTACAAAGTAAATTTTTATTTATATTAAGAAGTGTGATGCAAACTTATATTTAAATAAAAGCAAAACAAATCAACACTTTACTTGGTGATGTGCAAACTAAAAATATTTACGAAAAATCCAGTTCAAACATTATTTTTTTGTACACTATATAGTTTTATCGTAAAATCGCATTTCAGTGGGAATTGGTTTTGCCCATTTCAATGTAAAATCTTCCGATTGCAAATGATAGTGTGCTACCACTTCATGCTTTAGTTATGTACTTATATAAAGTGATAGGTTTTAATCATGATTTGAGAAACATGCCTGCCCCTGCCTTGATGACAATGCTGTTAATTAACTAAGAGGCACATCAGGGGTCATGTATATCTTTTATGTGGCTATATTTGTATTATATATATGGAGTGACAGTTTAGTCTATTAAATCAAGAAAAGAGTTTTTTACAGCAGACATGCTGAATTTGCACATTGGAAAGTGCTCTCATATATGAGTATGAAGAAAATGGCAGCTCAGTGAATTAAAATATTTGCTGAGGATCACATAATTTGTCACCAGTTTATGGGTCAAGAGCATTACAATTAGGTTAAGTAGATTATTTAAGTCATTCAACCTGCACATCTAGTAACTTTTTAATGATTTTTTGTATGTGTTTTGTTAATGCAATATTGTATATTTGTTTTCCAAAGGTTGAGGAGTTGCAGCCCGGTTTCTCTTCCTCTGCCAAGACCACCTTCAGCATGTCCGATGCTCTACCAAACAATGCTGTTTATAAGATACATTTTGCTGTTTTCTTCAGCATTTCTTTACCATATACCACATGCTGACAACTTCAAGGCACAAGAAGGAAAGACAGAGGTGAAACTAAGGGCCTCATTTAGAGTTTGGTGGAGCAGGTACTTATTATGGCTTCACTTGTTGCGGTGGGTCAGGCTCCTCTGTAGAACCTCTGTGAATGATGGTTCGGTTGTGAAGCAGCATTCCTCGTGACTCAGCCAGTGTGGCAGTTGCTGCTGGCTGAGGAGAGAGACACTGCAACGTCTATGTGCTGCCAGAAAATAAACCTCCTCTGTTGAATTCCTGTCTACTCGTGTTTAGTCCCAACATTTTTTTGATGACGATCTTCAGCCGAGACAGCGTAGCACATAGAGCGCAGTGAAGAGCCTATGTGTGACACCACCATTAAGGTACTGAAAACGTTGAGTCATGAACTTTAAGCCCCTGTGGAGACTTGCTGGGGACACCTACACGAAGTGCAGCATTGCGTAGCTATACGGTGCTGTTAGCCGCGGCCGGCAGTGGGAGTACCTGCATGGCGGTGATGTGGGGAGGGGGAGGGGCAGGGTAGGGGATAGTAATGTATGGATTACGGAGTTTTACAGGTAAGTAAACATTTAAATAAATAAAACAAATTTCATTGAGTACACTGCATCCCAAAATGCGATGCAGTGCGCGCCACGACATTCGTTTTATTTATTTAAATGTTTACTTACCTGTAAAACTCCGTAATCCATACTTTACTACCCCCCTCCCCACGTCACCGCCCTGCATTTACTGCCACTGCCAGCCGCGGCTGGTGCTCTACCAAGTACAAGGCAACATAATTTAGGCCATATCAAGTGGGGAACGGTCACGCTGTGCAGGATACAAATAATTATATATTTTAATAATGGCTGACCGGCAGTTTATATCTGTGTAAACCATACAGCGCCCCCTGTCAGCAGTGCAAGGCAGAGTTGTTGCGAAAGACGACAGTGTCGAAGGAGTGTGAGGAGCAGTGACATCGTCAGTGGAGGATGGCTGAGTTGCTGCAACACACGCCCAAAGGCATCAAGAGGAGTTGCTGCAAGACATGTAGGAGGAGCTTCGTGTCCTAATGGAGCCAGCAAGACACGCTCTGGTTTAAGGACATTTGTTAAGGTGTCCAAAGGAGTTGCGCTGAGACACGCCTGAGTAGGAGGGGATTTGTGTCTTAAAGGAGCCAGCTAGACATGCCTGTGTCTGAGCACATTTTATGATTTAACGGAGCCTGGTGATTTCTTTTTGTGGCAGGCTGTGAGGAGCGAAGCTTGCGGAATTAAAGGAGAAGTGTGCCACGAAGAGTGCTGATCATTTCCTGCTCTTATCCTTGTCAGTATAAGTTTGGGTAAAAAAAACATATGTCTGGTGGGAAGTGCAACACCATCCTTAGGTACAAATTAAGGGTAACCCACATTCCTTTACACACTTGTTGGTATGGTTCAACCTTGATTGTTTTTTTGTTGTTTTCTTTCTTGATTTTTCTGCAACTTACTTTATATTAACATGGATGTGACAGCATTAGATGTGACAGTTATTTCTGCTCTACCCCACATTCTAATGCAACATGGCAACCCTTGTATTGAATGGGATGAGTGTATTGACATCTTTGACAATGATCTAGAAGCGTTGGATGCTCAAGATTTTAGCTCTAACAGAAAAAGGGACATTTTACTCACATGTTTAGGAAATGTGGGTAAGTGCATTTTTAAGAACCTTCTTGTGACTGTGGATAATCGTGGTCAAACTGTTTGAGGATGTTTATCAGGAGGCAATCAAGAGGTTTGCGAAGGAGACAAATGTGGTGATGAGGAGGTGTAAATTCCATACCCAACCACAAAGAGTTGGGGAATTCATTGACAAATTTGTATCAGACTGCAAGTACTTCCTCTCAAATGTAAATTTGTGGCGATGATCGAGGAAATGCTACATGATCAGTTAATTGTGAAATGTAGAAGCAAGAAAACACTTGAACGGTTGTGGGCTGCCAAAGATACAACTTTGAAGGATACAATTGAAATTGTGAAAATAGTAGAAGAGTCTGAGTTCTGCATGAAGGAGATGGACCATAGAGGCTTGAAGTGAAGCCTCACTAGGGAAGGGCAAACTTCAGTTGTGGAGAGAGGTGATGGAGATGTGGCTATGTCCACTAAATCCAATGTTTTGTGGAAGGGGGAAGAAACATTTCTGGCAACAGGAATTTTCCAAACAAATTTGTGGTAGAATGTGTGGCAAGTGGGGTAGTAGATATCTGCTTTAAAAAAAATGCTGGGCTATTGGTAATGTGTGCCAGAAATGTGGCCGAAAAGTCCTTTTGCTAGGATGTGTAGCGAGCCAACAAAGGTAAAGTGGCAATGCTGTCTAATGAGATACTTTGTAGTGAGTACACAGCCAGGCCCGGCAGAATTCTTTGGCTTTGGTGTATTCAAGGTGATGAGCTGAACAAAGAAGAAGTGTTCGTGGATCGGATTTAGTGGACCGATGGAGAAACAGGCCCAAAGCAATACATTTTCATAAAAGACAAGAAAGTTGACCTGATGGTTGATTCTGGGTCATTGTACAATATAGTTCCCAAGAGATTTTATCAATAGGAATGGCCAAGTGTGAAGTTGCTGCCCAAGTACATTAATCCTGGTGGGTATCAAGGATAGCAGATAGACATAGTGGGCTACATGCTAACAGACAAATCCTTCAAGAACAGGTCAGTTAAGGGAAAAGTTTACGTAGCCCAATCAGGGCCCCCAATCTTAGGTTGGTACCATCAGTATGATCTCCATATCAAAATTGACCCCCATGTTGTTGAGCAAGTAATGGCGATAGATGACCTCACAGTAGATGACATCATAGATAGAGCTAAGGAGGTGTTCAGGAATGAGCTTGGAAACGTAGAGGGATATGTTCACAAAATGAAACTCAGGCACGAGATGTACCTGTTCAGCACAAACTCAGAAAAGTTCACAGAGGACGGTGTCAGAGGTGTTTAAAGGTCTACAGAGTCATTTATTTCCAAGATGATATCTTGGTATTTGGTGACAGAGTGAGCAACCACAATTTGTCGTTAAAAGAGGCTCTCACAAGGGTGTTACAGCCTGGGTTGATGCTACGAAGGGAACAATTTGCTTTTCTAGTTACGGAGGTAGAATATTTGGGGCACACAGGGAGAAATCTCACTTCACATCAATCCAATTATGCTTTGTATTGAAAAACAAAATCCCTCCTTCAGAGGTTAATTTTTCTCAATGCAAATATGTTTGCCTAGAAGATGCTTAAAAAATGGTCCCCGTCAGCCAGCGTTCAATGATCTGAAGGGCATGCAGCTACAGCTGCCCTCACAATACAGAAATCCCAAGCAGGTGGGAATCTATAAATAGCGAGACACTCCTCTGTAGAGAGGTATTGGGTTTATCCCCATAGCAGATTTGCTGACTTTACACCAGGTTCTAAATGACCCCCGAAGCATGGTTCACAAGGTCAAATTATGTAGGGCATTTGAGATATCAGGTGAGTTTGGTGGTCTTTGTAGAACATCAATATTTATTCATAATTTTGATTATCCATTTAACAATCTTCTGCACATGATGTAATCACAATACCAGAGCAAAGATGCAGCTGATGATTGCAGGGAAAAAAACAGAAAGACACGTATCCACAACCCACTCTCTCCCTCTGTTTATATGTATATGTAGTGTCAGGGCAAGGATAGAGGTAGAGATTTGTTAGAGGTTAGGAGGTTCCATCAGGTAGAAAAAGGGGCATATTAGATGGGCTTGGTGACCCTAAACTGAAACTCATATATTGTAGTCTATGTACCTGTACAATAGTAGCAAAATACAGATTTGGAGACAAACAGAGTGGTTACCAGATATGCCGAATTTAGGTGGTGACTGGTGCACAAAGTAATTACTGAAATCCTGGTATGAGTTATGTTATGAGTAACATAATTAACTGCTCCAGATGTTCTAGTCTCTATAGAATGCTGTAGATGGTATAGTGTGTGTTTGCAGTGCAGACTGGATGGGGAGGTTTCTGTTGTCATACATCGTGGCCAGAGTTTCCCTCATAATACGTATTGCTGCTATGCTTCTGTGTGAATTTGATGAGAAAATGATTGAGAATTAGGGTGCATAAGCATTCCATTGAAATTGAAAGGCAGGAGAGAAGTTTGAAAGGGGGTGGGAGCGCACCAGAGAAGTTTGGCCTATGTCTGAAGTTTTTTTTAATGTATGGCTATGGCTAAACGTCTGCAACTGCATCGTTAACAAGTGTGTAACTGGGCTTACTCATGGGCGTAGGAGCGAACACACAGCTGCAGAAAAAAAATTCTTGCCATTTTTGGAGTGGACTGGGTATAAAGAATTTGAACCACAGAATACAGGGCTAAGTGTGCACAGAGGTGGCGTAAGCTACCTTTGAGTGGTGCAAACTCAGGATTCAAGCAGCTCCAGGGCCCAAGAGTGCATTCAAACAACTCCAGAACATCCTGAGTGGAAGGAAAAATGCCATATGAACTTTATGGTATAACAGGGTGTGCTACACCCCTAATCCACTATGAGAGATTCTAAAAAATCTTAAATGGGCATTAGGTGTGCAAAATATGAGTACGCTGAGGGTAAACCATTGTTGCAATAAAACGATTGGCATATCAACCCATAGTTGTGGAAAATTCAGGGCAAAAAGTATTTGTCACTTGTTAAAATGGCAGAATCAAAATTATTATCTCATAGTAAGAAGTCTTTTTAAAAACAACAAAAAATAACAAATGGACCATCACTATTAAATCAGGAAGGAGCCAGTGTTACAGTCAAGGGTGGTTTTGACTGTGATCAGAATCTAAATTTCAAAAAGAAAATTATTAGAAGGGCTTTACACTGGAAAAATGACGATGGACTATTGTAAGGTAGATATAAGTCCACTTGAGTTACAGATGAAGAATGAATTCTGTGTTTTATTGAAAATATAAAGATAAGTGGAGATTAATTGCCCACAAGTGATCAAGAGATTGGATGCTACTAATTATAGAAACTTCTTGAGTTTTAAGTGATCAATAATCAGGAATTGGAAGAAATGGAACAGAATATTCTGATCAATCAGCCCTTGCCAAATGGCATAATTAAATCAGATAACATTACTAAACAGATAAAGACATTCAAAGAAGATCTGATCAAGAAAAGGAACATTAACCCAAAACGAGATTAATCTAATTATGATAAAACCTGGGTTTATCCCTTTCTTGATCAGGAATACGATAAGAACAAAAATGTTACTGGACATGACAGAGAAAATATATATCGCTATAGGAAAATGGTAACAATCTCAGAGAGTTCAAATAGAACAGAGGATATTTTAGAGGAACAAAGTACATCAGGTTAACAAGAAGAAGGGGATAATACCAATAGACAAATGATATCTAAAGAGGCACCAATCAAACTTCTTTTCAGAGAGACAAGAGAGGACCCAGGAGGAGGGGAAGAGGAGACAGGGAGAGAGGGAGAAGGAGAGGGAGAAGGAGAGGGAGAAGGAGAGTTCCCCCACGACTACCCACCCCAGGACTTCTGAGAGAAGGTTGGCGACCCAGACAAAGTCGAGAATGGAATTAGGCGCATACAAGAACTTATGACCAGACATAATATATCTAACTAAGAGTGAACTGAGGGAGACAAAAACAGCTGTTTTAGAGAAGGTCCTTTCATTTGTCCAAGTCAGAGAAAAATAATTTTTACCAATCATATTTAGATCAATATAAATTTTTTAGGAAAATAAGACAAGAGATTTTTTGATCAAAGACACTCCACTCCATCAAACAATGTGACAGGTTTGAGATCTTACAGGATGAATATTTGGTCTGCTACGTTAGGTTTTCAAGGTTTCTATGTGGGAGATGAACCATGTGTTCAACTAGTTTATATATGTTTATTGATGATCAAAGTAATGCATTTGTACTGAAGTAGGATTATATAAAGTTTGTATTTGTTTTGCGGTCCCTAAGTTCAAATTAATTATTTTGAAATGGATGTAATTTATACTTGATTACAATTACCACAGTTCTGGTGGAATGCATACTCATCCCAGAAATTACCAGTACTATGTGGTAACAATCCTCCAGTATTGTGTAATTGTGAATCAAACTGAATAGAATGGGGAATTACTGTGTTGACCTGGATGTTCTCCATGGTATTGCCTTTTCTGGGGAGATTAACGGACACATCTACTGCCTGCTCTGGAGTGGAGTAAAAGTGTGCAGGGGCTGTTGGAGGGCAGGGGCAGAGAAAGGGAGTGAAGAGGGTGAATGAATTAATGGAGAATGTTGCCCCTGTGCAGTTCGGCTGGACTGTTCCCATGAGGCACAGGGTCAAGGCTGATTTGCATATGGCCATGTCTGAACTGGGGTGGTGTGGAGTGCAAAAAAACAATGGATTTGACATTGTTCTGCATTCTGTCCATCAACTGTTGTTTTGGCATTTGGCCCCCCGTGCAATGTCTGAGATACGGACGGTGTTATGGAAGGTGTCCGGAATGCCATGCGGCCTTCTAATGTAGGGTTTTCTAATAGGTAAATCAGGTTCACTGCTCTCATATCAGGTAAACCCAGGTGTAGAATTATTGGAACTCTTATAACAGCTCGGAACACAATTGCACATGGTAATTATGCTTCGACCAGTTCCTAACCTGTGCCCATCTTGTTTAAAGGGAGCCTTGCAAATGGGCTGATTAGGCAGAGGGAACAATGAGAAATCCATGTGACCTGAGATCTAATATTTTCTCGATGGTCGACAAAATAAAAATCTGATGCTCCCATTGAGGCTCAACCTTTTACTGTTGTGACCACTAAATGACACATGGTCACCACTCAGCATCCTAGGATGTCCCTTGCATGAGATTAGCACTCAGGCCCTTAGGCATTGATAATTTCTGGAATTGGATGAAGTTAGCAGTATGACTAAAAGTTTCAAAAGATGGAGGTGGTGTGAGCTTATCTGAACTACTGAGAGGGTCTGCTCTGACCCAACAAATGTCAACCAGTTAGTAAACAGTTAAATACAAAAGGACAGTTCCAAATAGAATAATTTATTGGTCATGCAGAGAAAAACACTTTTTCAAATGCATCTGGCCCAGTCAATCTCATCTAGAAGCCTATGGAAGCTATTCAAGCACTGTGTAACTTTTGCTACCCACTTACATAACACCCGCTGCTCCTCGGGGACTTCACTTCTTGTGTTTCCAAGACTCCAAGAACCTCTACACTTCATGGAAATACTCCAAAATAAAAAAGCTGCTGGTACGTTTTATTTTCATACTATATGGTATGTCTCACCCTGATAATATAATTCGCTTTCTTAATTAAAATACAAGCACTTCATTTTATTTACTCTGTAAAAGTAAAAGGTATAAGTTGTTCTAACCAAGGAAAATTGTTGTTTGTTTAAAATATTTTCGATCTGAGTGAGTTCTTAGCTCACTTTTTATATTCAGAGTAAAATAGGTGTCTCTGATTAAAAAGGGACAGTTGCAAATGACATTGCACTTGCTTGTGGTATGTATGAGAGTCAGAAGGGCCAGGAAGAGGTACATGGGGAAAATTGGACAGTAATAATGTAGGGCTGTATCTGATTAACCTCACTCCTAAAAAAAGGACCCATGACCCTGAAAGCCTTGAAGACAGACTTACTGTAACAATAAGTACAATTCATTTGAGTGTAAACAGAATGGCTGTATCTGCTCCCATTTAAAAGTTATCACTTCATAAATGTAGTGTGGTAATACAGTGTTAGTCAATGGGAGAGATTAGCCTTACAACCTTGGAAACGACTTCAGAAGTTTTCACTGCCAGGACAGAAAAAACGTACGTACACGTACTTCTTAAATATAATGCACAATGTCCTGTGAGCCTTTGGGTTTAGGCCAGGCAAAAGGTATTAGCCAGGTCTAAATGTTAGTTTAAAACTGCACTACAGGCTGCAGTGGCGGACCTAAGACATGTTTTAAAGGGCTACTTTAGCGGGTGGCGCAATACGTTCTGCAAGTCCCTTAGTAGCATTTAATTTACAGTTACAGGCACATGTAGTACCAATTACTGGGTACATACAAGTAAACTAAATGGGCCAATTTAGTGTAGGCTAATTTTACTGTGTTTGAAGAAGAGAACAGAAGCACTTTAGCACTGGTAAACAGTGGTAAAGTGCACAGAGTCCTGAAGCCAACAGAAACAAATCAAGCTAAACAGGAAACAGGAAGGGCAAAATATTTAGGGAATACCACACCAAGGATGTCAGGTGTAACGCTTGAGGTGTAACTCCTTTGTGCGGTCTCCTGAATTAGTACCTATGTCATTCTGTGTGCAGGGAAGCACCTGAATGCAAAGGAATAATGTGTTTAGTGTTTGATAACGGGGCATAAGCACATATACTCTGTGCATGATTGAAATTGTGTGTGTAGGTGAATGCTAAAATCGTCCTGAGGCGGAAAGCCGGGACTCTGTCAATTTACTCTGCTGTTTTTTATGCTCGTCGTATTTTAAAACTTGTTTGCACATTTTGCTGGATTTATTGACTAAATTGTCCCCTACCTGCCTTCATACCGCCGCACCTTCAGCGGTCATATTGCTCCCCAAAACCGGAACATTTTCGGCCATTTCAGGGCTGTTTAAGCTGCCATTCCCTGCCTGACCTCACCTCCAGCAGCCGATTGGACGCTGCCTGGGGGGTCGCCATCTTACGTGAGGAGCTGGGACAGGGACACCAGTCTAGCGCTAGGCCCCTCCCGCCCTCCCACCCTCGGCCACTACAACAAGCCTTTGCTCCCTCACCTCAATGATTTAAATTGTGTGTGTAGGTGAATGCTAAAATCGTCCTGAGGCGGAAAGCCGGGACTCTGTCAATTTACTCTGCTGTTTTTTATGCTCGTCGTATTTTAAAACTTGTTTGCACATTTTGCTGGATTTATTGACTAAATTGTCCCCTACCTGCCTTCATACCGCCGTACCTTCAGCGGTCATATTGCTCCCCAAAACCGGAACATTTTCGGCCATTTCAGGGCTGTTTAAGCTGCCATTCCCTGCCTGACCTCACCTCCAGCAGCCGATTGGACGCTGCCTGGGGGGTCGCCATCTTACGTGAGGAGCTGGGACAGGGACACCAGTCTAGCGCTAGGCCCCTCCTGCCCTCCCGCCCTCGGCCACTACAAAAAGCCCTTGCTCCCTCACCTCAATGATTGAAATTGTGTGTGTAGGTGAATGCTAAAATCGTCCTGAGGCGGAAAGCCGGGACTCTGTCAATTTACTCTGCTGTTTTTTATGCTCGTCGTATTTTAAAACTTGTTTGCACATTTTGCTGGATTTATTGACTAAATTGTCCCCTACCTGCCTTCATACCGCCGCACCTTCAGCGGTCATATTGCTCCCCAAAACCGGAACATTTTCGGCCATTTCAGGGCTGTTTAAGCTGCCATTCCCTGCCTGACCTCACCTCCAGCAGCCGATTGGACGCTGCCTGGGGGGTCGCCATCTTAGGTGAGGAGCTGGGACAGGGACACCAGTCTAGCGCTAGGCCCCTCCCGCCCTCCCGCCCTCGGCCACTACAAAAAGCCTTTGCTCCCTCACCTCAATGATTGAAATTGTGTGTGTAGGTGAATGCTAAAATCGTCCTGAGGCGGAAAGCCGGGACTCTGTCAATTTACTCTGCTGTTTTTTATGCTCGTCGTATTTTAAAACTTGTTTGCACATTTTGCTGGATTTATTGACTAAATTGTCCCCTACCTGCCTTCATACCGCCGCACCTTCAGCGGTCATATTGCTCCCCAAAACCGGAACATTTTCGGCCATTTCAGGGCTGTTTAAGCTGCCATTCCCTGCCTGACCTCACCTCCAGCAGCCGATTGGACGCTGCCTAGGGGGTCGCCATCTTACATGAGGAGCTGGGACAGGGACACCAGTCTAGCGCTAGGCCCCTCCCGCCCTCCCGCCCTCGGCCACTACAAAAAACCCTTGCTCCCTCACCTCAATGATTGAAATTGTGTGTGTAGGTGAATGCTAAAATCGTCCTGAGGCGGAAAGCCGGGACTCTGTCAATTTACTCTGCTGTTTTTTATGCTCGTCGTATTTTAAAACTTGTTTGCACATTTTGCTGGATTTATTGACTAAATTGTCCCCTACCTGCCTTCATACCGCCGCACCTTCAGCGGTCATATTGCTCCCCAAAACCGGAACATTTTCGGCCATTTCAGGGCTGTTTAAGCTGCCATTCCCTGCCTGACCTCACCTCCAGCAGCCGATTGGACGCTGCCTGGGGGGTCGCCATCTTACGTGAGGAGCTGGGACAGGGACACCAGTCTAGCGCTAGGCCCCTCCCGCCCTCCCGCCCTCGGCCACTACAAAATGGAGCTCTTATCCCGGAGGCGCAGCGGACGGGCGCAGCGGGCGCCAAAGGCAAGCCCGTCTGCGCCCGTCCGCGCCAGGATCGCGCCTGGTGCAGGGCATGCTGGGCAACATCCGCCCAACACCAGGTATGACAGTAGGGAATTGTTGGCACTACGTCCCAAGATAGGTGATACATGTAAGGGTTGTCTCCCCACCGACCAACTGTGGGGCCCCTTTTCATGTTCACACTGTAAATGGACATCCTCCTGGACATCTATAGAGATGCCCAAAAGCTCTGCTCCTCCTAAGCATAGTATCAACAACTTCAAGGGAGGTCTCATCAATGCCCGCTCATTGTGTTGCCACAGCCAAGATATACACGATTTAATCATGTGTCATGATCTTGACGCTCTCTTCATAACAGAATCATGGCTCAACAACTCCTCTAATCCCGATCTGGCTACTGCCCTTCCCCCTGATTTTACCATCTTCAGACAGGACAGACCAATCGGGCGAGGAGGTGGAGTTGCACTCATTGTAAAAAAATCCTTCTCGTGCCACACATTCGACCTAGGCCATCTTAAGGGAAGTGAGAGTATCGGCTTTTCTATCAAGCTCAATGCCTCCACCTCTTTCACAGGAGGCCTAATCTATCACCCTCCAGGCAATGCCACCTCCTTTTTGGACTCCCTAGATGAAATACTGGGGTCACTCATGTTACGCTACCCTCACTTCCCTCTAATGGGAGACATGAATTTGCAACTGGAGTCGTGCGACGACCCACATGCCATTTGTTTTCAACATACCCTTAATATCTTTGGACTGGCCCAATTAGTGACCGCACCTACCCATCTAGCCGGTCACACGTTGGACGGTATCTGTTCCAACCTAGGTACTATGTCCACGTCCCCTCCCATTCCGCAAATTTGGACTGACCATAGTTTCATCCCCTTTGACATTGAGCAAAAAGTCCAAGCTTTACCAACTATAAAGCGTTCTCAACCCTCCTTCTCGGTAAACTGGAGAAAGGTGACCGACCGCATTAAGCAGAACTCCCAACCACTGGCACAGGCACCTAAGTTGGTGGGAGACGCGTCGGTTGACTCACGTAATTTTCATGTCTGGATAAATCAGATTATCTCGGACAACTCTAATCCTAAAGGTGACCGTGTGAAGTGTCTCAGAAGGAAACTGAGCGCCCCATGGTATACCCAGGCCTTAACTGAGAGCCACCTACTTTGCAGGATAAAAGAAAGGAAGTGGAGGAAAACATACGACGAGGCATCCAGAGCCCTCTATGTTCAGCAGAGTAAACTATACCTCTCAAGCATAAAATCTGCCAAAAAAGAGTATTACATAAAAGCTATCAACGACGCCCACCAGAAGCAAAAAACGTTTTTTTCAATCGTTAAATCCTTCACCCACCCCAAAGCTCTCCAGCCTGAAATCCCTCCCTCTGAAACCTTGTGCAACAATATTGCAGATTTTTTCGGGGAAAAAATTGCTACCATTCAAAAGGATTTCCCGCCCCCCCCTGACCATTCCCATTCTAGGACCCCAGAAGCAGGTAGTCTATAACCATCATTCCCTTTGCAGGTTCCAACCTGTCTCCCTCCAACAGACCCGCAAAGCGATCATGGCCTGCAAATCAGGAGCACCAACTGACTCCTGTCCCCCTCGCATACTGCACCACTTAATTGAGGCAGTCAATCCAAATATCAACGCCATCATCAATGCTTCCCTAGACTCAGGGGTAGTGCCCAACGAATGGAAGAAGGCCATCGTGAAACCCTTAATGAAAAAGCAAAATAAATCCCCCACAGACCTGACAAACATGCGCCCTATCTCACTTCTGCCTGCTCTAGGAAAGATCACAGAGCAGATAGTGTACTGGGAGCTAAAAGCCTTTGTGGAGGACCATAACATTCTGCATCCCCAGCAATCTGGCTTTCGCCCCAGCCACTCTACCGAAACGGCCCTAATAGAACTCTCCGATTCCATCAAGTTCCTGCAGGATGAGGGAAGGAAAGCCGTCCTCATCCTGCTTGATCTCACAGCAGCGTTCGACACAATCTCTCATGCCATCCTGATTGATAGGATGCGTGAGATTGGCGTGACAGACACAGCTTTGGCTTGGGTAACATCTTTCCTGACTAATAGGTCCCAATCTGTGTCTTTGGGTCCCCATCTATCCAGCAAAAAAACCATTACATCGGGAGTACCGCAGGGGTCCATATTAAGTCCATTACTTTTCAACATCTATATGGCACCCCTCCTAGCTGTGATAGAGTCTCATGGGATCCTAGTCACGTCTTACGCTGACGACACCCAACTCGTCGTCTCTATCGTCAAAAAATGCACGGATACAGAGCTGCGTTTCCAGAATTGTCTCACAGAGGTATTTCAGTGGTTGAATAAAAACCACTTGAGGTGCAACAGTGGGAAAACTGAAATCATACCATTAGGTAAAGATCTGCTTTTCTGCCCTAAGGATTGGTGGCCCAAAGATTCAGAGGCCCCGCCTAGTGCAGTGACCTCTGCGCGCAATCTTGGCGTTCAATTTGATGCAGCCCTCTCCTTTGATGATCACGTCAGGATCACGGCCGGTTGCTATTTCGGACTCAACAAAACTCTAAAAAAATTCTTTGACTTCCTCCCCATTGCGTCCAGGAAATCGGTCGTGGTCGCATTAATACTCTCTCGACTCGACTACTGCAATGGGTTGATGGCTGGAGTGAAAAAGTCCACTCTGAAGAAGTTGCAAGTGTACAGCACGCAGCTGCAAGATTAGTGTTAAAACTTCCCAGGAAATCTTCAGCCTCAGCAGCATTAAATTGTCTCCACTGGTTGCCACTGCACAAGAGGATCCTTTTCAAACTCCTACTAACAGTTTTCAAAGCCCTGAAAAACACAGGTCCTAAATACCTCGCCAACCGTTTTGTCCACTATAACCCTGCACGATGTTTGAGATCCTCCGGTGGTAACCTTACCAAGATCCCGAGGTATAAATACAAAACCAGGGGTGGAAAAACGTTCACAGTCCTAGCAGCTAGGGCCTGGAACAACTTGCCTTTAAACCTCAGACTGGTCGAGACTGAGAGTCTCTTTAGGAAACAACTGAAGACCTGGGTCTATCAGCAATCTGATACTTATGTGATGGCCGCTATTTAGATTTTTTCATTATCTAATTCCATCCGCGCACAATTAGCGCCATGATGCTCCCTCCGGAGCGATAGGCTGCGCTTAATAAATACCCACAAATACAAATACAAATGTATTGTCCCCAAGGTAAAAGTTGGAGCTAGAAGATTTAATGGTGAAACTCACAGGCGTAAACTCCCAGTGAGTCCCATTAAAAGTTACAAAGTAAAAGTATTTGCGTTCACAGTAAAACCGGCTCCATATATGCTCTGGCTCATTCCAAATACAGGTCTGAATTGTTAGTAGTTCCCACCAAGCCTTAGGGCAGTGGAATCTGTTCAATGTTGAAATGTTATAATTATCATTTATTATCAACACAACGCTGTGCTTGTTGTCTGAATTACAATTGTTCATCTTAACCTGCTGTGGGAGATTATGCCAGCACAAAATTTATTGCTTTTAGTGATATTTATGCAGGTTGTAAAACTCTGCATCAGAGCAATTTTGAACATGAAGGAAAACAAGAGTATACATTGGAGTAAAAGAGATGAGGCAGAGAGTACTATGAAGGGTGGATCAGTGCTGTGAAGTTCCTGATGAAGAGATTAGTGGTGGGTTAATAACATTAGGAGTAAACATGAAATGATTTCATAGTAGGAAGTGGTGGGTAAACACATCTCTCTCTGGTTCTAGCCTCTCCTACAAGACCCTCCCCTTCCAACT
The DNA here is from genome assembly GCF_964261635.1 of Lissotriton helveticus. Lineage (NCBI taxonomy): Eukaryota > Metazoa > Chordata > Amphibia > Caudata > Salamandridae > Lissotriton > Lissotriton helveticus. Next base: position 413,300,300 of record NC_136062.1, read on the forward strand.
TGAGCCCCGCAGTACTTCCTGGAATGTAAAATGGCAACTTTAACTATGATCAGCATAAAATCAGAAAGTCTCCTCACAAAGTGTAAGAGAACACAGGAATCACTGCATGGCTCGGCAGGGAGAGTGTGAAAGGAATGGTCTTACTCTCTAGCTAGGACATGACGTGCTATCTTGAATACAGCTAAGCATGGTGCAAAAAGAGGTGAAGATGTCATTAGAGTCCAAAGGTAAGCGATCTTCCGATGTTTCTTCTTCTTCGTCCTCAAATCCCACGGTATACGTTCTGGTCAGCATGAGGTCAGTTAGAGATGGCTACAATCTATTACAAAAAGTTACAGCCACAAAACTTTTCACGAGAACCTTTCGCAGACCTACTCTCTTACTTGTCTTGTGTCCCAGTGTATGACAATGAGCTATATTAAATGAAACATTCAAATTCTGGTATGTCCTGGTTAGATCATGAAATGTAAGCTGCAGGAAGCATTTTCTTTTCATTAATAAATGTGTTAATTATGTAAATGTGGCAAAGAAAACCTCTGCAGATGTGTTTAGTGCTGTAACAACCTCATAAACTGCCTGTCTGGGAAATCTGCTTCAGTATTCCTGGAAAGACAAGAACACCTGATAAAATATTAGTGCTGACTGGGAGCGAGGCGGGCAGGTGTGCACCGTGTCTTTGATTTCATTAAAGTTCACTTTTGGTTTACGTGAACCGTCAAATCATGTTACACCTTCATAAAAGTGCTTTAAAATACATATTTACAAATCTAACAGTTCTATACCAATGAATGAATTGACAATATTTGTAATAAAACCTCCAGTAATTAATAGTTATATTCAGTGGATTCACATCTGGTCAATTCATACTTATGTGAAGTACTGGTGACATATCAGTAGCAAATATCTGACATATTATTGATCACATCAAAAATATAGATTACAAAAATATTGTTTTCCTATATTTGTACAGGTAAGTACAAAAATGTTGACAAAAAATATTGTTTATCAATCTAAGCACAGTGAAGCCATACGGTGTAAGGAAAGAAGAAATTTTTTTTTCCCAATGTATAACAATAACACGCAGAGTTAAAAGGATCAGAGTCCAAATGGCCTAATGAGTTTTACTACACATTTTCCAACAAAATAGTTCTCATTCTATCAGCTATGGAAGAATGTAGGGCTGAGCAAGCTTTGCCAAAATGTAAACCCCTGATGTACAGATTGAGTTCAGCACTTCAGAAAAATATCTGTACTCACTGAAGTGTCCTCCAGAAGGACTTGAGTCGGGGTTACATGCTGGACCATGACGTCCAACCACTATTTTCACAGGGTGGATGCCGTCTCCCCTGCCATGAAGTTGGGCCCCATAGAAATATGTTGAACTGTCCCAGTGTAAGACACTGGGACGCATTTTGCGGCGCCTGCACGTTTTCTGCTTTCCATTTCCAGCAGCAACGTGCAGGCAGTGAGGGGGATTTTTTTTCACCTCTAGCCAGGCCGAACTTAAGGGGCCATCAGTCCTCCTTTAGTTTATATATCCTGACTGAGAGGTCCTTGAACTTCACACTTAAATGTAAATGCACCAGAGAGGAAACAAAGGCACACAGCTTTGCTATCTCTTCACAGGTACTTAAGGGAGGCGTGCTTTTATCTTTGTTCTGTTCCTCTATATAAGTGCAGACACTGTAAGCCTTTCATATGGGATGTCTGTCCCAGTTTTTACACAAATAATTTAAATAACATTATTTTATTTCTTTGATAACGCTATGTTGTGATGTCATGGCACGCGTTATGATGTCACTTGCATGGTGTCTGACTTGGTCAGTCCCTCCACTTCTTTTTATAGGACTTGTACCCTGCTTACCAGTTAAAGAAAATATTCAGGTGCGATAGTTGGTCTGGCTTTTTCTATTATTGTGGCACCCCGGGGTCCTGTGATTACCTGGAAAACACAAACTGTGCAGTTAAACTCTTCCCAATGTTTGTAAAATGCTTTCAGGAGAATGAAGGGCTTATGTTCAGAGAGTAGGCATGTATTTGCTGAAAGAACCGCACAGCCTAGGCATTGCAGACGTGACGATATCCTCTGCAGATGTGTTTAGTGCTGTAACAACCTCATAAACTGCCTGCCTGGGAAATCTGCTTCAGTATTCCTGGAAAGACAAGAACACCTGATAAAATATTAGCGCTGACTGGGAGCGAGGCGGGCAGGTCTGCACCGTGTCTTTGATTTCATTAAAGTTCACTTTTGGTTTACGTGAACCGTCAAATCATGTTACACCTTCATAAAAGTGCTTTAAAATACATATTTACGAATCTAACAGTTCTATACCAATGAATGAATTGACAATATTTGTAATACAACCTCCAGTAATTAATAGTTATATTCAGTGGATTCACATCTGGTCAATTCATACTTATGTGAAGTACTGGTGACATATCAGTAGCAAATATCTGACATATTATTGATCACATCAAAAATATAGATTACAAAAATATTGTTTTCCTATATTTGTACAGGTAAGTACAAAAATGTTGACAAAAAATATTGTTTCACACTAATATTGTTAATTATAGTTCAAACATATTGTTTGTAATATACACATATACTTTAAAATAGAACAAATTGAATATTTTATTATATACCATTAATATGATGCAATTTAAATAAAATATATATATGTATACTTATATAAACATACACGCATAAACGTGTCTATATATATCTATACATATATATTATAAATACCACTATTCTAAATATATATATTTTACATTGTATTACATTTTGTATGTTGTATTTAAATTTACCACTATAAAATCGTATATATATATATATATATATATATATATATATATATATATATATATATATATATATATATGTATATATATATATATATTTGTAGTGTATATGCAACATTTATACATAGAACATAAAAATGTTAACAAATGAAATGCAAATCATTAAATAAATTACAAAATAATTACATATTTTTAAAAGATATTCATTTAAAATATATATGTATGCAGCAAGGGGTGCAGAAATGAGTGTTTTTCACTTGCTGGCTGAAGAAAGGATTGTGCTGTGGAAGAAAGTGTTAATGTTTAAAGACAGGTTGAAAAACAAACTTTGCATTTGCAGGCATTTCCCACTTAAAAACATTGGCAGCATGTTTGTTTAAAGGGAACCAATACAGTTTTGACATTCTGCTGCCTTTCATGGTAAATGGACACACCTGTTTGTGAAAGCACTCCGAAAGAAAACCAAACAGAGTGGTAAATCACGGGGCAAGGTAAAAGCAGAGGCTGCACCCGTGATCAAGCCTCTTTAGAAAGAGAAGCATGCTGGGTTTTATCGTACCTGCCAGCTTTCTACATGGAATAAAAGCAATGTTTCCAGCCTTCAGCTCGGTGTCAGTGTTCCCTCTTGTAAGGCAAATTGGGTGGTGTTTGGATTATGTATGGGGGGCACTGGTACCATAGCATTAACCCCCCCTGAAGAGCATGTGGCTTATTCACCGGCGGAACTTTAGATGGTATTGTTTTTCCATGAGCCCTGATGTTGTAATATGTGATGTCATCAGCAGTGCATTGCGGGCGCACGAGTTGTAGTTAGCTTAACTAACTATAACAGCTTAATTTCTCTGGTTTTGTAGGAGTGAAATGTCCAACTAACTATAACCTGTGTTTTTTTCAGTGAATTTCTAAGGATTTTTAATTGCTAATTTCTAACTATAGCGTCCCTGAAACCTATTGTTTTCCAGAGAATTTCAAAGGTTTTTTAAATGCTAATTTCTAACTATAACATCCCTGAAACCTATGTTGTTTTCAGTAAATTTCTAAGGTTTTTAAAATAATTTCTAAGTATGCCTACAGAGGTAGGACATGTGCAGAAAGAGGAAGAAAGGAGGAGAAAGAAGCAAGAGAAATGCAGAAAGGGGCATAAGAAGTCCAAAAGGAGGAAGAACTGTACAGAAAGAAGCAAGAAATATGCAGAAAGAACCAGCAGTGGTGCAGAAAGAGGCCTTGTTGCAAAGTCATCCTGTGCCCTGGGCACCCCCTAAATTTGTGATGACTGGTACTGGTGGTAACTGACTCTGACGGACCCTGGGCTCTGCATCACCAGGCCCAGAGCATGTGCTAAGCTGAAAGACACTTAAAATATAGTGAAAACACATACATACATTAGAGTACACAATGGGTTGGGGTACCCCTGAGATTGGCATTACTTCCCCTGTAAGGCCATAGTACATAATAGGCAGGGGGTGAAGACTACCTCTAAGTCCCTAGCATATAATAGGGCATGGCTGTTTAGAGGCCAGCAGCCCTTTTCGGCATTTGCATGTGTTCACTGCTGAGCCTGTAGTCAGTTTAAAAGTAGCCTTGTGTGTGCAGAAAGAGGTAAGAGAGGTGCAGAAAGAAGCAAGAGAGGTGCTGAAAAAAGCAAGAGAAGTGCAGAAAGAGGCAGCAGAGGTGCAGAAAGAGACAAGAACAGTGCAGAAAGTGGCACCCGAATTGCAGAAACAGGTAAAAGAGGTACAGAAAGTACAGAAAGAAGCATGAGGGTTGCAGAAAGAGGCAAGAGAGGAGCAGAAAGAGGCAAGAGAGGTGCACACAAAGGCTCGAGGTGTGCAGAAAGTTATAAGAGAGGTGTAGAAAGAAGCAAGAGAAGTGAAGAAAGAAGCAACAGAGGTGCAGAAAGAGGCAAGAGGGATGCATAAAGAAGAAAGAGAAGTACAGAAAAAAGGAACAGATGTGCAGAAAGGGAGCAGACAAAGGCAAGAGAGGTGCAGAAAGAGGGAAGAGGGGTGCAGAAAGAGGCAAGAGGGGTGCAGAAATTTGCAAGACAGGTACAGAAAGAAACAAGAGCAGTACAGAAACTACAAAGAGAGGTGCAAAGCAGGTAAGGGGAGTGCAGAAAGAAGCATGAGCAGTGCAAAAGAACCAAAAGAGGTGCAAAAAGAGGCAAGAGAGGCACAGAAGACGGCAAGAGAACTGCGGAAAGAGGCAAGAGAGTTACACAAAGCAGCAATTGAGGGACGGAAGGAGGTAAGAGAACTGCAGAAAGAGGCAAGAGAGTTACAGAAACAGACGCCAAAAGGGGTGCAGAAAGACAGCACTGGTGGGCAGACTGAGGCAATAAAGGTACAGAAAGAGGGAATAGGGTTGCAGAAAGAGGCAAGAGGGGTGCAGAAAGAAGCAACGCAGGTACAGAAAGAAGCAAGAGAAGTGCAGAAAGAGGCAATGGAGATCCAGAAAGAGGCAACAGGTACAGAAAGACACAAGAAAGGTGCAGAAAAAAAGCAAGAGAAGTGCAGAAAGAGGCAAGAGAATTGCTGAAAGAAGCAACAGAGGTGTAGAAAGAAGCAAGAGAAGTGCAGAAAGAGGCATGTGAAGTTTAGAAAGAGTGCAAGAGAGGTGCAGAAGGATTTAAATTTCCCTCCTTCCTCTGCTGGTGGGCAAATGACTTACTGCATCTTCACAAGCTGGAAGGTATTCCATTTACTCAGGAGAGAGAGCCTGTACATGCCGGGTGCTGCCACAACTTCTCTGAACAGCATCAGAACTTACGAGCGCACGTGCTCAGGACACCCGCTGCAATGCCAAATGCTTCCAAGTGGCAGGAGCTGGTAAGACTTGAATTGGGTCTGTGGGGCCCCAGATGATTCGCTGCTGTGGGTTCTGCAGTACCATAGACACTTTTGACTCATTTCATGAGAGGAAAAGGTGAACTCTTGAGCATGATCTACTAGTGAATGGGAAATAATACCTATTACATTACACAGCAGAGGGTGGGACAGGGACTTACCTGACAAGTACAATAGCCACAAACTCTGGGAGATTGTGTTCTTGCCACAATGACATTATACCTTTGAATGGCATTATACCTATGTGTAGAGTTAGAAATAAAAAACGTGCATTTGACTGGACATTGATTTTTTGAAGATACAGTATGCCCTTTTACTTTCAATCAATCAATCAGGGAATTGTAATCGCGCTACTCACCTGTGAGAGTCTCAAGGCACTGAGGGGGCGGGGTCTGCAGAGCTGTTTAGCCGAAGAGCCAGGTCTTGAGGGTCTTCCTGAAGGTGTCTGATGTCTGCCGGTAGCTCGTTCCAGGTCTTGGTTGCAATGTGAGCGAAGGACTTTTGAGTCATGTTTGTTTACCTATATCTGATCTACCCTCTGGAGAAAGCATTTGACTGCTCATCCACAGCTACCACTGAGTGTTAAGTGCAGAAGTGGCACTTGGCCCAGTTACTCAGGATCCATAATAGGTTGGGCTCACAACATCAGGATTATAGGGCCTCTAACACCACGGTTGAGCCAGTAGCCCCAGTGTGATCCGTGGAGGTCAGGGATCATGCGTGCCAACCGAGTCACCTTTCTGGCAAGACTGATCTGGGCTGCACCAGTAGAACTCCTAAGCAAAGACAAAGAAGCAAAGAAGCAACAGAGGTTGGGAAAGGTGCCTGCATGCGCGATATGCTGGTTGTCATTTAAGCGTGCTGCGCTTACTATTACTATTTTAAAAACGCGTTTTTGCAATTGTGTATATTTTGACTGTTTGTCCCTGATTTTAACTTTATAATTTTTCTGCCCACATTCTCGCACTCTAAATCGTGCCCTCACCGCGTTTAGCGCGGAGCTTGCTGTCTTCTTGCAGCCTCCTCGTGGCGCTTGGCCGCCATCTTGGGGTGGTCTCTTCCTCCATGCGCCATTAGCCTGAGCGCTCTAGCGCTTCCAGTAGCCCAGGTGAGCTGCTACTTAAGGCGAGCTCTTCTGCTGCTCGGCCTTGGGAAAGGTGCCTGCATGCGCGCTATGCTGGTTGTCATTTAAGCGTGCTGCGCTTACTATTACTATTTTAAAAACCCGTTTTTGCAATTGTGTATATTTTGACTGTTTGTCCCTGATTTTAACTTTATAATTTTTCTGCCCACATTCTCGCACTCTAAATCGTGCCCTCACCGCGTTTAGCGCGGAGCTTGCTGTCTTCTTGCAGCCTCCTCGTGGCGCTTGGCCGCCATCTTGGGGTGGTCTCTGCCTCCATGCGCCATTAGCCTGAGCGCTCTAGCGCTTCCAGTAGCCCAGGTGAGCTGCTACTTAAGGCGAGCTCTTCTGCTGCTCGGCCTTGGGAAAGGTGCCTGCATGCGCGCTATGCTGGTTGTCATTTAAGCGTGCTGCGCTTACTATTACTATTTTAAAAACCCGTTTTTGCAATTGTGTATATTTTGACTGTTTGTCCCTGATTTTAACTTTATAATTTTTCTGCCCACATTCTTGCACTCTAAATCGTGCCCTCACCGAGTTTAGCGCGGAGCTTGCTGTCTTCTTGCAGCCTCCTCGTGGCGCTTGGCCGCCATCTTGGGGTGGTCTCTGCCTCCATGCGCCATTAGCCTGAGCGCTCTAGCGCTTCCAGTAGCCCAGGTGAGCTGCTACTTAAAGCTCACTCTGCCCGCGCAGCGGTGACGCGCAGCGGTAGCGCCTGACTCGCGCCGGAGTCCAGCCAGAGTCTGCCCGTCTGCGCCCGTCCGCGCTAAGGACGCGTGGGACGCTGCGGGATTTTTTTCAGACTTTTTTCACCTCATCCGTTGGAATGAGAGGATGATTGCCTATTCCAGTGCCTCGCTTCGAGCTATCAGGGATTTTCTCCCGCGCTGCTCTGCTGCATTACACCATCCGCTGTGTGGCCCGTGTCAGTGTGCCTGTAACAGGTGGTCGCTGGACCGGCCTATAGGTATTCGCGATCTTGCCACCCCCCCTGCTCTACGAGCTCTTTCAGGTGTTTCCCCTGCGACTGGAAGCCTGGGGTATGGTCTACGATTCTTAAATCTTAATACCAGATCTCTGGTAAAACACCATTTGTCTGTTGCAGATCTTATCTTGGATGAGATGCCAGACCTGCTGGCCTTAACTGAAACTTGGCTTCAGGACACCGATGATGCCATAGTCAATCTTGCCTGTCCTCCGGGCTATTTATGTTTTACATCTAATCGCCGGTCTAGAGGTGGAGGTATCGCCTTATTTATCAAATCCACTTTCGCATGTACCTGGACGGTCTTGCAGATTGCTGGATGCGAAAGCGCGCTGTTTAAGGTTACCATCAGCCCCCAGTTCTCGCTGTCAGGGATGGTTGTTTACCCCCCCCCAGGCAGCGATGTTGCTTTTAGAGGTGCCTTTCCGGAGGCAGTGAGCATATTGGCTAGTGGCTGCGCTAATTTTTCGATCTTAGGTGACCTCAACCTCTATTTTGACAGGCTAGAGACTTTGGCCATCAGTGGTTTTCTGGCCGACTTAGAGGCCCTGCAGCTGACCCAGCTGGTCTCTCAGCCTACACACGTGGCCGGTCACACTTTGGATCCGTTTTTTACGAACCTTTCGGATGCCCAAATTGTGGCGGTTGATCCTGTGGTATGGTCTGACCACTTTCTGGTGTCCGCCTGGCTACCCCTTCCTGCTACCCCCACTATTCCACCTTCTAAGCGGATTCCTCGGCGCCACTGGAACAAACTTAGGCTAGAGGACCTTCATTACATCATGGCTGTTGAGCCTCTAGGTCCTCTGCTGAATGCTACTTCGGGCTATGACCTGTTCTGTAATTGGATTACTAAGGCGCTTGACGCCCTTGTACCTATCATCTCCAGTAAGTCCAGTTCCCGGCAGGCCAGCCCTTGGTACGACAGTGAGCTGCGCGCCTTGAAGTCCTCCTGTAGACGAGCAGAAAGGGAGTGGCGTAAGACGTATGACGCCGTTAGAAAAACCGCTTACCTGGCCTCTGTTAAGCTCTACCATCGAGCTATATGCAGGACCCGGGCGGCGTTTTACGCAGCCGAATTCCGGAACAGCCTCAATCCAACTAAGACCATCTTTAAAACCATAAAAGATCTGATGGCAAAGAGAGTCGCCCCGCAGTTGGATAGTTCCATCTCCCACTGCGAAGCCCTAGCTACTTTCTTCTTGGACAAAGTTAAGAACATCTACCAGGCGTTTCCAAGCACAACGCCACCTGTGATCCCCTGGAGGGGCTCCAGTAGCTGCCCGTCGCTGCACTCTCTTCCCATTCTTTCTGATGAGGAGTTTGCCAAGTGGGCTCTGCGAGTCAAATCTGGCTCGCCTGCAGACCCGCTAAGATCTGCCCTTTTCAGGGATGTTGCTTTCCAGGGACGCACAATAGTGTGTTCACTGATTAACCTCTCCCTGACCTCGGGCCTTGTTCCTGCCAAGTGGAAGCAAGCGGTGGTTTCCCCGATCCTAAAAAAACCATCTTTGGATCCGTTAAAACCAGAAAACTACCGCCCTATCTCTCTGCTTCCTTGGCCGGCCAAAGTTATGGAGGCCCATGTAAATCTGGCCCTCGCGGAGCATATGACCCGAGCTAATGTCCTGGATCCCATGCAGAATGGGTTCCGTGCTGGTCACAGCACGGAGACGGCCCTTCTGGCAATGGTTGAGTATCTGCGGACTGTGCTGGATGCAGGTCAAACGGCAGCGCTTATTTTATTAGACCTGAGCGCTGCCTTTGACACTGTCTCCCATCGCATCCTTCTACACCGCCTTCAGGACATTGGCATTTGTGGTTCGGCTCTGCAATGGTTCCGCTCCTTCCTTAGTGATCGCTCCTTCTGCGTTGCCACCCCTCCTTTTCAGTCCAAGTACCATCCTTTGGACCTGGGGGTGCCCCAGGGCTCCTCGCTGAGTCCCACGCTTTTTAATCTGTACGTGCAGCCGCTGGCTGAGGTCGCCAGGCAGTGGGGCCTAACCATGGTCTCTTATGCCGACGACACTCAGCTAGCGGTTACGATCAGCGGGGATGCCGAGCAGGATGCCCCCAGGTTCCGAAACGGACTGAGAGAGGTGGCCAGCTGGATGAATAACAACTGTCTCCAGCTGAACGCGAAAAAAACGGAGGTGATGATCGTTGGAAGGGATGCGGACCTTTGGGGGGACAGATGGTGGCCACCCGAGCTGGGACTGGCCCCGGCACCAGTCCTGGAACTCAGGAATTTGGGAGTGTGGCTCGACCCCACATTAAGCTTTGTGACCCATACCAAGAGAGTGGCGGCATGCTGTTTTGGGGTATTACGCGGGCTAAGACCTCTGCTCAAATTTTTTGACGCTCCTACAAGACAGCTGCTCATCCAAGCAATGATTATCTCCCGGTTGGACTACGCCAGCTCACTCCTTTTAGGAGTGAACCAAGCCGAGATCCTTCGTTTACAACGGGTACAGAACGCAGCGGCTAGGGCGGTGGTCGGACTGCCACGGACCTGTCCCACCTCTAATACTCTGCGGTCCTTGCACTGGCTACCGATTAAAAAGCTAATTCACTTTAAGGCTCTTAGCCTGGTCTTTAAAATTCTGCAAGAGTCGGCCCCTGAGATACTCAACAAACTTATCTCTCCATACGTTCCAACTCGTTCACTTAGATCTCTCGGCCAATCCCTTGTGGTTGTTCCCCGCTTTAGACTCAGCCGGATGGGGGGACGCTCCTTTCGAGTGAAAGCTGCAACTCTTTGGAATGCGCTTCCCTTGGAAATCCGCCTCTTGGATGATCTAATATCCTTTCGTAGGGCCCTGAAAACCTTCTTGTTTTAATTCTTCCCTGTTTTAAGTGTCCCTGCTTCTTTGTTGCTGGTTTTAGTGTTGTGTTATGTCCACCTTTCCCTGCGCCAGGACGCTCCGTCGCTGGAGCATCTGTGCGCATTAAAAATGTGAATAACATAACATAACATAACATAACATAACAGCCTGGAATACTCCAGACATGCCCAGGGCTTAACTGGGTCAGAAGGATCAAAGTGAAAAGTGCAAGAACACTTTAAAAACCAAGTTGTGCACTGCCTTTTGAGTACAAAGTAATTATGAGACATAAAAAAGTTGTGTCCTGATGTCAGCAGTGGAAGGCTACCCCGTATCCAACCATCAAAAAGCTAAGGTAAATGATCTATGCTCCAGGGGAGCGCACACCCTGAATAAGGAAGATCACTAATAAACAACCATTGGCAAAACCAATAGTTCTGACCTTTGAGATCTAAAGGCTATGTCAATGGTTTTTAGCTATACTGTGCAGCATCCTCAGGCAGTGTAGGATTAGAGTTGAAAAGAGGGTGCAGAGCAGAGGATAAGCAGAGGAAAAAATAGTCTGAAAGAACGAAAGCAGAGCAAAGATAGGAGTACAGATCCAGGAAATAGTGGGGGAGGGTGAGTGCCGGATTAGATCCGAAACTGGTACACAGCGGACGATAAAGAGAGGAAAACAGAGGCTGCAAGTAGGGAAAGCAGAGAGAAGAAAGGGGAGCAGAGTCAGGTTGTAGGGATTTGCTGAAAAGGAATGGTGTGCAGGGTGAAGGAAAAAAGAGAGAAAAACTGCACTGTGAAAGAAAAGGGTTTTCACAGACTTTGAAAAGCAAAAACAGGTTTTTTCATTGTATAACAATATAGCGCAGAGTTAAAAGGATCACAGTCCAAATGGCCTAATTTTTACTACAAATTAGTTCTCATTCTATTAGATTTGGAAGAATGAAAGGCTTTGTAACTTCTGCCAAAATGTAATCCCCTGATGTACAGAATGTAAATGTAAATGTACAGGAATTTATATAGCGCAAATCACCAAGCGGTTTCTAAGCGCTTGCTTAGGGAACCCGTCCTGGTATTCCCCTGTGAGATAACCCCGACAGGGTATCCACAAGGTGAAAGCCAGGCATCCCGCCGCGAGGGGCCGTTGTGGAGATTAAGCAAGCTATTGCCCAGAGTCGCAGAGTGTGAACCCGTGAATCGAGTAGGCACCGGAGCGAGAATTGTCGAGTCCATGGACATTTTAGGACTCAAGACCCAGCCGAGCCGGGAATTGAACCCTGGTCCCGGGCTGACCTCTGCTTCCAGGTCTGCCTCCTCTAACCAGTGAGCCACACTTCTCCATAATGAGAATGAGTTCAGAACTTCCCAAAAAGGTCTGTACGCATTGAAGTGTCTTACCAGCTAAAGAAAATATTCAGGTGCGATAGTTGGTATGGCTTTTTCTGTTATTGTGGCACCCCGGGCATCCGGGATTAACTGGCAAACACAAACTGTGCTGTTAAACTCTTTCCAATGTTCGTAAAATGCTTCCAGGAGAAAGAAGGTCTTATGTTTAGAGAGTACTCAGGTATTTGCTGAAAGAACTGAACAGAGATTTATCAACAACTACGTGGAGTGGCGATGGAGGCATGCTTCTCTCCCAGTTATGCATGTTTACACGTTGGCTGGTGGGAGGAGCATGTCCTCAGGACCACCCATACAGCTGTTTTTGGCACACATGTACTCCAGTGGTGGAGATTCATTGATGACATCTGTTTAATTTGGAAGGCATCAATTGAATCTCCCAAACAGTTTGTGGATAGCATTAAAAACAATATGCTCAATCGTAGCTTCACTGCTGATATTAGCAATGAGAGGGTACACTTTCTTGATGTTGAGATTTACATTGAAGGAAGCTTGATTCATACTAAACTCCACAGGAAAAAGACAGCTGGCAATTCTGTTCTTCACGCCAGTAGTTCTCACCCGAATCATCTTATACGCAGTATTCTATACAGAGAGTTTCTTAGAATCAGGCATATATGCAGTTTGGGGGATGATTTAAAATCCTGCAAATTGGAAGCTTTCCAATGGTTGATTGTCAGAGGCTACAAAACTAATGAGTTGAAAGTAGCCCTAAACAGAGCTAACAGTCCCACCAGGGAAGAATGTTTAACAGCCACCATTACCAGCTACTTTCCTACACAGACTGTCAGTGACCCCAACACTATAGAACCAAGCAATACCATCAGATTGATAACCACATACAATAGACCGGAGAGACAAGAACGTAAAATCCTTTACAAAAATTGGCCTATAGTATGTTCTGACATTACTTTATCGCAAATATTACCTGAGCTTCCCTCTCCCACTTTTAGACGAGCACCATCAATAAGAGACGCACTTGTCAGAACCAACCCAGAGGTAACCATCGCTAGCACTTGGTTATCAACTAGACAAGGTTTTTTTAAATGTAGCTAGTGCCGAGCTTGCAAATTTGGTAAAAATATCTCCGAGTATACCACTGCATTTAATTCACAACCCACCAAAATTCGGAGCCACTTTACCTTCAGAACAGACTATGCAGTATATATATTGGAATGCACTTGTCATATACAATATGTGGGAAGCACCAAATTGCAAGTTTTTTTAACAGAATTCTTCAGCATTTACTAGCAGTTTTAAATTCTGATCCTAACTACCCTGTGGAATGACATCTGAAATTAGTACATAACAATAACCTCAATGACCTTAGCTGTTATGTGCAGATAGACCTTTTCACATGGACACTTCAGTGTTTAGGCTACATAGCTGGGTTTACACATAAGATGGCCTCTTACTTTCATGTTTCTATTAAAAGGTGTTTTAAAATGCACTATATATTGTCCATGCTTGCAGGAATTACATTTAAAGCACCTTTTAAAACTATCCTTCACTGTTAACCATGTCTTGGTACAGGCTAATGTGCTCCAATGTCAAGCAGGTATCGTAGAAATGTCCCCAAGTAATACAATAATCAACTTGAGCAATACGATGTTAACAGAGGAGGATAAATCAGTGTTGGAGCTAGGCCTCTCGTATTGTGGAAATAATTAATTCAATTATGCCAATTGCAGGATAGACCTGTAATAATTAATCCGAAAACTGAAACTCTCTTAACTACATAAAAATCTCAAAAGAAGTACAATGTATATATATATATATATATATATATATATATATATATGTATATATATATATAACCTACTGGCGGTCGCCAGTAGGTAGTTTTAGTTAAAACCTAGTTTCCTTAGGAAATCTGCAACATTCTATTTAGAATAACTTTGGTGCTGCTGGACGAATCTTCGCAAATTTCTCCAAGAAAATGGCCTGCACCGCTCTGCTCCTTCCCTGTAAGTTTGGCGGTGATTCGTGAAGCGGGGGCCGAGAAAAAAGGGGATCCCAAAACGTGTTTTCCCCAAGCAATTTTCCATAGGACCTTTAGCCAGGGATACAGCCCGAACGGCAGAACAGAATTACACCAAATTTGGCAAAAAGGTGGAGTTCTGTTCGCAGATCACGCTTTTTGTTGAATGGTGTAAATGCGTTCAGTAGTTCGTGAGAAAATCATAAGTAAAATCACAAGTATATCTATAGAAGCTTACCGCACTCTGTACAGTACACTTACAGTACGCGTATTTTCCCGAGCACCAGCTGCATGCTAATTGGATGTCAACTGTCTGTCAACACTCCAAACTAGGAAGTGTTGGCAGCCATCTTGTGCCTCGGTTGAACCGAGGCACAAGAAAGCTGAAAACAAACGCGCAAAACAGGCAAAGGGGCCAGGGTAGACACACCCTGACCCCCTAGGCCATCTCAGGGGTACGCGTACATACGCTTCTTTTAAAATTAGCCCCGGGGGGTCCAATCCCCCTCCACACTGCCCCAGGGACCGCCACCCCCGGGACAAAGTAATTATGCTAGCGGGGGGCACACGGCCCCCAGGCAGCCCCGGGGACCACCATCCCGGGGCAAAGACATTAATGATGGGGGTCTCTAAGGCCCCGCAAGCCACGGGGACCGCCACCCCCGGGGCTTCGTTTTTAATAATAAAACCTGTGTGGGAGGCTCAAGCCCCCCACAAGCCCTGGGGACCACCACCTCTCCGGGGCACTAATATGCAAATAGGGGGGTCCGTGATGGACCCCCCCAGCCCCGGGGACCACCAACACCTGGGGCTTCGTACATGTTGGAGCCCTTGATGGCCCTGGGGACCGCCACCCCCCAGGGCCGGCTCCTGCAGTGTCCCGGGTGCCCACCCCCAGGACACTGCTGTTTGCTGTGGTAGGGCGGGAGCTTTGCGGCTCCCACCCTACCACAGCAAACTGCTTTGATTTTTCAAAAATCAAAGCCGATTGCTTTTCTGTATGAGGAGCAGCATGTTAGATGCTCCCCATACAGAAAAGCAATGCCGGCACCCGCAGGATGCGGGGAGCCGGCAGGGACCGTGGGGGGCTTGGGGACCCCCCTACAGTCCCCAACGAGGAAGGCCAGGCCACGGGGGATGGGGAAGTAATTCCCCTCGCATACTGGAGGTCCCTAGGGGCCAACTAGCCCACCAGGAGCCTCCAGTAAGGGGCCAGGGGCCTCCCTTGCAGAGACGTGCAAAGAGGCCACACCCCTCTTTACATCTCTCTGCAATGGAGCACCCTGGCGCATACTGGAGGTTGCTGGTTGGCTAGTTGGCCCCCAGGGACCACCAGTATGCAAGGGGAATTAGTTCCCCTTCTGAAAAAGCGGCAAGGGGCTGCGTTGCAGAGAGGTGTAAAAAGGGGCGTGGCATCTTTACACCTCTCTGCAACGCAGCCCCCTTGTGCACACTGGAGGTTCCTGGCGGGCTAGTTGGCCCCCCAGTATGCAAGGGGAATTAGTTCCCCCTCTGTAAATGCGCCAGGGAGCTGCGTTGCAGAGAAGTGTAAAAAGGGGCGTGGCCTCATTACACCTCTGGTGTAAAAAGGGGCATGGCCTCATTACATCTCTCTGCAACACAGCCCCTTGGTGCTTACTGGAGGTTCCTGGTGGGCTAGTAGGTCCCCAGGGACCTCCAGTATGCAAGGGGAATTAGTTCCCCCTCTGCAAACGCGCCAGGGGGCTGAGTTGCAGAGAGGTGTAATGAGGCAATGCCCCTTTTTACACCTCTCTCCAACACAGCCCCCTGGTGCATACTGGAGGTTCCTGGTGGGCTAGTTGGCCCCCAGTGATCCCCAGTATGCAAGGGAAACTAGTTCCCCCTCTGCAAACGCGCCAGGGGGCTGCGTTGCAGAGAGGTGTAAAAAGGGGTGTGGCCTCATTACACCTCTCTGCAACGCAACCCCTTGGCGCATACTGGATGTTCCTGGTGGGCTAGTTGGCCCCCAGGGACTTCCAGTATGCAAGGGGAATTAGTTCCCCCTCTGCAAACGCGCCAGGGGGCTGGGTTGCAGAGAGGTGTAATGAGGCAATGCCCCTTTTTACACCTCTCTGCAACACAGCCCCCTGGTGCATACTGGAGGTTCCTGGTGGGCTAGTTGGCTCCCAGTGACCCCCAGTATGCAAGGGGAACTAGTTCCCCCTCTGTAAACGCGCCAGGGGGATGCATTGCAGAGAGGTGTAAAAAGGGGTGAGGCCTCATTACACCTCTCTGCAACGCAACCCCCTGGCGCATACTGGATGTTTCTGGTGGGCTAGTTGGCCCCCAGGGACCTCCAGTATGCAAGGGGAATTAGTTCCCCCTCTGCAAACGCGCCAGGGAGCTGTGTTGCAGAGAGGTGTAATGAGGCAACACCCCTTTTTACACCTCTCTGCAACGCAGCCACCTGGCACATACTGGAGGTTCCTGGTGTGCTAGTTGGCCCCCAGGGACCCCCAGTATGCAAGGGGACTTAATCCCCCAATTTAGAACGCATTACGGGGCATGTCTGCACAGCGGTGAAGGTAGTGGGGCAGGGCTTGAGGTGACATGTGTGCAAACACGTCCTGTGGCGCGTTTTAGGCTAGGGAATATATTCCTCTTCAATCCAGAGGTCCCCTAGGGGCCAACTAGTCTAACGGGTACCTCTAGTAAGTGCCACGGAGCTGAGTTGCAGAGTATTGTAGAAAGGGGGCGTGCCCTCTGAACACCTCTCTACAACGCAGCTCCCTGGCTCAAACTGGAGGTACCTGATGGGCTAGTTGGCTCACAGGTGACCTCAGGATTGAAGATGAATATATTCTCCAACCTAAAACGCGCCACAGGGCGTGTTTGCACACATGTCTCCTCAGGTCCCGCCCCCTTCTTTCACTATTGAGCGAAATATTCCTGTAAAATCAGCCGAAGTACGAATTCCGATTTACTCACCTGTTATCACGAGATACGTCAGTGCTGCATCTTTGAGCCCAGGATGGACCCTGAAAAGTAAATGTAACCATACTTACAGTAACTTGAATTTTCTTCCATAAGCTAACATTGACATGTTTTACTTGGAAATTCTTCGAAGTGTGGAGTTTTGGAACTTTGAAAAATTCCTCTTTAATCAGCCGAACTACGAATTCCAATTTACTCACCTGTTATCAAGAGAGACCTCATTGTTGCATTTTTTAGCCCACTACTGATCCTGAAAAGTAATTCTAATCGTAGTTACAGTAACTTGAATTTCCTTCCATAGGGTAACATTGCCATGTTTCACTTGAAAAATGTTCTTAGTGTGGAGTTTTGGAACTTTAAAAAATTCCTCAAAAATCAGCCAAACTACAAATTCCGATTTACTCAGCTGTTTTCAGGAGAGACCTCAGTGCTGCATCTTTCAGCTCACTACTGTTCCTGAAAAGTAACTTTAACTATACTTACCAGTAACTTGTATTTTCTTCCTTAGGATATCATTGCCTGCTATATAAAATATATATATTACAACTTCAATATTCTTAAAAATATTTATTTTTCAATTTATATAAAAAATATGTATTGTAATTTAAAAATATATAGTATCTAAAAATAAATAATTTAAAATAATGTAGTAAATCAGTATAAAAAAATATAACAATTAATACATTTAAAAATTATCATTTACAAAACCTTTGAAATTCACTGAAAAAACCATAGGTTTCAGCCACGTTATAGTTAAAAATTAAAATGTAAAAAACCTTAGAAATTCATTGAAAAAACCATAGGTTTCACCCGCGTTATAATTAAAAATTAGCATTTAAAAAACCTTAGAAATTCACTGAAAACACCATAGGTTTCACCCACGTTATTGTTAAAAATTAGCATTTAAAAAACCTTAGAAATTCACTGAAAAAACCATAGGTTTCACAGATGTTATAGTTAGCTGGACATTTCACTCATACAAAACCATTGAAATTCCCCCGTTATAGTTAACTATAACTCGCGCGCCCGCAATGCACTGCTGATGTCGTCACATATTACATCGCTCATGACATGGTCAGTGACTTCACTCACGACATCACTGATGAGATCTGACAGGAAAATCCCACTCGAATTCCGTTAGTAGGAAAGAAATACTCGCACTCCAGTGTTTGTTTTGTGTGAAAATGTCTTAGTGGCGACGCATTTCGAGCGGACGCTCTTCTTCACAAGAAGAAGTGAAGAAGAGCACCCTTCCATTTCATATCGGGTACCGACGCCCGAAACTCGCACCAACTCCGTCAGGAGGGGGGCTGGTGGTCGGGACCATTTCCTTCCACATATATATATATATATATATATATATATATATATATATATATATATATATATATATATATATATATATATATATATATATATATATATATATATATATATATATATATATATATATATTACCTACTGGCGGTCGCCAGTAGGTATATATAGTTAGGATTTTTTCTCTATGGGTTTTTTGAAAATTCTATGTCTAATAACTTTGGCGTTTGTGGACGGAATCGGCTGAAATTTTCAGGAAAATGGCACATTTTGTTTCTGAGCAGCCCTTGAAAATTTGGGGGGGGTTCGTCCAGTGGGGGCCGAGAAAAAAGGGGGGTCCCAAAACGTGTTTTTAACATTGAGTTTTCCATAGGGCGGTTGGCCTCACTTTTAGCCCGAACGGCTGAATGGATTTGCACGAAACTTGGCAAAATTGTAGGGACTGGTAGCCCGATGTGCCTTTTGTAGGTCTCAATATATGTGCTCCAGTGGATTTTGAGAAATTAACGTTTAAAAAAAGATATATATCTGTAACAGCGGACCGGTTAGCGCTCTGGTTCGCGGACTTTTCGCGCAACGGAGCTTTGTGAAGCGAAGCTGATTGGTTCTCCGGCGTCTGTCAACATTCCAAACAGTCCGTAGCGGCCGCCATCTTGTCTCTCGGTAGGATCGAGAGACAAGAGGAGGTCAAAACAAAGGGGGAAATAACTATAAGGGGGCATAGTAGATCCTCGCTGACCCCCTAGGTTTGATGTGGAGGTTTTAAAAGGGCCCCGCGGGGCAAAAAAAAAACAAAATAATAATAATCGAACGGCTGAATGGATTTGCACGAAACTTGGCAAAATATTAGGGACTGGTAGCCCGATGTGCCTTTGCTAGGTCTCAATATATGTGCTCCAGTGGATTTTGAGAAATTAACGTTGAAAAAAAGATATATATCTGTAACAGCGCTCCGCTTCGCGTACTTTTCGCGTTACGGAGCTTTGCGAAGCTGATTGGTTCTCCGGCGTCTGTCAACATTCCAAACAGTCCGTAGCGGCCGCCATCTTGTCCCTCGGTAGGATTGAGAGACAAGAGGAGGCCAAAGCGAAGGGGGAAATGACCATAAGGGGGCATAGTAGATCCTCCCTGACCTCTTAGGTTTGATGTACCATTTTGCCAAGTTTGGTGTAATTCCGTTCAGCCATTCAGGCTGTAGACGTATGTAAATGTCCTATGGAAAATTGCATGGGGAAAACACATTTGAAAGTGTTGAAATTTAGAACCAATTAAAATGTTACTTTGGTTTTGTATTTGTGTGTGATGAAAGTTAATTGGTTATGTATATATGTCAAATGAGAGGAAACCACAGCCATTTTGTGATACTACTGTCTGAGGTACATTTGTGAGGAATTTTTGGTGGTGAATTTCTGGTGTTTGATTTACACAGTACTAACACTTCTGCTACTTTTAAAAAGGTGAGTTGTTAATTTGTAAGGGGAACTATGTTGTACACTTGAAGATAATTTGAAAAATGTTTTCTGTTATTTATTTGCAGTCCTTCTGTTATACTAAATACTTGATGAAGTTAGTTTTATATTATGTATTACTAAAAACGATAAATGAAAGTGATTATTTTTTTCTGCAATTTACAGCAAGCAATTTCAAAATAAAATGGCTCACAATGAAGAGACCGTGGCAATTTCTTTTGAATTGTCCACTACATTGATTGAAATTGAGAGCACCAATAATGAAATATTGTCACAAGGAGGACATGACTTGTATGATTCCATTAGATTGATTGAAATGGACAGCACCAAGAATGAAATATTGTCACAAGGAGATGACTTGAATGATTCCACTACATTGATTGAAATTGAGAGCACCAATAATGAAATATTGTCACAAGGAGGAGATGGCTTGTATGATTCTATTAGATTGATTGAAATGGACAGCACCAATAATGAAATATTGTCACAAGGAGGAGATGACTTGAATGATTCCACTACATTGATTGAAATTGAGAGCACCAATAATGAAATATTGTCACGAGGAGATGACTTGAATGATTCCACTACATTGATTGAAATGGACAGCACCAATAATGAAATATTGTCAGAAGGAGGAGATGACTTGAATGATTTTTTTGATCAATCTCTTGATGGCGAATTTATCGAGTGTTTGGAGACCATAGAGTTACAAGAATCATCATTGCAGACTTTTAATGAGGAGATTCCAGATGAGATGATTGAAGAGGAAATTACTGATGAGGACATGTTACTAGTTGTTTCAAATTTAGAAAATTCTGAAGAATAAATTTATATTTAGAAATCAAAAATTGTTTGAGACATTATTTATTTTTATTTTTAATTTATGAGGTTGTAGCGAAGTGATTGTAGTATAAAATGAGACTTATAGTATAGAGTGCAACATTTTTATGTTACATGGTAAGTTTACTCATATTTACTTCCCTTCTGCCACTATATTATCTCCAATGTGTATTTGACATGTCTTCTTCATCTCCGGCCTCCTTTCTCTCACTGTGTGTCTCCGATGCATCTTATCGCTGGTATTTTGTGTAATTACAGAAGAGAGTAAAATAAAATAGTTCGGAACGTGAAAAGGGGGCAAAGTAGAGTACTCCTCACCCCCTAGGCCTTTTTAGGCGGTCCCAAAAGGATCAGTTTCTGCTTTCCTGAGAGATTATGGTATGAGTTCCATATACCACAATAACTTGCATTACAACATGCAAGATATCTATCTCCTATTACCAACTTTTGGAGATATTCGCGCTAAGCGCGAATATCTCCAAAAAGTAACACCTGCCCTGAGCAGTTCTTAGCCATGTTATCCAATGGGAGGTGGATAACATGGCTAAGAGTATTAGCTCGGTAATGCATGAATATCGCTGAGTTTTTAGCGATATTCATGCATTGCGGCTGTTTATTATCGCATTTGCGATAAACCTTGATAATAGTAAGGTTTATCTTCGATAATTTCTGACGATGCTTAGTGGTAAAAAATTGGTTGGTAAGCATCGTTAGCGATAAATATCGCTTAACTTTGGTAATATGCCCCAACGTCTGTTAACGTTCGATTCGAAGGAAATGAGGAAGTGTTGAAAAACATTGTCTGCGCCATCTTGCCTTTTTTGAAATGCCACACTTTTGTCGTGCACGGCAGCCATTTTAGATGTCTTGACCAGACCCACTCTCTGCACGCTGTCGATTCGTAGCATGGCTCCTCACCCTCGTAAGCATCTCCCCCAGGCACTGGTCACCACCGCTCTCTGTCTTATGCATGGGCAATAAACCTTCCCCCATCTGCGCTGCTCTTCCCTGAGAATCACACTCTGTGCCCGCCCGACACCTCCCTTTCGCCCTATTCACTACCGCACCCTCTGACACTCCTCTTCCTCTGTGTCCGAATGTCCAGGCCGGTCCTAGGCTATCAGCTAGCCCTGCAGATGTAGTTTATGGTCCCAGCTGTAAAGAATCACCCCTCTTCAAAGGAGTTATAGTAGATCAAGGCCCACACCCGATGTGATCCGTCACAGCACACGCGTTCCTACTATCTGAAAACCATCCTGTATTGTGATTGGGGAGGGGACCGAGCCTGAAGCGGAAGATTCCAGGAATGACTCTTTGTACATCAAAGTTTTTACAATTATGTGTCACATTAAAAATATATAGCACTCCAACAAAGTAGTAGGAATATAAAACTTTAATAACATATAAATATATACAACAAAACAAAAACAGTAAAAACATTTAAACAACGAAGAGACCGTGGCAATTTCTTTTTAATTATCCAATAGATTTATTGAAATTGACAGCACCAATAATGAAATATTCTTGTCAGTAGCGGTCTGTTGTGCGAATAGTTCCAAGGCAGCAGAACGCGCTGAAATCTAGATGGCACGAAAGTGATGTCTAGTAAGTTGCCGCCCAGCAAAAAACGGCGTGGGGCGCCGCGGGGGTGAGTGAGTCCAGTAGGCACCACAGCTATTCTTACCGGCATTGCAGAATTACTGCTGGGGACAATGCCTGTGCTGTAGCAGGGTCACAGCAGAAACAAAAAGGATTCTGTTGAAGATGTTGTTGGTTTTCAATTTGAAAACAGTTCTGGTGTCAACTGCTATGCTAATGTAGTGGTTAATGTTTTGTTTTCTCTAGAAAATGTAAAAGAGGGGGAGGCAGTCCAAAGTTCCGTTAAAAGGGCAAAGGAAAGGATCGGTGGTTTGAACTATCAGTCAAAAAGGGGAGGGGGTGCAATAATTTTTCCTACCGGGTCACACTGTGCTTTCACCGGAAGTAAGGTCTGCAGGATTGTAGTAATTCAAAGTGAGGCTGGCGCCAGCATGGGAGCGCCGACGTCCCGCGGATACAGTTTCGTCACTCCACGGGCGATCATGGCAGTCATTCCCCATCGGGGGTCGGAGACTCCCGCGGCTCCTCTAGAATCTTCAAGGTCGTGGAGGACTACGGTGGTGGAGTCAACCAGTGACCGGGCCATTTCTTTATGTTGGGCCCGCTCTTGCCAGGTCGACCGCCATTTTGAGAGTTCGGCAGCTACCGGCGATCGCGGGGTCACATGAGCGGACGGGCTCCACCCTGCCGGGCGAGACGTTGCAGCATGGCCACAGTGGAAGAACCGTTATCTAGGTCGTTCCGAAACTGTGCAGCACTGTAGTTGTTAGGATGCCACCGCCTGGAGCGCTGAGGGTGCAGCTGGGAAGCCTCCACCTGGGGAGGCGGGAGAGGCCTGTTCGCACCGTCTCTCCCTCCCAGTGCACCCCACGGCGTCTCGCTTGAGATTTGTTATGGCCGGACCAGGCGATGAGGACGAGGGGGGGGTCGGAGGCATGTGCAAGACATCCCCCTCCAGTGTTGTCGCAGCCATTATAAAAGAAAGAAGTGTCCCGTCCGTCTTCGGGCCGGGCTTCCGGTGGATGTCGGCCGGACGCCCCTGGCTCTGGCCCCATGAACGGGTTTCTTGGTTTATCGGCTGCAGCCGGATCCCGTCGGCCTCGGCCCCCCGACCGTTGGTGGTCGGACCGGAAGAGCATGTGGCGGGACTACCTGCAACTCTCAAGGGCCACCGCGGCCGGACTGGGAGAGAGAGGGGAGGGTCGAGGAGACATTCCCCCCCCCTGCAACTGTTCAGCGTTGTAAAGGCAATCCCCTGGCCGGGTCCCGCTGGTCTCGGCCTCTCCTCCGGCTACACCCTACGTTAGGATCTCCTGGCCGAGGCGTGGCAGCAGGACCTGCCTTATATGGGCTGCTCCCGGCTGGGCGTAGCCGGAACCCTGCCCCACCTTGGAAGTTTCCAGAGTGGGGGTGGATGTTCTACTGACTTGCATTTTCCCTAGTCTATCGATTTTTTTGGCGTGGCAGGCGGTGGGACAGCGAGGGGTGATTTGGTTTCTCTTACTGTTTTTCTGGTCTCTCACCACTGGCATATTTTAACGTTTTCTTGTTTCTAGGACATTAATAGGTTTTATCATTACGTTATGTTATCGTTTCTTTGTTCGTTGTTTAATAAAAGTTCATGTTCATCAGTGGCCTACTGATTTTCGTTTTCCTATTTTTTTCTTTCCAGGTTGTTTCATGGTAAAGTTTCTGTTAACAGGATACAGTGATCACTTCGTTATTATTGCATATGTCCTTTTCACTAGGGGTGCTCTCTGGTCGGGCCAGATGACGTATCTCTAGTAAATGGTCCGGGTGAAAAAGGTGCATCAATCAGTGGGGAGTAGATAGGCATGACAGATTACAACGGGGGAGAACGGTCCGCATTACGTACCCTTTCACTACTTGCAAAGATTTTCCTACGTTTATTTGCAAACAGGGAATACCTCCAAAAAGAACTAATTCCCAAACAGTCAATGTTCGGACAATCAATCAATCAATGAGGAATGAAATAGGTACGACGTGTTAAAGGCTTGCGTTACCTACCCTTCACTATCTGCAAAGGGAGATAGAATATTCCTATTCTTCCTCGTTTGCAGGTAGAGAAGATCGTTAAGAGAATTAACTTCGAACAATTCAATGCTCGATTGAAACAATCAACAAGGGGTACTGTGAACACAAATGAACGCCGCTTATATACATACGCATTGCTATTTTCAACAGGTTGTTCCTAATGTTTCTATTTTAGCGAGGTCAAAAGAGATCCCATTAGTGGCCTACTGATTTTGCTCGATTCCTTTTGTTTTTTTACACGATTTTTCGCTATCTGCAAAGACTAAACAGAGTATTGCGACTCTGTGCTTGTTTGTAAATAGAGAATGAACCAAAGAGAACAATCAATCAAATGGAGAGAGAAGCAGGCACGACGGATTACAAAGGGGGAAAGGGCTGCGTTAACTACCCTTCACTATCTGCAAAGAGAGAGTACTCCTAATAGAAATGAGGGGTGGGGGGCAGCAATCAAAGCAGATCAGTGTGCATAAACACGAAAAAAAAAATTCTTACCACGTACTTGACATTCGACAGCTTATGATATTTGCTATTAAAAAACCATTGAAATTCACTGAAAAAACCATAGGTTATAGACCATATATAGTTAGGAATTAGCATTTACAAAACCTTGAAAATTCACTGAAAAAACCATAGGTTATAGACCATATATAGTTAGGAATTAGCATTTAAAAAACCTTATTTTACTCACACAAAACCATTGAAATTCCATATATAGTTAGTTGCACTAACTATATATTGCGCACCCGCAATCCACTGCTGATGATGTCACATATTACATCATTCATGACATGGTCAGTGACATCACTGATGACATCACTGATGACATCTCAAATGACATCACTGATGACATCTCACTTGACATCAATGATCACATCACTGATGATATCATTCATGTGACAATACAATGCATCTCCTCACATTTTAATATAACCTCTGTTTCACCCAGTGTTAAAAACAGAGTATAATTTTTGAAACCATTGACACACCAATACTAGTTACTACATACGTACTCACTGATTCCTACGTCTACACACACATTCACTCATTCACCCATACAATCATTCATACATACAATCACTCATGTTTACAACACAATCATATGCACTCATACACCTATACAGACACTCACACTCTGCCACTCATCCATGGAGTTACTCACACACCTAGTCAGTCCTGTAAAGAATCAATCACACTTCCATTTTCTACTCTATACAGTTAAACATAGAGCACCTTACGTTTTCAACCATATACTAACACATACTTACTCTCTTATACAATCATTGATACAAGTACACATTGATCTGTACAGAGTCACACACCTCCCATCCAGCCACACACACACTCAGTCTCCCATGCAAATACTTGGGCAATCAATCAATAACCCCTATAGTTACTCAAATAGCTACTGATCAACACATGCAGCAGTTTACAGAACAACAGACATAATGATGCACAAATTAAGACAGTTTAGTCACTAACCCATGCACTCAGTGAGACACATTTAATCACTCACTCATACATTCAGTCATGCACCTACTAAATCCTTCGTCCAGACACTTATACATCCACTCATTCTTCAATATGTAAGACATATTTTAACTTTACAGAAACATAGTCACTGGATGTTGTCATCAGTGATGTCATCAGTGATGTCATTTGAGATGTCATCAGTGATGTCATCAGTGATGTCACTGACCATGTCATGAATGATGTAATATGTGACATCATCAGCAGTGGATTGCGGGTGCGCAATATATAGTTAGTGCAACTAACTATATATGGAATTTCAATGGTTTTGTGTGAGTAAAATAAGGTTTTTTAAATGCTAATTCCTAACTATATATGGTCTATAACCTATGGTTTTTTCAGTGAATTTTCAAGGTTTTGTAAATGCTAATTCCTAACTATATATGGTCTATAACCTATGGTTTTTTCAGTGAATATATATATATATATATATATTACCTACTGGCGGTCGCCAGTAGGTATATATAGTTAGGATTTTTTCTCTATGGGTTTTTTGAAAATTCTATGTCTAATAACTTTGGCGTTTGTGGACGGAATTGGCTGAAATTTTCAGGAAAATGGCACATTTTGTTTCTGAGCAGCCCTTAAAAATTTGGGGGGGGTTCGTCCAGTGGGGGCCGAGAAAAAAGGGGGGTCCCAAAACGTGTTTTTAACATTGAGTTTTCCATAGGGCGGTTGGCCTCACTTTTAGCCCGAACGGCTGAATGGATTTGCACGAAACTTGGCAAAATTGTAGGGACTGGTAGCCCGATGTGCCTTTTGTAGGTCTCAATATATGTGCTCCAGTGGATTTTGAGAAATTAACGTTTAAAAAAAGATATATATCTGTAACAGCGGACCGGTTAGCGCTCTGGTTCGCGGACTTTTCGCGCAACGGAGCTTTGTGAAGCGAAGCTGATTGGTTCTCCGGCGTCTGTCAACATTCCAAACAGTCCGTAGCGGCCGCCATCTTGTCTCTCGGTAGGATCGAGAGACAAGAGGAGGTCAAAACAAAGGGGGAAATAACTATAAGGGGGCATAGTAGATCCTCGCTGACCCCCTAGGTTTGATGTGGAGGTTTTAAAAGGGCCCCGCGGGGCAAAAAAAAATAATAAAAATAATAATTGAACGGCTGAATGGATTTGCACGAAACTTGGCAAAATATTAGGGACTGGTAGCCCGATGTGCCTTTGCTAGGTCTCAATATATGTGCTCCAGTGGATTTTGAGAAATTAACGTTCAAAAAAAGATATATATCTGCAACAGCGCTCCGCTTCGCGTAACGGAGGTTTGCGAAGCTGATTGGTCATTCTGTCACTGGGCTATAGTTGGGCTACATCTGGCTGATATTTGGGCTACATTTGTTTTTTTGTGTGTCTGGCGGCCATCTTTGGGCTACATTGGGCTACATTGGGCTTCATTGGGCTACATTCGGCTAATTAGCAAATAGCTCATCGCAAACTAGGAATGGTAATGAATCGCTATTTATTCCTTAAAGTTCGCTATTTAGGAAATGCAAATAACTTTGATGATACATATGGCGGTTCATCTCTAACAAGATAAGAAGCATAGGGATAGATTTATGATGACTGGCGCATCACCAGGGATGTGTTAGTCATTCTGTGCCGCTGTTCCGTCACCTATGGTGTGCTGCATTTACAATGCGGCGCATCATGGGGCAAAAACAGCACAGATGCGTGATGTATGTGTGCCGTAAAGGTGGCGCATTGCTGGAGTTGTATCGCAAGTGTGATGAAGCTCCAGCAAGGGTCGGGGGTGCCCCTGTCGCAGGGTTTCTGTTCTCACACAGAACTGTGGACAGAGGATTGGAACCTCGGCGAATTAGGGTGTCCCAAAACTCACGTTAGTAATCAAAAACTATTTAGCAAGCTAGGTACAGTGTCACATTGGATATAACAAACTCTCAATGTTTAGACAATCCAGAATATGAACTTATAGTACCTCAGGATACGTGGAACTCATGAACAGTCGGTCGTTATATATTTCTTAGAAACCAGAACATGGAGTTAAGAAGAACACATGTGTATTTGAAATGTTTATTTACTAATGCCGTCTTCTCAGGCGTAGTACCTTAGATAATAAAAGTACACATATTATCAGTAGCAAAATTACCAGCATAGTTACTAGTACATAAAAAGTGAATGGTGATAGTATGTTAACATGCTGTAAATGAATAAGAGTTAGCAACACTTATAAGCAGCCGCGGGCCGTGGAGGGAGTTACGGTGAGGCAGGGAGGCGGGGAGGGGGAGAAGCAGGGTGGAGAATACAAGTACACATATTATCAGTAGCAAAATTACCAGCATAGTTACTAGTACATAAAAAGCGAATGGTGACAGTATGTTAACATGCTGTAAATGAATAAGAGTTAGCAACACTTATAAGCAGCCGCGGGCCGTGGAGGGAGTTACGGTGGGGCAGGGAGGCGGGGAGGGGGAGGGGCAAGGTAGAGAGGGCTCCACCCTGCTTCTCCCCCTCCCCGCCTCCCTGCCCCATCGTAACTCCCTCCACGGCCCGCGGCTGCTTATATCTCACCCTCCCTAATACACATATTATATTATTTGCTAAGAAGGTCTCTTTGTGTTGGTTTAGGGCGTGTCCATACTTTAGTGTCTTAGATTTGAAGGAATCACATCAGCATACACCAGCTCTCTCTTCATGTGAACCGCATCAACTGTTGTGTATGTGTGTTCGGCAAAGCAATATAAAACCCGCCTCATGCCCAGAATTGGCAGAAGTTGCACTTATGTTATGAGTATGAAGTCGTGGAGATCAGACCTCATAACAATTCTGTATCGTGTTGTTCTTGAAACTTTAGCACTCGCTGTACAGATATAGTTTAACAAGTAAAGCAGATAGTAGACCAATAACATATTATTCTCATGTAAACCACGATGAACTACTAGGTGGAAAGCTAAAGCAACAACTAAGTGTCGTGTGCAGAAGTTGCAAAAAAGGAAAAATGGCGTTTAAACCGGTAATGAGCCCATGCTAACTTAACACGGTGTAAAGATATCCAGGACCTAGATGACACCTCCTCATGATCCGGAAACGAACTGAATAAGATAATAGAAGTGCCATCTCATGAGAGCAGATTGCAAGTTTATATGTGGACGGTCCGCAAGGTAAAGCATTAAAAACTAGGAAAATTCAATGCTAAAGAAAAATAAAACAGCCAAGTACTTTATCGAGTCTTAAGCCAATAGGCAAGGTAAATAATAAAAACTTGACAAATAAGTCAATGAATTGTCAATGAAATGCTAGTACTCAGCATATCAAACATGAAAAAGGTCTATGACATAACTGTGTATGCAAAATAAGCTGCAACAGCCTCCAATAGGAAGTCACCGTCTTCATCCGAAAACAGTTCAGCCATCCAATTTAAAAGCGGAAAAGAACATACGTGCTCTCCCAGCACCGGATCCTCTATCACCATCAGAGGACAGCTCGGTGGGTTTTCAAGAAAGCTGTGTTCCAAGAAAGACTGTGCTGCCGCCAGTAAATTCCAGGGACCAAGTAGTCCATGCATCAATGCCACAGCCATAATCCTTTCGCCAGGACAAATCAACTCGTGAGTAATGATAGGAGTCATCAGCTGATTAAAGTCGACGTCAGGAGAAACCGGTCCGCAGAGACACAAATCAATGGCCCAATCGAAATCACAGGTCAGGCAGTGAAATACAGGCTGGACACAGGTGAAGTAGGAGAACCGAAAAGATAATCCATATGCCGTGCTTAATATCGCCAACGGCATTGTGCCATAATATTCTAGCATGCGATTGCGGAACAGTGTCAGCAGCTGCAGGGTCGGAGGTTGCATAGGAGGGACATCCATATTTAAAAATGTAAAAAAGCACAAGAGCGTCCGCTGGTAATGCAAGTAAAAATGCAATCCACGAACCAGAGTGGAGAAAATGGAATGAAAGGGAGCAGGGATGACTCCAAAGATTTTCTCAAATGAAGTCACGAGACCACTGGTAACAACTTTAAAAAAGTGTGCCAGGGATTTTGTGGAGGATGCGTTAAAGATAGTCGGAAACATGTTGCTGAAATTGAAAGGCAAACCTGTGTACGGGTGTTCGCTATGTGAAGTACGAAAGTTTCACGGGCCGAACTCAAGGTCACCTCTCTCTGAGACAAAAGAGCTCTTATTCTTGTCATGCCGTTGAAACGTGTCCCAAGGTTGGTATTTGTGGCCAGATTGAAAACTCCCTATGTTCATGTGTGGGAGGAAATAGAACATTTCTGCAGCAAATAACCCGTTCACTTACTGTTACGATAAAAGGAATACTTTTAATTAACTCAGAACAATCTTCATTATTGAGCATCAAATAACTACCATTTTCCAACAACTTGAACGTGGGGATGATAGCAGGAACTGGCGTGCCTTGCAACACGCAAGCCATATTTGGTCGGTGTTTGTTGCATGAATCGTGTAACTGTATGTGCCTACACATTAGTGAATGATCTGGCGTCTCAGTGCATTCCTCTCCATTCAGATAAACTTCTTGATCATCTTTGAAACATCTGTATGTGTATGGAAGCGACCAGACCTCATGAACAAAAGCACTACCTAAAGGTTCATAAAGACCTATTGGTATATATTTCATACAATTTGAAAACTTATATAAAGCAAAAGGCAGCGTTATTAAACCGTGGATAAGGCATGTTGCCAAAAAACCCGCAATCCTCTGCTGATGATGTCACTGAGCATGTCATGAATGATGTAATATGTGACATCATCAGTAGTGGATTATGGGTAATAGTATCTCTAGTTTACTCCCCTATAGCTGTCTTTCTTTTAACATAAGTGTGTGTTTCCTTCCCTTATACTTACTGTTTTTGGTTCGCTTCCAGTTCGCGTACCAGCGAGCGAACTAGGAAGCGAACTAAGAGAAATAGAGGTTGGCACAGTTCCAAATATTGTACCAATTTTTTAATAACGGGGAGGTAGTTCTGAAAAGAACTTTTTTTTTTTTTTTCTGAACATTTTTCTACTGTTTTTGAATTTTTCGGAACAGTTTTATATTTTTTGGGGTTTTTCTTGGAGGGGGCAATGAAAACGATTCATTGTAAAGGGCTCAACAGGAGCAACAAAACAAAAAAAAGAAGTATTTATTATTTTGGGCGTTTCGGACAAACTTGCATATGATAGTCAATAGCTCTGTTGATCAGAGTGATGCTTCTTTCTCCGTAGGAAATGAATCCATCGCAAAATACGCAGGTGTGTTTTACTTCACCAAATCTCATTTGTATATTTGGCACCATCTCCCTGCCCTCTGGTCCCGTTACTTCCGGTACAACAGATCTTCTGGCCATAATAGGGAGATTATCTAGGTCGTTCCGAAACTGTGCAGCACTGTAGTTGTTAGGATGCCACCTAGTCATATGGCGATGCATTGTGTAGTTTCCGAAACTGTATTTTTTGTCGGTCCCTCTGGACAGTCTATCTTGACATATAAGGCAAGTTACGTATCTTGCATTTACTTTTTTCTGACCTTTGGGAATTTTAAAAAATTGCCAAATGAAGTTTTCTTTCCGGTGAGACGTCTTGGGCTGCTCAGGCAAAAACTGCCTCTCTTCGTGCTCGTCCTCCTGTTCCTCTTCTTCTTCTTCTTGTTGATTTACAACTTGAGCAGGTGGTCCACTCTTCCTTGGATGTGGTGGAGGTGGTGGGGAAGCACCAGCTGAAGCTACTAAAGAAGCCATTGCTCAGTGATCACAAAGGGTCTTTCTCTCACAATGATGAAAGTCAGAGTGAGGAAAGAAGGAGGGATTTTCATCATTTGGGAAAAACAAGAGTTCTCAACCAATCAAAAGTGTTCATTTTAGATTATATGACCTAGTCTTACATCATTAGGAAACCAAAAGTGAAATGAACCAATGAAAAGTGTTATTACCAAGTCACATGACTTGCTGTGTTTACGTTAAGCGCTTTGCAGGGCCTCCCGGTTTGCTTCCAGAAACCTGCGCTTTCGCACTCGCTTCGCGTACCAGTTCGCTAACGTAGCACGTCATATGACGTATCACGCGACAACGTGGAACGTCATGCGGACGGGAGGCGTCACGATGTTGTTTTCTAACGCGGCACTTGCGGTAAAGAAACGTTTACCGTCTCGCGGTCTATTTCGCGGCATCAAGGTCAGCTAACGGGAAGCTTCCCGATTCGCGAAGCGGGAACGAAGAAAAAAAAATATTTAAAAAAAAAATTATTCATAAACATATAAAATATATTTTTGGATTTAAAGAAGAATACATTTTACAGCTACAGATATTAGCTGTTAAAAAACCAATGAAATTCACAGAAAAAACCATAGGTTATAGACCATATATAGTTAGGAATTAGCATTTACAAAACCTTGAAAATTCACTGAAAAAACCATAGGTTATAGACCATATATAGTTAGGAATTAGCATTTAGGAAACCTTATTTTACTCACACAAAACCATTGAAATTCTATATATAGTTAGTTGCACTAACTATATATCGCGCACCTGCAATCCACTGCTGATGATGTCACATATTACATCATTCATGACATGGTCAGTGACATCACTGATGACATCACTGATGACATCTCAAATGACATCACTGATGACATCACTGATGACAACATCCAGTGACTGTATGCTTCTGTAAAGTTAAAATATGTGTTACATATTGAAGAATGAGTGGATGTATAAGTGTCTGGATGAAGGATTTAGTAGGTGCATGACTGACTGTATAAGTGAGTGATTAAATGTGTCTCACTGAGTGCATGGGTTAGTGACTAAACTGTTTTAAATTGTGCATCATTGTGTCTGTTGTTTTGTAATCTGATGCATGTGTTGATCATTAGCTATATGACTAACTATATGGGTTATTGATTAGTTGCCCAAGTATTTGTATGGGAGACTGAGTGTGTGTGTGGGTGTCTGGGAGGTGTATGACTCTGTGCATAGATGTGTGAGCAGTTGATTCACTAGATGTATGGGTTCAAAAGTGCATGTGGAAACATCTGTATGGGCGGTTGACTGTGTGCATGAGTGTATTGGTGAGTGAATGGATATCTCAGTGCTACATGTCAAAGTAAGTACATATGTAAAACACAGTACATGTGATAGTTGACATATATAAATAACTGTGCATAAGAGCCAGTGAATGTGTGAGTGGCTGTATGGATTATTGTGAACTTGTATCAGGGATTGTATAACAGAGTAAATATGTGTTATTATATGTTCCAATAAGTAAGGTGTGTATAACTATATAATTGAGGAAATCGAGGTGTGATTGATTCTTTGCAAGACTGACTAGGTGTGTGAGTAACTCCATGGATGAGTGACAGTCTGTGAGTGTCTGTTTACACTGAGTGTATCTAAGGTTATATTAGAGTCTGAAGAGGTTCATTGTATCATCACATGAATGATGTCATCAGTGATGTGATCAGTAATGTCAAATGAGATGTCATCAGTGATGTCATCAGTGATGTCATTTGAGATGTCATCAGTGATGTCATCAGTGATGTCACTGACCATGTCATGAATGATGTAATATGTGACATCATCAGCAGTGGATTGCAGGTGCGCGATATATAGTTAGTGCAACTAACTATATATGGAATTTCAATGGTTTTGTGTGAGTAAAATAAGGTTTTCTAAATGCTAATTCCTAACTATATATGGTCTATAACCTATGGTTTTTTCAGTGAATTTTCAAGGTTTTGTAAATGCTAATTTCTAACTATATATGGTCTATAACCTATGGTTTTTTCTGTGAATATATATATATATATTCACTGAAAAAACCATAGGTTATAGACCATATATAGTTAGGAATTAGCATTTACAAAACCTTGAAAATTCACTGAAAAAACCATAGGTTATAGACCATATATAGTTAGGAATTAGCATTTACAAAACCTTGAAAATTCACTGAAAAAACCATAGGTTATAGACCATATATCGTTAGGAATTAGCATTTAAAAAACCTTATTTTACCCACACAAAACCATTGAAATTCCATATATAGTTAGTTGCACTAACTATATATCGCGCACCCGCAATCCACTGCTGATGATGTCACATATTACATCATTCATGACATGGTCAGTGACATCACTGATGACATCACTGATGACATCTCAAATGACATCACTGATGACATCACTGATGACATCTCAAATGACATCACTGATGACATCATCTAGTGTCTGTGTGTTTTTGTAAAGTTTAAATATGTTTTACATATTGAAGAATGAGTGGATGTATGGAAGACTGAGTGTGTGTGTGGCTGGCTGGGAGGTGTGTGACTCTGTGCATATCAATGTGTACTTGTATCAGTGATTGTATAAGAGAGTAAGTATGTGTTAGTATATGTGTGAAAAGTATGGTGTTCTGTGTTTAACTGTATAGATGAGGAAATCGAAGTGTGATTGATTCTTCACAGGACTGACTAGGTGTATGAGTGCATATGATAGTGTTGTAATAATGAGTGACTGTATGTATGAGTGATTGTATGGGTGAATGAGTGAATGTGTGTGTAGACGTAGGAATCAGTGAGTGCGTATGTAGTAACTGGTATTGGTGTGTCATGATGTCATCAGTGATGTCATTTGAGATGTCATCAGTGATGTCATTTGAGATGTCATCAGTGATGTCATCAGTGATGTCACTGAAGTATGGTGTTCTGTGTTTAACTGTATAGATGAGGAAATGGAAGTGTGATTGATTCTTTACAGGACTGACTAGGTGTGTGAGTAACTCCATGGATGAGTGGCAGAGTGTGAGTGTCTGTATAGGTGTATGAGTGCATATGATAGTGTTGTAAAGATGAGTCATTGTATGTATGAATAATTGTATGGGTGAATGAGTGAATGTGTGTGTAGAAGTAGGAATCAGTGAGTACGTATGTAGTAATTAGTATTGGTGTGTCAATGGTTTCAAAAATTATACTCTGTATTTAACACTGGGTGTAACAGAGGTTATATTAAAGTGTGAGGAGATGCATTGTATTGTCACATGAATGATATCATCAGTGATGTGATCAGTGATGTCATTTGAGATGTCATAAGTGATGTCATCAGTGATGTCACTGACCATGTCATGAATGATGTAATATGTGACATCATCAGCAGTGGATTGCGGGTGCGCGATATATAGTTAGTGCAACTAACTATATATGGAATTTCAATGGTTTTGTGTGGGTAAAATAAGGTTTTTTAAATGCTAATTCCTAACGATATATGGTCTATAACCTATGGTTTTTTCAGTGAATTTTCAAGGTTTTGTAAATGCTAATTCCTAACTATATATGGTCTATAACCTATGGTTTTTTCAGTGAATTTTCAAGGTTTTGTAAATGCTAATTCCTAACTATATATGGTCTATAACCTATGTTTTTTTCAGTGAATTTCAATGGTTTTTTAATAGCAAATATCATAAGCTGTCGAATGTCAAGTACTTGGTAAGTATAAACATTTTCGTGTTTATGCACACTGATCTGCTTTGAATGCTGCCCCCCCCCCTCATTTCTATTAGGAATACTCTCTCTTTGCAGATAGTGAAAGGTAGTTAACGCAGGCCTTTGCCCCCGTTGTAATACGTCGTGCCTGCTTCTCTCTCCATTTGATTGATTGTTATCCAAGCATTTACTGTTTTAGAATTGGTTCTCTTTGGTTCATTCTCTATTTACAAACAAACACAGAGTCGCAATACTCTGTTTAGTCTTTGCAGATAACGAAAAATCGTGTAAAAAAACAAAAGGAATCGAGCAAAATCAGTAGGCCACTAATGGGATCTCTTTTTGACCTCGCTAAAATAGAAACATTAAGAACAACCCCTCATGACAAATACGAAACTAGTGAGATGAACTGAACTCCACACCATGATGGCTGCAATATAGCTCGGCTCCGCCACCCACCCCGCCCAAAATAACGATAAAGAGCGGCTGCCATGATTGCTCGCGGAATGGCCACGACGGAGCTACGAAATGGTGGTGCTCTCATGCTAACGCCAGCTTCAGTCTGAAACATCCAGAAATACTGTAGACTACCAATTCGATCAGTTCCGGTAGCGCCCCAATGTAACCCGGTAGAGAAGAACTAGCCCTCCCCTCTTTGACTGATGGTTCTTGTTGCCTGTCCCTTCTGTTGTCATTTAACAGAACTATTTAGCCTGCTGAAAGGGGTTGTGTTCCGACCGCTGGTTGGTGGAGACATTTTGACTATATTCTGGACCTGCGTTGTCGCGTAATGCGTCATATGACGCGCCGCGTTAGCGCATCCGGAAGTCATCCGGGGCGCGACGCGCAGCGCGTAACGTAAGCATAACAGGTCATGTGACTTGTTAATAAAACTTTTCATTGATTCATTTTACTTTTCTTATTCTAATGATGAAAGGCTTGGTCATATGACCTAAAAATTACGCTTTTTATTACTTCCGAACATTATTTTTTCTTAAATATACGTTATAATGTTCCAGGCTAATGTTCTTTCCTGGAAAATTTACAACTGTCCTGCAAGTAAAATATATTCTTTTTTCGAGAAAAAGGGCGTTTCTTCGTCCCATGACGGAGCCGTTGAGCAAAAGAGGGTCGACCTGCTGTCTTAGTCGCCGATACGCCTGAATATGAGATTCTTATCGATCACTTTATGTTGCAGGAGTAGAAAACACAACAGCCCTTGACCATTTATCTTTACTGCGTTCCTGCGTATTATACCTTTTACCCTTCATGTAATTGGTCTGCTTTATTTCACTTGCCTTTTAATGATTCTAAAACAGTGACTATTATTAAAAACTTTACCAATGTATATACTACTACCATGTTTTCTTTTAAAAACCTTTATTGTGAAAATTTCATTATACAAATACGAGCCTATAACCACGTGGGCCGGCCACGGAGCAAACTGTAATCGTATATGATGAGTAGACATTTACACTGTAGAGGAACTTAACGGGCGGGCCATTAGGTTGCAAGAACTAAGGTGTCTAACAGTTGCGGAATCGGTGGACGTACATTTTATAATTAAAATACGACAGGGCCAGTTACAATAAAATTATCTAGATATACATTTGCGGGCAAGTACCATGCGTGACGTTAATTCGAACTTTCAATTGTACAGTAATCAATAACACATCAGAACTTAATATCAATAGGGATGTCGAAATACTCAATCAATTCTCGTCCCCGCCCGCCATGTGCTTCAAAACTGCATACGTATCTCGTGATTTCAAGGTTCTGCAACCAGTACACAACAAG
The DNA here is from genome assembly GCF_964261635.1 of Lissotriton helveticus. Taxonomy (NCBI): domain Eukaryota; kingdom Metazoa; phylum Chordata; class Amphibia; order Caudata; family Salamandridae; genus Lissotriton; species Lissotriton helveticus. The sequence continues at coordinate 413,337,263 of NC_136062.1, forward strand.
GAGTTACGAGTCCCATTTATTCCGGCGCCATTTTGGGCGAGGACGGGCAGGTCCAGGATATAGTCAAAATGTCTCTACCAACCATCGACTATGATGATGTTCATATGCTGTATTTATAGAGTAACACTCATCTGTCCACATGAAATTAATTTGCTACAATCTAAACATGTCATTTTAATCTTTCCAAAGTTCTTCTAAATATTTCGGACCGTTTCCCTTGCCTCTGATGCTGTCAGTGCCACTTCTTTGATGAATGTACTGGCAGGTCGGGGGTTCTCCTCCAAATCTCTTTTATGCAGCACTATAATTAATTGGTGCCATCTCTCCATATGACGATGCATGGTTACCATAACTATATATTTTTTCGGTTCCTCTGGAGAGTACATCGTGGCAGATGAAGCGTATAACGTACCGGGCATTTACCTTTTTTTGCATGTAGAGGAAAGGAAAAAAAAATCGAGCGTCCGAGTTCTAAGGTGTCCCAGGGCCATTTTAGTGGACCAGGCCCAAATCCAAAGAACAGGCCGCCATTTTGAGAGTCCTGTTGCAGCCGCCTGTCGCTGTAGCATCAAGAGCGGCCAAAACTCAGCTGAATGGCAACTGAAACGGTAAAGGGGCGCCCCACTACAGCAGACGAGCCTCCACCTAGGAAGGCCCGTTCACGCCGCCTCCCCCCCCCCCTTCGGGCACCCCACGCCGTTATTCGGAGCAGTATTGTAGGATGGCCACACCAGTGCAGCAACTTGCTAGACACCACCTCGGTGGTAACCGAATCTCAGCGCCTTGTGGTGTCTTCTATTCAGAAAACATTGTTGTGCTGCCTTCGACCTATTCGCCGCAAGTGCGCACGCAACTCAGCTGCATAGCTTGCTAGACACCACCTCGGTGCTAACCGAATCAGGGCTCGAAAAATGTACTCGCCCGCTCGCAAATGCAAGTCAATTTCTTCAAGGGCGAGTCAGTTTTTAGGCCTACTTGACCGGCCTGGCGAGTGAGATCTGCCGCCGTCCCAACCAGAGTTTCCATGCAGCTACTGCAGTGCCAGGAGAAGGCTATAGGGGGCAGCATGCTGAAATGATTACGTGAAAATGCGGGAAAACCACAGGTGTTGATTAGCTGATTGCAACTAGGCCTCATCAGGCCGAGCCCGTGTTGCAATCAGCCAATCGGGTGATAGAAGATAATTCGTGCTCTCCGGATACGTGTATGCTACGCAAGTTTACACGCTTCTCATTGGCTGATTACAGTTAGCCTCGGCAAGATATACTGCCTGAGAAGCGTGTAAGCTGCTTTTCCAAGCCCCGGCCTGCACATTCAACCACAGGAAAAGATTTGTGGACGGCAGTGAACTGGCAGAGCACAGTACGGCTGCCATATTTCGTAGGTGGCCACTCCACTGGCAGTAAACTATGACAATCACTGGTGCCCGAGCAATGGCGAAGTTTTCCTCCTGCACCCCGGGTGTTGTCATCCAGAGAGGACCTGTAAGTGGAGCTCTGCCCGGTCTCTGAAGTAAGCCACAGCCTGTCAGACAGCTCAGTCTCTGAGGAGGGGCCCTAGATGGTAGGTGCGCTTGGATGGGGTCAGTCCACCAGCCACAGGTTCAGGGGTTCTTGCTCCGATTGTAGTGCTGGGGTGGGAATTCGTGGGCCGTGCAGGACAGCTCTGTGGGGTGGGGCGAGGCGGGACGGTGGGGCCTACCGCACCTACACCAGCCTTGTCTTGCATTGCATTTACAGTGGGTTTTCTCTGAGCCTCTATGTTTGAAAACAAGCTGAATTTCATGCCCGTCTTTTTTTTCAAATGAACTTCATATGTTTTTTTTGTTGTAAGCTGAGCTTTGTTGTTTCAGTGTGTAATTTCGCAGCCGCCTCTCTAGCATTACAAGGCGGACTATTCCTCCCTCTGGCCTCGAGTGTACTAATACTATTTTCCTACACAAACATCTTTGAAATGCTACAGTTTTTTATTTACTCTCACTGACTGTTAGCTGCGAGCTGCGCATTATGTCTACGCAGCTGGTGCCATATTCTCTCTTCGGCGCAGCTACTGCTCATTGTTATGCATGTGAGGCTGAGATAGTGAAGCATTTACGTGCACCATTCTGAGCGCTAGTGCAGCTCTACAGACACCAGTAAAGCATGCCGCCTAAGTCCATCTCTCTCCTCTCAGATGGCTCCGCTCACCTTGCTATTAATTCATTGGTACCAAAAATGTCAAGCAACTTGAATTTTCTGCAGCCAGTAAAGAAACGTAGCTGCCCAGGAAAAAGAAATACGCGTCCATTTATTGACTCAACAGTGTGTGTGTGTGTGTGTGTGTGTGTGTGTTGTATTTCTTACTGACAGGCCCAACTGACTGTGTCACACAAACTGTACTAGAGCTTGAATAGTCGGAGCAACAAGCTTGACACGGCACCGTCTGCCTTCGCCTTTCCTGTAGGCTGAATAACTTGATTCCTGTGTCATGGGGTAGCATTCTAAGAACGGGTGCCGCAGCTAGCACATTTCCGGCAATCATATACACCATGAAGTACTTCCCAGTTCCTCAGGCCCTTGTGAGTACGGTCCTTCTCGGTAAATCACTGTAAATAGTGTTCTTTTACTTAATTGTACAGTAGCTGATCAAGCCAAGGTGCTGATGGCCGATCGTGTAACCTGCAAAGGAAGAGAGGGAGGGGGATGTGAGGGTGAGCAAGGTGGGCCCATCTCTGGTTAAGGGTTCCCAGGCTACTGCATCATCTGTTCTCCCTTTGTTCATTTAAGTCTTTTATTAAGGTTATGGAGCCTGGGCCTGCATTACAGTCCTGCACTAGTTTATTCTGCTGCGCCTAAAGCACACACAATTATTAGAGTGCAGTGTAAGCAGAACTCAAGTTGTCGTCACAACAGCCTGTTTACCTGCCAGTATTACAAAGCTGTTTATGCTTTTTGGGAGGCTAGGGAAAGATCCTGCAGATGTATGATTCGAGAGAAGTAGCAAACTATCGACAGGAAGAAAAGAAAGGAAAACGAGAAAGTGGTGAAAATAGATTGTGTGTGGAAGTGAAACAGGGTGGAAAATGGGTAAAAGAAAACTAGAGAATGATGAGAATGGAAAAAGTAAAAGGGTTAAGGAAGATGGGGAAATAGACTAGAGAAAAGAGAAGAAAAGGACAAAACAAATTTGGAGGCATGGGAAAAAGAGTGAAGCAAAGAGAGGAGAGAGGCAAGGAGAAAGAGAAAGCAGTGAGAGATGAGAGATGTGAGGGAAAATGAAGAGGTAGAGAGAAATATGAAGAGCGGTAAAATATCAAAAGGGAAATGCAAAATGCAGACCTGAGAGATAAAGTACAGTGACAAGGGGAAAGCATATGAGTGTGGACAGAAATTTTTAATCTAATAAAACAACTACAAAGAATGAGAACGAAGATTCCTTAAATGCTAAGCTTGCCTTCTCGCCCCGCCCCTAGACCAGCCCGTGGGTCGAGTGCATTGATGTTAGGTCGAGTAGAAAATTCTACTCACTCGACCTGCAGGTCAAGTAAGATTTTTTAGATTTGTCGAGCCCTGCGAATCTCAGCGCCTTGTGGTGTCTTCTATTCCAAAAATATTGTTGCGCTGCCTTTGGCCCCATTCGCACATCGGTCCGCTACTGACGCCATCTCACAGGCACACGGGGCGCCCCACGCCGACTTTCAGCATTGTAGGATGGCCACACCAGTGCACCTTACTAGACACCACCTCGGTGCCATCCGGATCTTGGCATCTCAGCGCCTTGTGGTGTCTTCTATTCAGAAAATATTGTTGCGCTGCCTTTGGCCCCATTCGCACATCGGTCCGCTACTGACGCCATCTCACAGGCCAACGGGGCGCCCCACGCCGACTTTCAGCATTGTAGGATGGCCACACCAATGCACCTTACTAGACACCACCTCGGTGCCATCCGGATCTTGGCGCGTTGTGCTGCCTTCGGCCTATTCGCACATCGGTCCGCTACTGACGCCATCTCACAGGCCAACGGGGCGCCCCACGCCGACTTTCAGCATTGTAGGATGGCCACACCAGTGCACCTTACTAGACACCACCTCGGTGCCATCCGGATCTTGGCATCTCAGCGCCTTGTGGTGTCTTCTAGTCAGAAAATATTGTTGCGCTGCCTTTGGCCCCATTCGCACATCGGTCCGCTACTGACACCATCTCACAGGCCAACAGGGCGCCCCACGCCGACTTTTACCATTGTAGGATGGCCACACCAGTGCCACAACTTGCTAGACACCACCTCGGTGCCATCCGGATCTTGGCATCTCAGCGCCTTGTGGTGTCTTCTATTCCGAAAATATTGTTGCGCTGCCTTTGGCCCCATTCGCACATCAGCCCGCTACTGACGCCATCTCACAGGCCAACGGGGCGCCCCACGCCGACTTTCAGCATTGTAGGATGGCCACACCAGTGCTGCAACTTGCTGGACACCACCTCGGTGCCATCCGGATCTTGGCGCGTTGTGTTGCCTCCGGCCTATTCGCACATCGGTCCGCTACTGACGCCACCTCACGTGCCAACGTATTTTCTCCGCATTTTATACCCTATGCCGCATAACAGGTCATGTGACTTGTTTATAAAACTTTTCATTGGTTCATTTTACTTTTGGTTTCCTAATGATGGAAGGCTTGATCATATGACCTAAAAATAACACTTTTCATTGGATGAAAACTTTTTTTTTTCCGAAACGATGAAAGCCCCACCTTGTTTCTGGATGTTTCACACTGAAGCTGGCGTCACCATGAAAGCACCACCATCTCGTGGCTCCGTCGTGGTCATTCCGCGAGCAATCATGGCAGCCGCTCCCCACCAGAAGCCTGCAGGAGTCGGGGGCCTCCAAAACTTTTGTTCAATCCTCAAGGCGGAGGGGACGCTTTCGAGAATGGGGTCCAAGACCTAGCAGACAAGCGTCCGATTTCCAAGGTGTCCCAGGGCCATTTCAGTGGACCAGGCCCAAAAAGAAAAGAGCCTGCCGCCATTTTGAGAGTCCTGTGGCAGCCGCCTATCGCCGCACCGCAAGAGTGGGCGCAACTCAGCTGAATTGCGGCTTTTGACACAGTGGACCAAAAGCGGACGGAATGGCAACTGAAACGGTAAAGGGGCGCCCCACTACAACAGACGAGACTCCACCTGGAGAGGCCTGTTCACGCCGCCTCCCCCCCCCCCGGGGCGCCCCACGCCGTTATTCGGAGGGCGGCAACTTACTGGACATCACCTTGGTGCCATCGTTCTGCTGCCTTGGAACTATTCGCACAACAGTTTGCTACTGATGACCCACCCCCCGCGACGCCCCACGCCGGATGCCGAAATCAGTGCGGCACCCAGGCAACATCACCTGGGTGCCGTCCAGAAATAAACGGTAAAGGGGCGCCCCACTACAACAGACGAGACTCCACCTGGAGAGGCCCGTTCACGCCGCCTCCCCCCCCCCCCGGGGCGCCCCACGCCGTTATTCGGAGGGCGGCAACTTACTGGACATCACCTTGGTGCCATCGTTCTGCTGCCTTGGAACTATTCGCACAACAGTTTGCTACTGATGACCCACCCCCCCGCGACGCCCCATGCCGGATGCCGAAATCAGTGCGGCACCCAGGCAACATCACCTGGGTGCCGTCCAGAAATCTGGACGTTGTGCTGCGTTGGGACTATTCGCACAGCCGACCGCTACTTCGTTGTTTTTCCCTAAAAATGTTTATATGTTTTTACTGTTTTTGTTTTGTTGTATATATTTATATGTTATTAAAGTTTTATATTCCTACTACTTTGTTGGAGTGCTATATATTTTTAATGTGACACATAATTGTAAAAACTTTGATGTACAAAGAGTCATCCCTGGAATCTTCCGCTTCAGGCTCGGTCCCCTCCCCAATCACAATACAGGATGGTTTTCAGATAGTAGGAACGCGTGTGCTGTGACGGATCTCATCGAGTGTCGGCCTTGATCTACTATAACTCCTTTGAAGAGGGGTGATTCTTTACAGCTGGGGCCATAAACTACATCTGCAGGGCTAGCTGATAGCCTAGGACCGGCCTGGACAATCGGACACAGAGGAAAAGGAGTGTCAGAGGGTGCGGTAGTGAATAGGGCGAAAGGGAGGTGTCGGGCGGGCACAGGGTGTGATTCTCAGGGAAGAGCAGCGCAGATGGGGGGAGGTTTATTACCCATGCATAAGACAGCGAACGAGGGTGACCAGTGCCTGGGGGAGATGCTTGCGAGGGTGGGGAGCCATGCTAAGGATCGACAGCGTGCAGAGAGTGGGTCTGGTCAAGGCATCTAAAATGACTGCCGTGCACGACAAAAGTGTGGCATTTGAAAAAAGGCAAGATGGCGCAGACAATGTTTTTCAACACTTCCTGATTTCCTTCGAATCGAACGTTAACAGACGTTGGGGCATATTACCAAAGTTAAGCGATATTTATCCCTAACGATGCTTAGCAACAAATTTTTTACCGCTAAGCATCGTCAGAAATTATCGCAGATAAACCTTGCTATTATCAAGGTTTATCGCAAATGCCATAAAAAACGACCGCAATGCATTAATATCGCTGAAAACTCAGCAATATTCATGCATTACCGAGCTAATGCTCTTAGCCATGTTATCCACCTCCCATTGGATAACATGGCTAAGAACTGCTCAGGGCAGGTGGTAACTTTTGGAGATATTCGCGCTTAGCGCGAATATCTCCAAAAGTTGGTAATAGGAGATAGCGATGTTAGCGACTGTTTCCAGTCGCTAACATCTTGGCATGCCCACTTTGCATGTCATTAGTGATAAATATCACTGACATGCAAAGTGGGGCCCAAGATGGTCGCTATCTCCTACTAGCGGTTGCTAACTGATGTTAGCAACAGCTAGGTAATACAGAGATAATTTTATCTCCGCGAAGCGGAGCGCTGTTACAGATATATATCTTTTTTTGAACGTTAATTTCTCAAAATCCACTGAAGCACATATATTGAGACCTAGCAAAGGCACATCGAGCTACCAGTCCCTACAATTTTGCCAAGTTTCGTGCAAATCCATTCAGCCGTTCGATTATTATTATTATTTTTTTTTTTGCCCCGCGGGGCCCTTTTAAAACCTCCACATCAAACCTAGGGGGTCAGGGAGGATCTACTATGCCCCCTTATGGTCATTTGCCCCTTCGCTTTGGCCTCTTCTTGTCTCTCGATCCTACCGAGAGACAAGATGGCGGCCGCTACGGACTGTTTGGAATGTTTACAGACGCCGGAGAACCAATCAGCTTCGCAAAGCTCCGTTACGCGAAAAGTACGCGAAGCGGAGCGCTGTTACAGATATATATCTTTTTTTGAACGTTAATTTCTCAAAATCCACTGGAGCACATATATTGAGAACTAGCAAAGGCACATCGGGCTACCAGTCCCTAATATTTTGCCCAGTTTCGTGCAAATCCATTCAGCCGTTCGATTATTATAATTTTTTTTTTTTTTTTGCCCCGCGGGCCCTTTTAAAACCTCCACATCAAACCTAGAGGGTCAGCGAGGATCTACTATGCCCCCTTATGGTCATTTGCCCCTTCGCTTTGGCCTCCTCTTGTCTCTCGATCCTACCGAGAGACAAGATGGCGGCCGCTACGGACTGTTTGGAATGTTCACAGACGCCGGAGAACCAATCAGCTTCGCTTCACAAAGCTCCGTAACGCTAAAAGTACGCGAACTGGAGCGCTGCCCGGTCCGCTGTTACAGATATATATCTTTTTTTGAACGTTAATTTCTCAAAATCCACTGGAACACATATATTGAGACCTAGCAAAGGCACATCGGGCTACCAGTCCCTACAATTTTGCCAAGTTTCGTGCAAATCCATTCAGCCGTTTGGGCTAAAAGTGAGGCCAACCGCCCTATGGAAAACTCAATGTTAAAAACACGTTTTGGGACCCCCCTTTTTTCTCGGCCCCCCCTTGACGAACCCCCCCAAATTTTCAGGGGCTGCTCAGAAACAAAATGTTCCATTTTCCAGAAAATTTCAGCCAATTCCGTCCACAAACGCCAAAGTTATTAGACATAGAATTTTCAAAAATCCCATAGAGAAAAAATCCTAACTATATATACCTACTGGGGACCGCCAGTAGGTAATATATATATATATAAGGGTCTGGCATCGTCTTCTGTTTGAGTGTTTACTTGCTTGAAAGACGTCTACATACCGAATATATATATATATACACACATATATACATACATAAAACGAAACAAATAAAAACATAATAATATTAGATATATTTAAACAACATTAAAAAAAGTTTACAGTCTGGGAATAATAGATGTTCTATTTCCACTCCATTCTGTGCAACAGTAGGGAAGGGTTTGGAGTTTAGAGGGATCCAGTCTGTACAACTGTACTGAAAGTGGTAGACTCCACAGGGTTAACCTTTACTACTCCCACACCAGTCTGTGCAACAGCAGGGAAAGTGTTGGATTCCAGAGGGTTAACATTTACTATGCCTACTCCAGTCTTGCAACAGTAGGGAAAGCTTTGGATTCCTGAGGGATAAAACTTGCTATACCCACTCCAGTCTTTGCAACAGTAGGTAAAGCTTTGGACATTAAAGGGGTTAAATTTACAATTCCCACTCCAGTCTGTGCAAAAGTAGAGAAGATGTTGGACTCCGGAGATGTAAGATTTACTATTACCGTACTCTATGTAACAGGAAAAGCATTGGATTTAGGAGAGGTAAAATTCACTATTCCCACTACAGTCAGTGCAACAGTAGGAATGGCTTAGAATTTCGGAGGGCTGAAATTTACTATTCCCACTACAGTCTGTTCAAAAGTAGGGACATCGTTGGACTTTGGCGGGGTTAAATGTACTATTCCCACTCCAGTTTGTGCAACTATAGGGAAAGTACTACACTTCAAACATATAACATATATGAAACATCACTCTATTAATTTATGACAAATATACAACTCTTAATATAAACTTTATTAGTTCATGAAAAACACACACACACATATATATATATATATATATATATATATATATATATATATATATATATTACCTACTGGCAGTCACCGGTAAGTATATATAGTTAGGACCTAGGGGCATATTATCAAGGGATTTATCTCCGCTTTCTTGGCTTTAAAAGCCAAAAAAAGCGGAGATAAAATTATCTCCCTATCAGCAATAGGGTGCTAACACGCAAATTCGCATGTTAGCAACCTTTTTCTCTACGCTTTCCGTTGCATCTCTAATGGGGGCGTTCCAGAGAAAAATAATAGGAGAAATGTTGTTAAATGACATTTCTCCTACTATCAAGGATTTTGCTAACCCTGTTAGTGATAAACAAAGCAGCGCTAACCACGGTTAGCGCTGCTTTTTTTACTCCTGGTATTTTCCTGACTTAGCCATGATATCCTATGGAAGGTCGATATCATGGCTAAGCTTGTGAGCCCCTATCATCAAGCTTACGCCAAGCTTCGAGAGATTATCGTTGGTTTTCCAGTGGTAATCTCTCATTTGGCAGTTAGCGCGAGGATTTTGATCAATTCTGAGATAATCCTTGCTAATAGCAAGTTATCTCTGCGATAATTTCTGGCGATGCTTAGCGATAAAAAAATCGTTGCTAAGCCTCGTTAGCGATAAATATCGCTAATCGTTGGTAATATGCCCCCTAGTTTCCATAGGAAATCCACAACATTCTATTGGGAATAACTTTGGCGCCGGTTGATGACTCTTTGTGAATTTCTCAAAGAAGATGGCCCGCTCCGCTCCACTTCTTCCCTGAAAGATTTGGGGGGATTCGTGAAGTGGGGGCTGAAAAAAAGGGGGTCCCAAAATGTGTTTTCCCTATGCAATTTTCCATAGGACGATTAGACACGCTACAGCCCGAACGGCTGAACGGAATTACAAGAAATTTGACAAAATGCTAGAGTCTGATTCGCAGATCGCCCTTTTGTTTAAATGGTATAAATCCCTCCAGTAGTTCCTTAGAAAATCAAAAGAGAAAAAATGTATATATCTAGAGGAGCTTACTGTAAGATTACTGTAAGCATACTGTACTCTGTACCTTTCCGAGCACGAGCTGAATGCTAATTGGCTGTCAACTGTGTGTAAACACTCCAAACCAGAAAGTGTTGGCAGCCATCTTGTGCCTCGGTAGAATGAGGCACAAGAAAGCAGAAAAACAAACATGTAGAACGCAAAAAGGGGGCAGGGTAGAAACACCCTGACCCCCTAGACCTGCTCAGGGATCCCACAAGGACCTCCAAGCCGCCCCCCCCCAATTTTTCTTTGACAAAAACCGCGGAGTACGAGTACTGTACGAGCACGGTAAGCTTACTGTACGCTTACTGTACTCTGTACCTTCCGAGCACGAGCTGAATGCTAATTGGCTGTCAACTGTCTACAAACACTCTAAACCAGAAAGTGTTGGCAGCAATCTTGTGCCTCTGAAGACTGAGGCACAAGAAAGCAGAAAAACAAACGTTTAGAACGCAAAAAAGGGGGCATATATATATATATATCTATATATATATATATATATTACCTACTGGCAGTCACCGGTAGGTATATATAGTTAGGACCTAGGGGCATATTATCAAGGGATTTATCTACGCTTTTTTGGCTTTAAAAGCCAAGAAAGCGGAGATAAAATTATCTCCCTATCAGCAACAGGGTGCTAACCCGCAAATTCGCATGTTAGCAACCTTTTTCTCTACGCTTTCCCTTGCATCTCTAATGAGATGCAAAGGGGGCGTTCCAGAGAAAAATAATAGGAGAAATGTTGTTTAGTGACATTTCTCCTATTATCTAGGATTTCGCTAACCGTGTTAGTGATAAAAAAAAGCAGCGCTAACCCCGGTTAGCGCTGCTTTTTTTACACCTGGTATTTACCTGACTTAGCCATGAAATCCTATGGAAGGTCGATATCATGGCTAGGTTTGTGAGCCCCTATCATCAAGCTAACGCCAAGCTTCGAGAGATTATCGTTGGTTTTCCAGTGATAATCTCTCATTTAGCAGTTAGCGCGAGGATTTTTATCACTTCTGAGATAATCCTTGCTAATAGCAAGTTATCTCTGCGATAATTTCCGGCGATGCTTAGCGATAAAAAAATCGTTGCTAAGCCTCGTTAGCGATAAATATCGCTAATCGTTGGTAATATGCCCCCTAGTTTCCATAGGAAATCCGCTACATTCTATTGGGAATAACTTTGGCCCCGGTTGAAGAATCTTTGTGAATTTCTCAAAGAAGATGGCCCGCTCCGCTTCTTCCCTGAAAGTTTTGAGGGGATTCGTGAAGTGGGGGATAAAAAAAGAGGGGGTGTCCCAAAACGTGTTTTCCCCATGCAATTTTCCATAGGACGATTAGACACGCTACAGCCCGAACGGCTGAACGGAATTACAAGAAATTTGACAAAATGGTAGAGTCTGATTCGCAGATTGCCCTTTTGTTTAAATGGTGTAAATCCCTCCAGTAGGTCCTGAGAAAATTAAAAGAGAAAAAATGTATATATCTAAATGAGCTTACTGTAAGATTACTGTAAGCATTCTGTACTCTGTACCTTTCCGAGCACGAGCTGAATGCTAATTGGCTGTCAACTGTGTGTAAACACTCCAAACCAGAAAGTGTTGGCAGCCATCTTGTGCTTCGTTAGAGTGAGGCACAAGAAAGCAGAAAAACAAACGTGTAGAACGCAAAAAGGGGGCAGGGTAGAAACACCCTGACCCCCTAGGCCTGCTCAGGGTGTCTCACAAGGACCCCCAAGGCCCCCCCCAAATATTTTCAGGCCAAAAACTGCGGGGTACAAGTACTGTATGAGTACTTTATGCTTACTGTAAGCTTACTGTACTCTGTACCTTCCTGAGCACGAGCTGAATGCTAATTAGCTGTCAACTGTCTGTCAACACTCCAAACCAGAAAGTGTTGGCAGCCATCTTGTGCCTCGGTAGACTGAGGCACAAGAAAGCAGAAAAACAAACATGAAGAACGCAAAAAGGGGGCAGGGTAGAAACACCCTGACCCCCTAGGCCTGCTCAGGGATCCCACAAGGACCCCCAAGGCCCCCCCAATTTTTGATTTGACAAAAACCGCGGAGTACGAGTACTGTACGAGCACGGTAAGCTTACTGTAAGCTTACTGTACTCTGTACCTTCCCGAGCACAAGCTGAATGCTAATTGGCTGTCAACTGTCTATAAACACTCCAAAACCAGAAAGTGTTGGCAGTCATCTTGTGCCTCTGTAGACTGAGGCACAAGAAAGCAGAAAAACAAACATGTAGAACGCAAAAAGGGGGCATATATATATATATATTACCTACTGACGGTTGCCGGTAGGTATATATAGTTAGGACCTAGAGGCATATTATCAAGGGATTTATCTCCGCTTTTTTGGCTTTAAAAGCCAAGAAAGCGGAGATAAAATGATCTCCCTATCAGCAACATGGTGCTAACCCGCAAATTCGCATGTTAGCAACCTTTTTCTCTACGCTTCCCCTTGCATCTCTAAAGAGATGCAAAGGGGGCGTTCCAGAGAAAAACAATAGGAGAAATGTTGTTAATTGACATTTCTCCTATTATCAAGGATTTCGCTAACCCTGTTAGTGATAAAAAAAAGCAGCGCTAACCGCGGTTAGCGTTGCTTTTTTTACACCTGGTATTCACCTGACTTAGCCATGATATCCTATGGAAGGTCGATATCATGGCTAAGTTTGTGAGCCCCTATCATCAAGCGAACGCCAAGCTTCGAGAGATTATCATTGGTTTTCCAGTGATAATCTCTCATTTGGCAGTTAGCGCGAGTATTTTTAACACTTCTGAGATAATCCTTGCTAATAGCAAGTTATCTCTGCGATAATTTCCGGAAATGCTTAGCGATAAAAAAATCGTTGCTAAGCCTCGTTAGCGATAAATATCGCTAATCATTGGTAATATGCCCCTTAGTTTCCATAGGAAATCCGCAACATTCTATTAGGAATAACTTTGGCGCCGGTTGATGAATCTTTGTGAATTTCTCAAAGAAGATGGCCCGCTCCGCCCCACTTCTTCCCTGTAAGTTTTGCGGGGATTCGTGAAGTGGGGGCTGAAAAAAAGGGGGTCACAAAACGTGTTTTCCCCATGCAATTTTCTATAGGACGATTAGACACGCTACAGCCCGAACGGCTGAACGGAATTACAAGAAATTTGACAAAATGGCAGAGTTTGATTCGCAGATCGCCCTTTTGTTTAAATGGTGTAAATCCCTCCAGTAGTTCCTGAGAAAATGAAAAGAGAAAAAATGTATATATCTAGAGGAGCTTACTGTAAGATTACTGTAAGCATAATTTACTCTGTACCTTTCCGAGCACGAGCTGAATGCTAATTGGCTGTCAACTGTGTGTAAACACTCCAAACCAGAAAGTGTTGGCAGCCATCTTGTGCCTCGGTAGAATGAGGCACAAGAAAGCAGAAAAACAAACGTGTAGAACGCAAAAAGGGGGCAGTGTAAAAACACCCTGACCCCCTAGGCCTGCTCAGGGTGTCTCACAAGGACCCCAAAGGCCCCCCCCCAAATATTTTCGGGCCAAAAACTGCGGGGTATAAGTACTGTATGAGTACTTTAAGCTTACTGTAAACTTACTGTACTCTGTACCTTCCCGAGCACGAGCTGAATGCTAATTGGCTGTCAACTGTCTGTCAACACTCCAAACCAAAAAGTGTTGGCAGCCATCTTGTGCCTCGGTAGACTGAGGCACAAGAAAGAAGAAAAACAAACATGTAGAACGCAAAAAGGGGGCAGGATAGAAACACCCTGACCCCCTAGGCCTGCTCAGGGATTCCACGAGGACCCCCAAGGCCCCCCCCCAATTTTTTTTTTTTACAAAAACCGCGGAGTATGAGTACTGTACGAGCACGGTAAGCTTACTGTAAGCTTACTGTACTCTGTACCTTCCCGAGCACGAGCTGAATGCTAATTGGCTGTCAACTTTCTATGAACACTCCAAAACCAGAAAGTGTTGGCAGCCATCTTGTGCCTCTGTAGACTGAGGCACAAGAAAGCAGAAAAACAAACGTGTAGAATGCAAAAAGGGGGCATATATATATATATATATATATATATATATTACCTACTGGCGGTCGCCGGTAGGTATATATAGTTAGGACCTAGGGGCATATTATCAAGGGATTTATCTCCGCTTTTTTGGCTTTAAAAGCCAAGAAAGCTGAGATAAAATTATCTCCCTATCAGCAACAGAATGCTAACCCGCAAATTCGCATGTTAGCAACCTTTTTCTCTACGCTTCCCCTTGCATCTCTAAAGAGATGCAAAGGGGGCGTTCCAGAGAAAAATAATAGGAGAAATGTTGTTAATTGACATTTCTCCTATTATCATGGATTTCGCTAACCCTGTTAGTGATAAAAAAAAGCAGCGCTAACCGCGGTTAGCGCTGCTTTTTTTACACCTGGTATTTACCTGACTTAGCCAGGATATCCTATGGAAGGTCGATATCATGACTAAGTTTGTGAGCCCCTATCATCAAGCTAACGTCAAACTTCGAGAGATTATCGTTGGTTTTCCAGTGATAATCTCTCATTTGGCAGTTAGTGCGAGGATTTTTATCACTTCTGAGATAATCCTTGCTAATATCAAGTTATCTCTGCGATAATTTCCGATGATGCTTAGCGATAAAAAATTTGTTGCTAAGCCCCGTTAGCGATAAATATCACTAATCGTTGGTAATATGCCCCCTAGTTTCCATAGGAAATCCGCAACATTCTATTGGGAATAACTTTGGCGCCGGTTGAAGAATCTTTGTGAATTTCTCAAAGAAGATGGCACGCTCCACTCCTACCCCGAAAGTTTTGGGGGGATTCGTGAAGTGGGTGCTGAAAAAAACAGGGGGGGTCCCAAAACGTGTTTTCCCCATGTAATTTTCCATAGGATGATTAGACACGCTACAGCCCGTACGGCTGAACGGAATTACGAGAAATTTAGCAAAATGGTAGAGTCTGATTCGCAGATCGCCCTTTTGTTTAAATGGTGTGAATCCCTCCAGTAGTTCCTGAGAAAATCAAAAGAGAAAACATTTATATATCTAGAGGAGCTTACTGTAAGATTACTGTAAGCATACTGTACTCTGTACCTTTCTGAGCACGAGCTGAATGCTAATTGGCTGTCAACAGTGTGTAGACACTCCAAACCAAAAAGTGTTGGTAGCCATCTTGTGCCTCGGTAGAATGAGGCACAAAAAAGCAGAAAAACAAACGTGTAGAACGCAAATAGGGGGCAGGGTAGAAACACCCAGAACCCCTAGGCCTGCTCAGGGTGTCTCACAAGGACCCCCAAGCCCCCCCCCCCCCAAAATTTTTTGGGGCCAAAAACTGCAGGGTACGAGTACCCTATGAGTACTTTAAGCTTACTGTAAGCTTACTGTACTCTGTACCTTCCCGAGCATGAGCTGAATGCTAATTGGCTGTCAACTGTCTGTCAACACTCCAAACCAGAAAGTGTTGGCAGCCATCTTGCGCCTCGGTAGACTGAGGCACAAGAAAGCAGAAAAACGAACATGTAGAATGCAAAAAGGGTGCATATATATATATATATATATATATATATTACCTACTGGCGGTCGCCAGTAGGTATATATAGTTAGGACCTAGGGGCATATTATCAAGGGATTTATCTCCGCTTTTTTGGTTTTAAAAGCCAAGAAAGCGGAGATAAAATTATCTCCCTATCAGCCACCGTGTGCTAACACGCAAATTCGCATGTTAGCAACCTTTTTCTCAACGCTTTCCCTTGCATCTCTAATAAGATGCAAAGGGGGCGTTCCAGAGAAAAATAATAGGAGAAATGTTGTTAATTGACATTTCTCCTATTATCAAGGATTTCGCTAACCCTGTTAGTGATAAAAAAAGCAGCGCTAACCGCGGTTAGCGCTGCTTTTTTTACACCTGGGGCCTCATTTATGAGAAAAGACGCATCGCTGCGTGAAAGCAGCGATGCGTCACTTCTCAGTGCGCACTCCTTGCGACATACCTGATGCGTCATATTTAATGTATGACGCATCATGTCGCAAGGAGTTACAGATATGTCAGTATTTCTGACGTATCTGTAAGCGCAAAAGTGACGCATTGCTGGAGTGTGTCACAAAAGTGACGCAACTCCAGCAATGCGTCCTTTCACATGGGGTAAGCCCCATGTGAAAGGGCTTGCGTCAGTCTTACGCCTGCTGTGAGGCAGGCGCAAGATTTTGACGCAACAGCGTCCTAAAGGTGATGCAATGAAATCTCATAGATTTCACTGCGTCACTATTACGAGGCTTTTTGCGGGGGAACGCCCCCTCTGCATACATTATACCTGACGCAGGTATAATGTAGCGCAGGGGTTTACAAAGTGACGCATCTGCTTAGATGCGTCACTTTGTAAATAGTGCGCAACAGGAGGCATGTTTTACGCCGCCGATGCGTCACAAAACGTGACGCATTGGAAGCGCAAAACTGACGCAAGGCCTCATAAATGAGGCCCCTGGTATTTTCATGACTTAGCCATGATATCCTATGGAAGGTCGATATCATGGCTAAGTTTGTGAGCCCCTATCATCAAGCTAACGCCAAGCTTCGAGAGATTATCGTTGGTTTTCCAGTGATAATCTCTCATTTGGCAGTTAGCACGAGGATTTTTATCACTTCTGAGATAATCCTTGCTAATAGCAAGTTATCTCTGTGATAATTTCGGGCGATGCTTAGCGATAAAAAAATCGTTGCTAAGCCTCGGTAGCGATAAATATCGCTAATCATTGGTAATATGCCCCCTAGTTTCCATAGGAAATCCGCAACATTCTATTGGGAATAACTTTGGCGCCGGTTGATGAATCTTTGTGAATTTTTCAAAGAAGATGGCCCGCTCCGCTCCACTTCTTCCCTGAAAGTTTTGTGGGGATTCGTGAAGTGGGGGCTGAAAAAAAGGGGGTCACAAAACGTGTTTTCCCCATGCAATTTTCCATAGGACGATTAGACACGCTACAGCCCGAACGGCTGAATGGAATTACAAGAAATTTGACAATATGGCAGAGTTTGATTCGCAGATCGCCCTTTTGTTTAAATGGTGAAAATCCCTCCAGTAGTTCCTGAGAAAATGAAAAGAGAAAAAATGTATATATCTAGAGGAGCTTACTGTAAGATTACTGTAAGCATACTGTACTCTGTACCTTTCTGAGCACGAGCTGAATGCTAATTGGCTGTCAACTGTCTGTCAACACTCCAAACCAGAAAGTGTTGGCAGCCATCTTGTGCCTCGGTAGACTGAGGCACAAGAAAGCAGAAAAACGAACATGTAGAATGCAAAAAGGGTGCATATATATTACCTACTGGCGGTCGCCAGTAGGTATATATAGTTAGGATTTTTTCCCTATGGGATTTTTGAAAATTCTATGTCTAATAACTTTGGCGTTTGTGGACGGAATTGGCTGAAATTTTCTGGAAAATGGAACATTTTGTTTCTGAGCAGCCACTGGGAATTTGGGGGGAGTTGGTCCAGGGGGGGCCGAGAAAAAAGGGGGGTCCCAAAACGTGTTTTTAACATTGAGTTTTCCATAGGGCGGTTAGCCTCTCTTTTAGCCCGAACGGCTGAATGGATTTGCACGAAACTTGGCAAAATTGTAGGGACTGGTAGCCCGATGTGCCTTTTGTAGGTCTCAATATATGTGCTGCAGTGGATTTTGAGAAAATAACGTTCAAAAAAAGATATATATCTGTAAGCGCGGACCAGGCAGCGCCCCGGTACGCGTACTTGACGCGTAACGGAACTTCGCGTAGCGAAGTTGATTGGCTCTCCGGTGTCTGTCAACATTCTAAACAGTCCGGAGCGGCCGCCATCTTGTCTCTCGGTAGGATCGAGAGACAAGAGGAGGCAAAAGCGAAGGGGCAAATGACCTTAAGGGGGCATAGTAGATACTCCCTGACCCCCTAGGTTTGATGTGGAGGCTTTAAAGGGGCCCCGCTAAGCAAAAAAAAAAAAAATTTTTTTTGTTTTTTTTCGTGGTTAGCGCCCGGTACGCGAACCGGGAAGCGTACTGGGGAGCGTATCACAATAAAAAATGAATGATAGACTTTTCAAATGCTGTATGTTAATTGATTGTTGGTTTTGTTGATTATTTTTTTTTTTTTTAAACTTTTTTTATTGTGTTTCATAATTTATTAAACTTTCTAACATTTCATTGTCAGAAATTTCATAATCATGGAATATAGATTGTAGTCTCTGAGGTTGTAAAATGTCCTCATTTGCAAGGAGGTTATCTACTGCTTGTACACATTGCAGTAGTTCTTGGTCCCATGTTTCATCCATAAATTCAATCTCATTTGGATCAATGATTTCTGTGTTGGACTCTGGAAGGACAATTTCAAATGAAATGTTTTGTTCACTTTCCATTTTTCCTGAAATTTGCATAAAAAAAATATATATTAGTAGAGGTAGGGCACTGTTGGGATTAATTTTAGATAGGCAGTTTTTATCAGAGAATTTATCTTTGGGCAGTGTATAGTATCAGAGTGGAAGTAGGAATATAAAAAAGTGTATCTAAATTTATAAGTACTACAGAGGGATAGTATATAACTAACAGAAAAAGTTTGCCATATTAACTTAAAGTGCACAATATACTTCAGTTTTAAAAATAACAACTTACCTTTAAAAAGAAGTTGAAGTTATTAATGAAAATCCAAATGAAATGTACACCAGGAAGTAGTAGTCAAAATGGCTGTGTTTCCTTCTCTTCCTTTATATATATTCGGGTACATAACCAATCAAATGTCAGGTAAAAAAAGTAGAAAATGAAAGTAACATTTTAATTGGTTGTCAATTCCAACACTTCAGATGTGTTTTGTGAAGTAATTTACCTCACGGTATTTAGAGAGGTCTACAGGCTAAATGGCTAAATGGAATTCCAATCAAATTTGTGAAAATGGTAGGGATTGGTATGTAGTATGAGCTAATCTATATTTGGTGAAATTGTCTCAAGTGGCTTTTGTGTGAACTACTTTCCCACCTTTTTTGATGGTGCGCTTCCCAGGAAGCGACCCGGTACGCGAACCGGTGAGCGCCCTGGTACGCGAACCTTAAGCGTAACGGGAGTCCACCATTTTGTGTTTCGGTCGAATTATGATACAAGATGGAGGGCAAATAATGTTCAGAATAGGTAGAAGGGGGCACGGTAGACTTATCTTGACCCCCTAGGTTTTGTGAGGGTGGCTGAGGAGGCCCATATGTGCGAAAAAAAAACATTTTTTTAAAAAATTTCGCGAGGTTAGCTCCCGGTACGCGTACCGGGTAGCGCACCAGGGAGTGTACTTTGTTGAAAATTAGTGAAAAAAGTTAGAGTAAAATAATAATTGTGAGTAATTAGATGTAGGGTAGCTCTGAGAAGAGCTTTTGGGTTTATAGTACATTTTGGTACTTATAAGTAGGTACCAATGCACATTTTTAAATTCAGAGTGAAAACTCTGTTGCCCTCATCTGAGAAGTGAACTCCATCTCCTCTGTAGATATCTTGCATGTAATAACGCAAGTTATTGTTGTACAGGGAGCCCATTCCATGGTCTCTCATGTAAGCTGAAACAGATTTGTTTACATGCTTCCTCGACTTCTCAATTTGTGGACAAAATTGGTTTGACCACCTCCATTTCTGTCTTTGGCATATATTTGAATATACCAAGGCAGTCTGAGGAAAAAGTGCCATTAATTGCTCAAAGGTGTCCTTTAAAAGCATTTCCAGACCTACACCAGTCAAAGTGCCCAAGTCATTACCTCCACAGTGCACAATTAACAGGTCAGGTTTTGGCAAATGCATAAAGGTTTTCACCAATGGTATCAATTGGTGACATTTTAATCCTCTGTGGCCAAACCACTTAATTTCCACATCTTGTAAATTGAGGTTAGGTAAATTCCTGCTTTCAACGTACATGATAGTTGATAAATTCGTTCCCTCAAAAAATTTATATACATAAAAAAATTATATTAAATACATATAAAATATATTTTTCCTTTAAAAGAAGAATACATTTTACAGCTTTTGATATTTGCTATTAAAAAACCATTGAAATTCACTGAAAAAACCATAGGTTATAGACCATATATAGTTAGGAATTAGCATTTACAAAACCTTGAAAATTCACTGAAAAAACCATAGGTTATAGACCATATATAGTTAGGAATTAGCATTTACAAAACCTTATTTTACTCACACAAAACCATTGAAATTCGCATATATAGTTAGTTGCACTAACTATATATCACGCACCCGCAATCCACTGCTGATCATGTCACATATTACATCATTCATGACATGGTCAGTGACATCACTGATGACATCACTGATGACATCTCAAATGACATCACTGATGACATCACTGATGATATCTCAAATGACATCACTGATGACATCTCAAATGACATCACTGATGATATCACTGATGACATCACTGATGACATCTCAAATGACATCACTGATGACATCACTGATGACATCACTGATGACATCTCAAATGACATCACTGATGACATCACTGATGACATCTCATTTGACATTACTGATCACATCACTGATGACATCATTCATGTGATAATACGATGAACCTCATCAGACTCTAATATAACCTTAGATACACTCAGTGTAAACAGACACTCACAGACTGTCACTCATCCATGGAGTTACTCACACACCTAGTCAGTCATGCAAAGAATCAATCACACCTCGATTTCCTCAACTATACAGTTATACACACCTTACTTATTCAAACATATACTAACACATATTTACTCTCTTATACAATCCCTGATACAAGTTCACAATTATCCATACAGCCACTCACACATTCACTGGCTCTTATGCACAGTTATTTATATATGTCAACTCTCACATGTACTGTGTTTTACATATGTACTTACTTTGACATGTAGCACTGAGATATCCATTCACTCACCAATACACTCATGCACAGTCAACCGCCCATACAGCTGTTTCCACATGCACTTTTGAACCCATACATCTAGTGAATCAACTGCTCACACATCTATGCACAGAGTCATACACCTCCCAGCCACCCACACACAAACTCAGTCTCCCATACAAATACTTGGGCAACCAATCAATAACCCATATAGTTACTCATATAGCTACTGATCAACACATGCAGCAGTTTACAGAACAACAGACATAATGATGCACAAATTAAGACAGTTTAGTCACTAACCCATGCACTCAGTGAGACACATTTAATCACTCACTCATACAGTCAGTCATGCACCTACTAAATCCTTCATCCAGACACTTATACATCCACTCATTCTTCAATATGTAAGACATATTTTAACTTTACAGAAAGATACAGTCACTGGATGTTGTCATCAGTGATGTCATCAGTGATGTCATTTGAGATGTCATCAGTGATGTCATCAGTGATGTCACTGACCATGTCATGAATGATGTAATATGTGACATGATCAGCAGTGGATTGCGGGTGCGTGATATATAGTTAGTGCAACTAACTATATATGCGAATTTCAATGGTTTTGTGTGAGTAAAATAAGGTTTTGTAAATGCTAATTCCTAACTATATATGGTCTATAACCTATGGTTTTTTCAGTGAATTTTCAAGGTTTTGTAAATGCTAATTCCTAACTATATATGGTCTATAACCTATGGTTTTTTCAGTGAATATATATATATATATTACCTACTGGCGGTCGCCAGTAGGTATATATAGTTAGGACCTAGGGGCATATTATCAAGGGATTTATCTCCGCTTTTTTGGCTTTAAAAGCCAAGAAAGCGGAGATAAAATTATCTCCCTATCAGCCACCGTGTGCTAACACGCAAATTCGCATGTTAGCAACCTTTTTCTCAACGCTTTCCCTTGCATCTCTAATAAGATGCAAAGGGGGCGTTCCAGAGAAAAATAATAGGAGAAATGTTGTTAATTGACATTTCTCCTATTATCAAGGATTTCGCTAACCCTGTTAGTGATAAAAAAAACAGCGCTAACCGCGGTTAGCGCTGCTTTTTTTACACCTGGTATTTTCATGACTTAGCCATGATATCCTATGGAAGGTCGATATCATGGCTAAGTTTGTGAGCCCCTATCATCAAGCTAACGCCAAGCTTCGAGAGATTATCGTTGGTTTTCCAGTGATAATCTCTCATTTGGCAGTTAGCGCGAGGATTTTTATCACTTCTGAGATAATCCTTGCTAATAGCAAGTTATCTCTGTGATAATTTCGGGCGATGCTTAGCGATAAAAAATCGTTGCTAAGCCTCGGTAGCGATAAATATCGCTAATCATTGGTAATATGCCCCCTAGTTTCCATAGGAAATCCGCAACATTCTATTGGGAATAACTTTGGCGCCGGTTGATGAATCTTTGTGAATTTCTCAAAGAAGATGGCCCGCTCCGCTCCACTTCTTCCCTGAAAGTTTTGCGGGGATTCGTGAAGTGGGGGCTGAAAAAAAGGGGGTCACAAAACGTGTTCTCCCCATGCAATTTTCCATAGGACGATTAGACACGCTACAGCCCGAACGGCTGAACGGAATTACAAGAAATTTGACAATATGGCAGAGTTTGATTCGCAGATCGCCCTTTTGTTTAAATGGTGAAAATCCCTCCAGTAGTTCCTGAGAAAATGAAAAGAGAAAAAATGTATATATCTAGAGGAGCTTACTGTAAGATTACTGTAAGCATAATGTACTCTGTACCTTTCCGAGCACGAGCTGAATGCTAATTGGCTGTCAACTGTGTGTAAGCACTCCAAACCAGAAAGTGTTGGCAGCCATCTTGTGCCTCGGTAGAATGAGGCACAAGAAAGCAGAAAAACAAACGTGTAGAAAGCAAAAAGGGGGCAGTGTAGAAACACCCTGACCCCCTAGGCCTGCTCAGGGTGTCTCACAAGGACCCCAAAGGCCCCCCCCAAATATTTTCGGGCCAAAAACTGCGGGGTACAAGTACTGTATGAGTACTTTAAGCTTACTGTACTCTGTACCTTCCCGAGCACGAGCTGAATGCTAATTGGCTGTCAACTGTCTGTCAACACTTCAAACCAGAAAGTGTTGGCAGCCATCTTGTGCCTCGGTAGACTGAGGCACAAGAAAGCAGAAAAACAAACATGTATAACGCAAAAAGGGGGCAGGGTAGAAACACCCTGACCCCCTAGGCCTGCTCAGGGATTCCACAAGGACCCCCAAGGCCCCCCCCAATTTGTTTTTGACAAAAGACGCAGAGTATGAGTACTGTACGAGCACGGTAAGCTTACTGTAAGCTTACTGTACTCTGTACCTTCCCGAGCACGAGCTGAATGCTAATTGGCTGTTAACTGTCTGTAAACACTCCAAACCAGAACGTGTTGGCAGCCATCTTGTGCCTCGGTAGACTGAGGCACAAGAAAGCAGAAAAACAAACGTGTAGAACGCAAAAAGGGGGCACAGTAGAAACACCATGACCCCCTAGGCCTGCTCAGGGGGTCCCACAAGGACCCCCCAAGGCCCCCCCCGAATTTCTTTTTTGGACAAAAATCACGGGGTACGAGTACCGTACGCGTACCTTTCCGAGTACGAGCTGCATGCTCATTGGCTGTGAACACTCCAAACCAGGAAGTGTTGGCAGCCATCTTGTGCTCTGTAGACCGAGGCACAAGAAAGCAGAAAAACAGACATGTAGAACGCAAAAAGGGGGCAGGGTAGAAACACCCTGACCCCCTAGGCCTGCTCGGGGATATCACAAGGACCCCCAATGCCCCCCTGTAAGAAATGTGGTTACCAAATCTCCAGGGGGGGTAACACGGAACCAAGCGGGCAGGCCAAACTTCGGAGGACATGTGAATCACTCACGCAATACCCACAGACGACACACCAGGCACACCACAAAAGAGGCAGGACACCAGTTTGAGTTGGAAAACTAGTAAGTAGTTTAGTATATCTCCAACCTGCTAGGCAAAAATGCATAAACAGTGGTATCACAACACGGCGCCAACTGGCACCAGAGCCAAGTGTATCAGGGGGGATTATTTACATGGGAAGTCCGTAAGTCCATGGCTGAAATAAAGAAGGTGATTACATTTGTCATTAAACCTGGGGTCACTATGGCGGGGCCAACTCAGGCTCTCATCCTTAGCAGTAGACTGTAACTGCAAAGTACAACATTAGCATTAGGACACCCCATTCAGTATAACTCCAACATGACCCCTGTAAGGGAAAAGCTTCATAACATCACAGCAAGTCTCAACAGACTGGAGCACCTGTAATAAAGCAGCAGGCTTACTCAATAACATGGAATGTAACCAGGGGCATGGTATGACACGTCAGGCCAGCACAGGGGCAGGACACCTGCCGTAAAATGGCAAATCAAGGTTTTACTCCACCCTCAACCTGTGGGAATATAACACTAGGCAGAACTTGTAATGCCTGCATATGTGGGCATCCAACTTTAGGCACAAACTCCTAGAACATAGGGCCTCAACAGCATATCTGGAATCAACCGGTACTGGATGACTACTCAGCCCGGGACCTGCATGAAAGCATGAGGGCATCAACATTAGATATCGGTCTCATCACCTTAGGCCAGGGATATGACCATCTCATCAGGTAAGTAGGCACCTTGTATGCAATAACCTTAGGCATACACATTACGGTGTGACATTAGGCAGTTACCATGAGCATGTCAACACTGGTGCATTATTCCTGAGCAATACCCTGGGCATCTAACACGTTGCGCACCTCACCGGTGCGTACATTAGGCTCACTTAGCAGGTAAATAACATCCGCAGGGGCCCCACAATCCTCATGGGTATAACGGCCTGGAATCAGCATAGGATCAACCCACCGGTGCAACACATCAGTATACATTGGCATCAAATAACATTAACAACAGGGGAGTACCCTTAAGATAGACTCGGCCCCCATTTAACCTGGGGCATCAATCCTTGGCATGAGCAGGTAGCTTTCGGTGGGCAACCATACAGCAGGGACCTATATCTGCAATGGGGGATGAGGCTCTCCACCCCAAAATATTCAATAAGGGCAACCTGCTTGCTCCCGAGTTGTGTGGTAGTTGTGTGCAGGAGAGTCAGGGCAGTTCAATACTTCTGGAGCCCAAGTCGCAGGTGCTCTCTGCCAGACGGGGCACCTGATAAGGTAACACAGTCCCCGGGGTGGGCACCGGCAATGTACCCCGTTGCCCTCTCCAGCCCTCCATAGTCTGAATAAGGCCCCACCCACCGGGCTATTCCGGGGCTCTTCGTTCGCCTCCTGGAACTCTTCCCTTCTGCACAGGCTCTCAGGTGCAGCTCCTACTCTCGGGTGCACAACAGGCAGGGCAGCCTCACTCCTCACGTTGGCAGGGCTCCCTCTCCACACGGAGCCCTGCAGGCGGCGCGCTGCCCTCCTCCCGGGGCACTCACCGGCGGGGTGGCCTCCCGCTCCGGTCAGCTTCAGCTCCTTCACCCGGGCCCAAGGCCACTCGCAGGCAGTGGAGAGAGAGGCGCAGGACACACACAGGGCTCTCCTTCACTCCAAGAGCCCCGCCTCGAATTGCTCTTCCTCGCAGCCTCCTCCAGATCCTCCTGACCGGCAGGGTTGGTTCCCGCTCCGGTCGCTCTCACCGGGGCTCCCTCCAGAGCACAGGGGGCCCCGCACCGGTGCTTCACCCAGGTCCCCCTCCCTCACGGGGACCCAGGGCTTTGGGTCAGCTCTTCCTTCTCTGGCTGCCTGGCCGGCAGCCAATCCCTGCGCGGCCTTTCTGGGGGCACGGCCGTGCGGGCCAATCTGTGCGCGATGTTGGCGGGGACGGGCCGATGACGCGGCCGGGCGCCCCCGTCACGTGATGCGGGCCCTGACGGCTTCAGGGCCTAGCGCGGCCCTCACCTCACTATGGCGGCCCTCTCCTGACACCGGGGGCAGCCGCGACGATGCCCACAGCAGTGGGGGGTCCCTCCCATATCGCACCGGGCCGCGGCTGTGATTTTCGGCGGCAATAAGGGGTAGGCTCCCTTTTAATTAATTATTTATATGGCGGCCAGCACGCCAAAACAAGGGTAGGCTCCTCCAGCTCTATTCCCCTCACAGTTCCCTCAGGCCACACGGCGCCTCAGCACTTCCAGGCAGGTTGGCACCTCGCAACTCACGGTGCTCAGGGCTTCGCAGCGCTTCGGGGCCTCACAGCACTTCAGCCACAACAGTCACAGGTCACAGTGCTTTAGCACGCCACAGTCCCTCGGGGGCACAATCCTCCCCTGGCAGCTCCTCACCACCCAGCACTTCCAAAAGGCCACAGCTTCACAAGAGGGGGTAGACAGTCCCACTCCTCACCTCCTGGGCACTTTTTCCACGCAGCACTGGCGCGGATCCAGGTCCAAACAGCATCAGCGACCTGGGTAGGGGCCCTCCTTTGTCAGGGGCCCAAGGGACAGCAGAGGGGGGGTTTAGGGGTGCAGGGCCCAGCTCACAGGCCCATGTGGCGGTAGCACCTCGCAGCAGGTCCCCTCTCTTTCTTGTCCCAGCTCTGACTGACTCTCTGGTGGCACATCCCCCTTACATATACCCTCCTCCCAGTCAGTGCCAGAACCTTCTAGAATGTTTGCAAAGCTGGTCTAAACTGGCTCAAGGGTAGGGGCTGAGCACCCTGGGTGCCATGCTTTCCCTCCAAAAGCTAGGGGTGGCTGGGTAATAATACCTAGACCGCTGACCTATGGAAGTCCGGTGGCAAAACCCATGGACATGGCATCCATTTTAAACACAGGTGCATTTCTAAAATGGGGGAAATGTACAAGTGCTTACACCATTACATGACTTCACATATTAACAAAGTGTCTCACAACACACATGGCCTATACAGGTTTATTACCATGGGGGAGAAATTTCGAATTAGGGGTGCAAAAGAGAAAAGTTTCGGTGGAAAAGGCCAAGTCCAACACCCCCCCATTTTTTTTTGGGACAAAAACTGCGGAGTACGACTACTGTACGAGCACGGTAAGCTTACTGGAAGCTTACTGTGCTCTGTACCTTCCCGAGCACGAGCTGAATGCTAATTGGCTGTCAACCGTCTGTAAACACTCCAAACCAGAAAGTGTTTGGCAGCCATCTTGTGCCTCTGTAGACTGAGGCACAAGAAAGCAGAAAAACAAACATGTAGAACGCAAAAAGAGGGCATATATATATATATATATATATATATATATATATATATATATATATTCACTGAAAAAACCATAGGTTATAGACCATATATAGTTAGGAATTAGCATTTACAAAACCTTGAAAATTCACTGAAAAAACCATAGGTTATAGACCATATATAGTTAGGAATTAGCATTTAAAAAACCTTATTTTACTCACACAAAACCATTGAAATTCCATATATAGTTAGTTGCACTAACTATATATGGCGCACCCGCAATCCACTGCTGATCATGTCACATATTACATCATTCATGACATGGTCAGTGACATCACTGATGACATCACTGATGACATCTCAAATGACATCACTGATGACATCACTGATGACAACATCCAGTGACTGTATTTTTCTGTAAAGTTAAAATATGTCTTGAGTGGATGTATAAGTGTCTGGATGAAGGATTTAGTAGGTGCATGACTGACTGTATGAGTGAGTGATTAAATGTGTCTCACTGAATGCATGGGTTAGTGACTAAACTGTCTTAATTTGTGCATCATTATGTCTGTTGTTCTGTAAACTGCTGCATGTGTTGATCATTAGCTATACGAGAGGCTATATGTGTTATTAATTGGTTGCCCAAGTATTTCTATGGGAGATTGAGTTTGTGTGGGGGTGGCTGGAAGGTGTGAGACTCTATGCATAGATGTGTGAGCAGTTTATTCACTAGGTGTATGAGTTCAAGAGTGCATGTGGAAACAGCTACATGGGCAGTTGACTGTGTGCATGAGTGTATTGATGAGTGAATGGATATCTCAATGCTACATGTCATAGTAAGTACATATGTAAAACACAGTACATGTGAGAGTTGGCATATATAAATAACTGTGCATGAGAGCCACTGAATGAGTGAGTGGTTGTATCGATCATTGTGAACTTGTATCAGGGATTGTATAAGAGAGTAAATATGTGTTAGTATATGTTTCAATAAGTAAGGTGTGTTTAACTGTATAGTTGAAGAAATGGAGGTGAGATTGTTTCTTTGCATGACTGACTGGGTGTGTGAGTAACTCCATGGATGAGTGGCAGTGTGTGAGTGTCTGTATACACTGAGTGTATCTAAGGTTATATTAGAGTCTGAAGAGGTTTATCGTATTAGCACAAGAATGATGTCAAATGAGATGTCATCAGTGATGTCATCAGTGATGTCATCAGTGATGTCACTGACCATGTCATGAATGATGTAATATGTGACATGATCAGCAGTGGATTGCGGGTGCGCCATATATAGTTAGTGCAACTAACTATATATGGAATTTCAATGGTTTTGTGTGAGTAAAATAAGGTTTTTTAAATGCTAATTCCTAACTATATATGGTCTATAACCTATGGTTTTTTCAGTGAATTTTCAAGGTTTTGTAAATGCTAATTCCTAACTATATATGGTCTATAACCTATGGTTTTTTCAGTGAATTTCAATGGTTTTTTAATAGCAAATATCATAAGCTGTCGAATGTCAAGTACGTGGTAAGTAAAAACATTTTCGTGTTTATGCACACTGATCTGCTTTGAATGCTGCCCCCCACCCCTCATTTCTATTAGGAGTACTCTCTCTTTGCAGATAGTGAAGGGTAGTTAACGCAGCCCTTTGCCCCCTTTGTAATCCGTCGTGCCTGCTTCTCTCTCCATTTGATTGATTGTTCTCTTTGGTTCATTCTCTATTTACAAACAAGCACAGAGTCGCAATACTCTGTTTAGTCTTTGCAGATAGCGAAAAATCGTGTAAAAAAACAAAAGGAATCGAGCAAAATCAGTAGGCCACTAATGGGATCTCTTTTTGACCTCGCTAAAATAGAAACATTAGGAACAACCTGTTGAAAATAGCAATGCGTATGTACATAAGCGGCGTTCATTTGTGTTCACAGTACCCCTTGTTGATTGTTTCAATCGAGCATTGAATTGTTCGATGTTAATTCTCTTAAGGATCTTCTCTACCTGCAAACGAGGAAGAATAGGAATATTCTCTCTCCCTTTGCAGATAGTGAAGGGTAGGTAACGCAAGCCTTTAACACGTCGTACCTATTTCATTCCTCATTGATTGATTGATTGTCCGAACATTGACTGTTTGGGAATTAGTTCTTTTTGGAGGTATTCCCTGTTTGCAAATAAACGTAGGAAAATCTTTGCAAGTAGTGAAAGGGTACGTAATGCGGACCTTTCTCCCCCGTTGTAATCTGTCATGCCTATCTACTCCCCACTGATTGATGCACCTGTTTCAGCCGGACCATTTACTAGACATACGTCATCTGGCCCGACCAGAGAGCACCCCTAGTGAAAAGGACATATGCAATAATAACGAAGTGATCACTGTATCCTGTTAACAGAAACTTTAGCATGAAACAACCTGGAAAGAAAAGAATAGGAAAACGAAAATCAGTAGGCCACTGATGAACATGAACTTTTATTAAACAACGAACAAAGAAACGATAACATAACGTAATGATAAAACCTATTAATGTCCTAGAAACAAGAAAACGTTAAAATATGCCAGTGGTGAGAGACCAGAAAAACAGTAAGAGAAACCAAATCACCCCTCGCTGTCCCACCGCCTGCCACGCCAAAAAAATCGATAGACTAGGGAAAATGCAAGTCAGTAGAACATCCGCCCCCACTCTGGAAACTTCCAAGGTGGGGCAGGGTTCCGGCTACGCCCAGCCGGGAGCAGCCCATATAAGGCAGGTCCTGCTGCCACGCCTCGGCCAGGAGATCCTAACGTAGGGTGTAGCCGGAGGAGAGGCCGAGACCAACGGGACCCGGCCAGGGGATTGCCTTTACAACGCTGAACAGTTGCAGGGGGGGGGAATGTCTCCTCGACCCTCCCCTCTCTCTCCCAGTCCGGCCGCGGTGGCCCTTGAGAGTTGCAGGTAGTCCCGCCACATGCTCTTCCGGTCCGGCCACCAACGGTCGGGGGGCCGAGGCCGACGGAATCCGGCTGCAGCCGATAAACCAAGAAACCCGTTCATGGGGCCAGAGCCAGGGGCGTCCGGCCGACATCTACCGGAAGCCCGGCCCGAAGACGGACGGGACACTTCTTCTTTCTTGTATAATTGCTGCAACAACCCTGGGGGGGGATGTCTTGCACATGCCTCCGACCCCCCCCCCTCGTCCTCATCGCCTGGTCCGGCCATAACAAATCTCAAGCGAGACGCCGTGGGGTGCACTGGGAGGGAGAGACGGTGCGAACAGGCCTCTCCCGCCTCCCCAGTGGAGGCTTCCCAGCTGCACCCTCAGCGGTCCAGGCGCCCGGAAAAGAGTTCTTCCACTGTGGCCATGCTGCAACGTCTCGCCCGGCAGGGTGGAGCCCGTCCGCTCATTTGACCCCGCGATCGCCAGTAGCTACCGAACTCTCAAAATGGCGGTCGACCTGGCAAGAGCGGGCCCAGCATAAAGAAATGGCCCGGTCACTGGTTGACTCCACCACCGTAGTCCTCCACGACCTTGAAGATTCTAGAGGAGCCGCGGGAGTCTCCGACCCCCGATGGGGAATGACTGCCATGATCACCCGTGGAGTGACGAAACTGTATCCGCGGGACGTCGGCGCCAGCCTCACTTTGAATTACTAGAATCCTGCAGACCTCACTTCCGGTGAAAGCACAGTGTGACCCGGTAGGAAAAATTGTTGCACCCCCTCCCCTTTTTGACTGATAGTTCAAACCACCGATCCTTTCCTTTGCCCTTTTAACGGAACTTTGGACTGCCTCCCCCTCTTTTACATTTTCTAGAGAAAACAAAACATTAACCACTACATTAGCATAGCAGTTGACACCAGAACTGTTTTCAAATTGAAAACCAACAACATCTTCAACAGAATCCTTTTTGTTTCTGCTGTGACCCTGCTCCAGCACAGGCATTGTCCCCAGCAGTAATTCTGCAATGCCGGTAAGAATAGCTGTGGTGCCTACTGGACTCACTCACCCCCGCGGCGCCCCACGCCGTTATTTGCTGGGCGGCAACTTGCTAGACATCACCTTCGTGACATCCAGATTTCAGCGCGTTCTGCTGCCTTGGAACTATTCGCACAACAGACCGCTACTGACAAGAATATTTCATTATTGGTGCTGTCAATTTCAATAAATCTATTGGATAATTCAAAAGAAATTGCCACGGTCTCTTCGTTGTTTAAATGTTTTTACTGTTTTTGTTTTGTTGTATATATTTATATGTTATTAAAGTTTTATATTCCTACTACTTTGTTGGAGTGCTATATATTTTTTATGTGACACATAATTGTAAAAACTTTGATGTACAAAGAGTCATTCCTGGAATCTTCCGCTTCAGGCTCGGTCCCCTCCCCAATCACAATACAGGATAGTTTTCAGATAGTAGGAACACGTGTGGTGTGACGGATCTCATCGGGTGTGGGCCTTGATCTACTATAACTCCTTTGAAGAGGGGTGATTCTTTACAGCTGGGGCCATAAACTACATCTGCAGGGCTAGCTGATAGCCTGGACAATCGGACACAGAGGAAGAGGAGTGTCACAGGGTGCGGTAGTGAATAGGGCGAAAGGGAGGTGTCGGGCGGGCACAGTGTGATTCTCAGGGAAGAGCAGCGCAGATGGGGGGAGGTTTATTGCCCATGCATAAGACAGAGAGCGGGGGTGACCAGTGCCTGGGGAAGATGCTTGCGAGGGTGAGGAGCCATGCTACGAATCGACAGCGTGCAGAGAGTGGGTCTGGTCAAGACATCTAAAATGGCTGCCGTGCACGACAAAAGTGTGGCATTTCAAAAAAGGCAAGATGGCGCAGACAATGTTTTTCAACACTTCCTCATTTCCTTCGAATCGAACGTTAACAGACGTTGGGGCATATTACCAAAGTTAAGCGATATTTATCGCTAACGATGCTTACCAACCAATTTTTTACCACTAAGCATCGTCAGAAATTATCGAAGATAAACCTTACTATTATCAAGGTTTATCGCAAATGCGATAATAAACGGCCGCAATGCATGAATATCGCTAAAAACTCAGCGATATTCATGCATTACCGAGCTAATACTCTTAGCCATGTTATCCACCTCCCATTGGATAACATGGCTAAGAACTGCTCAGGGCAGGTGTTACTTTTTGGAGATATTCGCGCTTAGCGCGAATATCTCCAAAAGTTGGTAATAGGAGATAGATATCTTGCATGTTGTAATGCAAGTTATTGTGGTATATGGAACTCATACCATAATCTCTCAGGAAAGCAGAAACTGATCCTTTTGGGACCGCCTAAAAAGGCCTAGGGGGTGAGGAGTACTCTACTTTGCCCCCTTTTCACGTTCCGAACTATTTTATTTTACTCTCTTCTGTAATTACACAAAATACCAGCGATAAGATGCATCGGAGACACACAGTGAGAGAAAGGAGGCCGGAGATGAAGAAGACATGTCAAATACACATTGGAGATAATATAGTGGCAGAAGGGAAGTAAATATGAGTAAACTTACCATGTAACATAAAAATGTTGCACTCTATACTATAAGTCTCATTTTATACTACAATCACTTCGCTACAACCTCATAAATTAAAAATAAAAATAAATAATGTCTCAAACAATTTTTGATTTCTAAATATAAATTTATTCTTCAGAATTTTCTAAATTTGAAACAACTAGTAACATGTCCTCATCAGTAATTTCCTCTTCAATCATCTCATCTGGAATCTCCTCATTAAAAGTCTGCAATGATGATTCTTGTAACTCTATGGTCTCCAAACACTCGATAAATTCGCCATCAAGAGATTGATCAAAAAAATCATTCAAGTCATCTCCTCCTTCTGACAATATTTCATTATTGGTGCTGTCCATTTCAATCAATGTAGTGGAATCATTCAAGTCATCTCCTCGTGACAATATTTCATTATTGGTGCTCTCAATTTCAATCAATGTAGTGGAATCATTCAAGTCATCTCCTCCTTGTGACAATATTTCATTATTGGTGCTGTCCATTTCAATCAATCTAATGGAATCATACAAGCCATCTCCTCCTTGTGACAATATTTCATTATTGGTGCTCTCAATTTCAATCAATGTAGTGGAATCATTCAAGTCATCTCCTTGTGACAATATTTCATTCTTGGTGCTGTCCATTTCAATCAATCTAATGGAATCATACAAGTCATGTCCTCCTTGTGACAATATTTCATTATTGGTGCTCTCAATTTCAATCAATGTAGTGGACAATTCAAAAGAAATTGCCACGGTCTCTTCATTGTGAGCCATTTTATTTTGAAATTGCTTGCTGTAAATTGCAGAAAAAAATAATCACTTTCATTTATCGTTTTTAGTAATACATAATATAAAACTAACTTCATCAAGTATTTAGTATAACAGAAGGACTGCAAATAAATAACAGAAAACATTTTTCAAATTATCTTCAAGTGTACAACATAGTTCCCCTTACAAATTAACAACTCACCTTTTTAAAAGTAGCAGAAGTGTTAGTACTGTGTAAATCAAACACCAGAAATTCACCACCAAAAATTCCTCACAAATGTACCTCAGACAGTAGTATCACAAAATGGCTGTGGTTTCCTCTCATTTGACATATATACATAACCAATTAACTTTCATCACACACAAATACAAAACCAAAGTAACATTTTAATTGGTTCTAAATTTCAACACTTTCAAATGTGTTTTCCCCATGCAATTTTCCATAGGACATTTACATACGTCTACAGCCTGAATGGCTGAACGGAATTACACCAAACTTGGCAAAATGGTACATCAAACCTAAGAGGTCAGGAAGGATCTACTATGCCCCCTTATGGTCATTTCCCCCTTCGCTTTGGCCTCCTCTTGTCTCTCAATCCTACCGAGAGACAAGATGGCGGCCGCTACGGACTGTTTGGAATGTTGACAGACGCCGGAGAACCAATCAGCTTCGCAAAGCTCCGTAACGCGAAAAGTACGCGAAGCGGAGCGCTGTTACAGATATATATCTTTTTTTGAACGTTAATTTCTCAAAATCCACTGGAGCACATATATTGAGACCTAGCAAAGGCACATCGGGCTACCAGTCCCTAATATTTTACCAAGTTTCGTGCAAATCCATTCAGCCGTTCGATTATTATTATTATTATTTTTTTTTGCCCCGCGGGGCCCTTTTAAAACCTCCACATCAAACCTAGGGGGTCAGCGAGGATCTACTATTCCCCCTTATGGTCATTTGCCCCTTCGCTTTCGCCTCCTCTTGTCTCTCGATCCTACCGAGAGACAAGATGGCGGCCGCTACGGACTGTTTGGAATGTTGACAGACGCCGGAGAACCAATCAGCTTCGCTTCACAAAGCTCCGTTGCGCGAAAAGTCCGCGAACCAGAGCGCTAACCGGTCCGCTGTTACAGATATATATCTTTTTTTAAACGTTAATTTCTCAAAATCCACTGGAGCACATATATTGAGACCTACAAAAGGCACATCGGGCTACCAGTCCCTACAATTTTGCCAAGTTTCGTGCAAATCCATTCAGCCGTTCGGGCTAAAAGTGAGGCCAACCGCCCTATGGAAAACTCAATGTTAAAAACACGTTTTGGGACCCCCCTTTTTTCTCGGCCCCCACTGGACGAACCCCCCCCAAATTTTCAAGGGCTGCTCAGAAACAAAATGTGCCATTTTCCTGAAAATTTCAGCCGATTCCGTCCACAAACGCCAAAGTTATTAGACATAGAATTTTCAAAAAACCCATAGAGAAAAAATCCTAACTATATATACCTACTGGCGACCGCCAGTAGGTAATATATATATATATATTACCTACTGGCTGTCGCCAGTAGGTGTATATAGTTAGGACCTTGTTTCCATAGGAAATCCGCAACATTCTATTGGGAATAACTTTGGTGCCGGCTGATGAATCTTTGTGAATTTCTCAATGAAGATGGCCCACTCCGCTTTGCTCCTTCCCTGAAAGTTTTGGGGGGATTCGTGAAGTGGGGGCTGAGACAAAATGGGGGTCCCAAAACATGTTTTCCCCATGCAATTTTCCATAGGACGATTAGACACCGCTACAGCCCGAATTCCTGAACGGAATGAATAGAAATATGGCAAAATGGTACAGTCTGATTTGTAGATCGCCCTTTTGTTTAAATGGTGTAAATCCCTCATGTAGTTCCTGAGAAAATCAAAAGAGAAAAAATGTATATATCTAGAGGAGCTTACTGTAAGATTACTGTAAGCTTACTGTACTCTGTACCTTTCCGAGCACGAGCTGAATGCTAATTGGCTGTCAACTGTCTGTAAACACTCCAAACCAGAAAGTGTTGGCCGCCATCTTGTGCCTCGGTAGACTGAGGCACATGAAAGCAGAAAAACAAACAAGTAGAATGCAAAAAGGGGGCAGTGTAGAAACACCCTGACCCCCTAGGCCTGCTCAGGGATCCCACAGGGACCTCCAAGGCTCCCCCCAATTTTTTTTGGACAAAAAACTGCGGAGTACGAGAACTGTACGAGCACGGTAAGCTTACTGTAAGCTTACTTTTATCTGTACCTTCCCGAGCACGAGCTGAATGCTAATTGGCTGTCAACTGTCTGTAAACACTCCAAACCAGAAAGTGTTGGCAGCCATCTTGTGCCACTGTAGACTGAGGCACAAGAAAGCAGAAGAACAAATGTGTAGAACGTAAAAAGGAGTATATATATATATATATATATATATATATATACATATATATATATATATATTACCTACTGGCGGTTGCCAGTAGGTATATATAGTTAGGACCTTGTTTCCATAGGCAATCCGCAACATTCTATTGGGAATAACTTTGGTGCCGGCTGTCGAATCGTTGTGAATTTCTCAAAGAAGATGACCCGCTCCACTCTGCTCCTTCCCTGAAAGTTTTGGGGGGATTCGTGAAGTGGGGGCTGAGAAAAAAAGGGGGTCCCAAAACGGGATTTTCCCATGCAATTTTCCATAGGACGATTAGACATGGAATTACAAGAAATTTGGCAAAATTGTAGAGTCTGATTCGCAGATAGCCCTTTTGTTTAAATGGTGTAAATCCCTCCAGTAGTTCCTGAGAAACTCAAAGTTAAAAAAAGTATATATCTACAGGAGCTTACTGTAAGATTACTGTAAGCTTACTGTACTCTGTACCTTTCCGAGCACGAGCTGAGTGCTAATTGGCTGTCAACTGTCTGTCAACACTCCAAACCAGAAAGTGTTGGTAGCCATCTTGTGCCTCGGTAGACTGAGGCACAAGAAAGCAGAAAAACAAACGTGTAGAACGCAAAAAGGGGGCAGGGTAGAAACACCCTGACCCCCTAGGCCTGCTCAGGGTGTCTCACAAGGACCCCCAAGCCATCCCCCCAAATTTTTGGGGGGACAAAAACCGCGGGGTACGAGTACTGTACGAGCATGGTAAGCTTACTGTAAGCTTACTGTACTCTGTACTTTCCCGAGCACGAGCTGAATGCTAATTGGCTGTCAACTGTCTGTAAACACTCCAAACCAGAAAGTGCTGGCAGCCATCCTGTGCCTCAGTAGACTGAGGCACAAGAAAGCAGAAAAACAAACATGTAGAACGCAAAAAGGGGGCAGGGTAGAAACACCCTGACCCCCTAGGCCTGCTCAGGGGGTCCCACAAGGACCCCCAAGGCCCCCCCCAATTTTTTTTTTGACAAAAATCACGGGGTACGAGTACCGTACGCGTACCTTTCCGAGTACGACCTGCATGCTCATTGGCTGTGAACACTCCAAACCAGGAAGTGTTGGCAGCCATATTGTGCTTGGTAAACCGAGGCACAAGAAAGCAGAAAAACAGACATGTAGAATGCAAATAGGGGGCAGGGTAGAAACACCCTGACCCCCTAGGCCTGCTCGGGGATCCCACAAGGACCCCCAAGGCCCCCCCAATTTTTTTTTTACAAAAAACGCTGAGTACGACTACTGTCGAGCACGGTAAGCTTACTGTACTCTGTACCTTTCCGAGCATGAGCTGAATGCTAATTGGGTGTCAACTGTCTGTAAACACTCCAAACCAGAAAGTGTTGCCGCCATCTTGTGCCTCGGTAGACTGAGGCACAAGAAAGCAGAAAAACAAACAAGTAGAACACAAAAAGAGGGCAGGGAAGAAACACCCTGACCCCTTGGCCTGCTCAGGGATCCCACAAGGACCCCCAATCCCCCCCCCAATTTTTGTTTGACAAAAACCACGGAGTACGAGTGCTGTACGAGCACGGTAAGCTTACTGTAAGCTTACTGTACTCTGTACCTACCCGAGCACGAGCTGAATGCTAATTGGTTGTCAACTGTCTGTAAACACTCCAAACCAGAAAGTGTTGGCAGCCATCTTGTGCCTCGGTAGACTGAGACACAAGAAAGCAGAAAAACAAACGTGTAGAACGCAAAAAGGGGGCATATATATATATATATATATATATATTACCTACTGGCGGTCGCCAGTAGGTATATATAGTTAGGACCTAGTTTCCATAGGAAATCCGCAACAATCTATTGGGAATAACTTTGGCGCCGGTTGATGAATCTTTGTGAATCTCTCAAAGAATATGGCCTGCTCCGCTCCTTCTCTGAAAGTTTTGGGGGGATTCGTGAAGTGGGGGCTGAGAAAAAAGGGGGGTCCCAAAATGTGTTTTCCCCACGCAATTTTCCATAGGACGATTAGACGCGGCTACAGCCCAAACGGCATAACGGAATTACAAGAAATTTGGCAAAATAATAGAGTCTGATTCACAGATCGCCATTTTGTTTAAATGGTGTAAATCCCTCCAGTAGTTCCTGAGAAAATCAAAAGAGAAAACATGTATATATCAGGAGGAGTTTACTGTAAGATTACTGTAAGCTTACTGTACTCTGTACCTTTCCGAGCATGAGCTGAATGCTAATTGGCTGTCAACTGTCTGTCAACACTCCAAACCAGAAAGTGTTGACAGCCATCTTGTGCCTCGGTAGACTGAGGCACAAGAAAGCAGAAAAACAGACATGTAGAGCGCAAAAAGGGGGCAGGGTAGAAACACCCTGACCCCCAAGGCCTGCTCAGGTATCCCACAAGGACCCCCAAGGCCCCCCTCAATTTTTGTTTTGACAAAAACTGTGGAGTACGAGTACTGTACGAGCAAGGTAAGCTTACTGTAAGTTTACTGTACTCTGCACCTTCCAGAGCACAAGCTGAATGCTAATTGGCTCTCAACTGTCTGTAAACACTCCAAACCAGAAAGTGTTGGCAGCCATCTTGTGCCTCGGTAGACTGAGGCACAAGAAAGCAGCAAATAAAATGTGTAGAACGCAAAAAAGGGACAGGGTAGAAACACCCTGACCCCCTAGGCCTGCTCAGGGGGTCCCACAAAGACCCCAAGGCCACCCCCAATTTTTATTTGGACAAAATTCACGGGGTACGAGTATTGTACGCGTACCTTTCAGAGTACGAGCTGCATGCTCATTGGATGTGAACACTCCAAACCAGGAAGTGTTGGCAGCCATCTTGTGCTCGGTAGACCGAGGCACAAGAAAGCAGAAAAACAGACATGTAGAACTCAAAAAGGGGAAGGGTAGAAACACCCTGACCCCCTAGGCCTGCTCGGGGATCCCACAAGGACCCCCCCCCAATTGTTTTTTTTTTTTACAAAAACCGCGGAGTACGAGTACTGTACGAGCACGGTAAGCTTACTGTAAGCTGACTGTACTCTGTACCTTCCCGAGCATGAGCTGAATGCTAATTGGCTGTCAACTGTCTGTAAACACTCCAAACCAGAAAGTGTTGGCAGCCATCTCGTGCCTCGGTAGACTGAGGTACAAGAAAGCAGAAAAACAGACATAAAGAATGCAAAAAGGGGGCAGGGTAGAAACACCCTGACCCCCTAGGCCTGCTCAGAGATCCCACAAGGACCCCCAAGGCACCCTCCAAATTTTTTTTTTTTTACAAAAAATGCAGAGTACGAGCACTGTACGAGCACGGTAAGCTTACTGTAAGCTTACTGTACTCTGTACCTGCACGAGCTGAATGCTAATTGGCTGTCAACTGTCTGTAAACACTCCAAACCAGCAAGTGTTGTGCAGCCATCCTGTGCCTCGGTAGATTAAGGCACAAGAAAGAAGAAAAACAAACGTGTAGAACGCAAAAAGGGGCAGGGTAGAAACACCCTGAGCCCCTAGGCCTGCTCAGGGGGTCCCACTAGGACCCCCAAGGCCCCCGATTTTTTTGGGACAAAAATCAGGGGGTACGAGTACCGTACGCGTACCATTCCGAGTACGAGCTGCATGCTCATTGGCTGTGAACACTCCAAACCAGGAAGTGTGGGCAGCCATCTTGTGCTCAGTAGACTGAGGCACAAGAAAGCAGAAAAACAGACATGTAGAACGCAAAAAGCGGGCAAGGTAGAAATACCCTGACCCCCTAGGCCTGCTCGGGGTTCCCACAAGGACCCCCAAGGCCCTCCCTAATTTCTTTTTTTACAAAAACCGCG
The DNA here is from genome assembly GCF_964261635.1 of Lissotriton helveticus. Lineage (NCBI taxonomy): Eukaryota > Metazoa > Chordata > Amphibia > Caudata > Salamandridae > Lissotriton > Lissotriton helveticus. The sequence goes on from NC_136062.1 coordinate 413,376,851, forward strand.
GAGTACGAGTACTGTACTAGCACGGTAAGCTTACTGTAAGGTTACTGTACTCTGTACCTTCCCAAGCACGAGCTGAATGCTAATTGGCTGTCAACTGTCTGTAAAAACTCCATACCTGAAAGTGTTGGCAGCCATTTTGTACCTCGGTAGACTGAGGCACAAGAAAGCAGAAAAACAAACGTGTAGAATGCTAAAAAGGGGTCAGGGTAGAATCACCCTGACACCCTAGGCCTGCTCAGGGATCCCACAAGGACCCCCAAGGCCCCCCCAATTTTTTTTTTTTTACAAAAACCGCAGAGTACGAGTACTGTACAAGCATGGTAAGCTTACTGTAAGCTTACTGTACTCTGTACCGAGCACGAGCTGAAAGCTAATTGGCTGTCAACTGTCTGTAAACACTCCAAACCAGAAAGTGTTGGCAGCCATCTTGTGCCTCTGTAGACTGAGGCACAAGAAAGCAGAAAAACAAATGTGTAGAACGCAAAAAGGGGGCATATATATATATATATATATTTTCATACTCGTTACCCTCTCAACGACGCGCCCACCATCCAGAGCCATCAAACAAGAGGAAAAACGGAAGACCCAAGATGCAGGTGAGTTCTTTATTGCTTAGTACGCCACGGCAGCATAACGTTTCGGCCTACACAGAGGCCTTGGTCACATGACGCACTGAGAGAGTTACGTGAATTTAAAGTGCTCGTGCATTCAACAATCTACAATTTGATTGGATAGGTGTTTTTTAAGGGGGGAGTGTCCATTTAGGTTACTGGCAGCGTATTGCACTTGCTATTGGGATACAGGTTTATCTTTGTACCACCTATTTCATTAATAACTGTTTAAATACATTTTTTATCCGACACACCAAGAGAATATAAAAAATAAGAAAATCTTATACCATAATAAAATACATGTAGAGCATTTCATATATTTACACCTATTTACACAGTATTACAGTAATAATTACTTTTTCAACTACATTTATATGTGTAATTCAGTATTTCAATTGATCGGATACATGTGCATATACGCTATTCACTTTCCTGATATGTGGTGCTGATATGACAAATGAAAACCAATTGGTAATCGTATATCATCAAACTTGAATAATATCATTTCCACATACTAATAATGGTACCTAACATAACCCCAACATACTGCAAGATTTGAATGCATTTTGAAACAGAGTGATTAAAAACAAATAATGTTGCTAAATTATTTTTTACTTTGTATCTACAACCTACTGCACCTCCTGACATGGACATATAAATGGAAAGTTTTTAACAAATGTGGACCAACAACTAAGTTCTTTCTTTCATATGTGATTGTATCGGCCAACAGTAGTAAAACTTACAAAGTAAACAATCATGAAAACCAATATCCAGATAGGTAAAATGGGAGATGGAAGATTTTAGGGATAACAGCTGACCTGGATCCTATAGGCACGTGTAAATATCCTCCGTGGAATTGAGACCATTAGGAGTCTTACTATCCATTTCTAGGATATATCTAGTCTCCAGTGCTCTTAGGATACCTTCTCTATTACCACCTCTCCTAAGTGGGCCAACAAAATCTATGGCGTAGTATCTAAGGAGTCCACTATCATTATTGTGGTATTCCCTAAAATGCCTCGCCACTGGATATGCGGCATCATTGGTGTTTATAGCCCTAATGTGCTGGAGTACCCGTTTGTGCACCTGCAATTTGGTGCTACCAATATATTGCAGACCACATGGGCACTCCTGCACATAGACCACATATTCTGTCTTACATGTCAACTGTTTGTTGATTTTCCGTGGCACTGTGGAGAATGCTGTTAGGAACTCAGTTTTATTGAGCCCCTGTGAGCATGCCTTACAGCTGGAGCACTTTCTGAAGCCCCGACTTGCTGCTAGCCAATTTTTAGGTGGAATTACCTCCGGACTTGATTTAACTAAGGCATCCTGTAATGAGTATGCTTTTCGGAAGGTAATGATTGGTTTATTGGGCATGTGTTCTCCTATTACTGGATCTAATTTAACCAGATTCCAGTGATGATTGATTATTTTTCGTAGTGCCGTATGTTGACTGTTGTAAGTCCAGATAAGCCTAACTGGTTGGTTAACCTCAGATTTTTTAGCCCTGTGTGCTTTCTTATGGATCAGTGCATTGCTGCGGGACAGACCATTTGCTTTCCTTATAGCTGTATCAATAAGGTTTTCCGCATAGCCCCTAGCCAGAAACCTTCGTTTACTGGCTGCCTGTGCTGCTTTACAGTGGATGTCTGTACTGCAAACACGCCGAATTCTAAGCATCTCCCCATAGGGGATGCTCCGAATTAGGTGCGGTGGATGGTGGCTTCCTGCGTGCAGGATAGTATTGCCAGCAGTGGGCTTTCTGAATAGTTTTGTTTCGAGTCTGTCCTGACTGACCTCCAAAGTTATATCCAGAAAATGGGCTTCCTTTTGACTGATATGTGATGTAAAGGACAAGTTGAACACATTTGTGTTCAAGGCAACAATAAACTTTTCAGCCTCTTCCTGGGTCCCCCGCCAGATCATCAAAATATCATCGATGTATCTGTACCATCGTATGATATTGAGGGTACAAATTTCCTGGTGAATACCATTGAGGACCTGTCTCTCCCAGTATCCCATATGGAGACAGGCATAGCTGGGAGAGAAACAGGCCCCCATGGCAACGCCTCTGACCTGCTGATAATATTGATTCAGAAACATGAAATAGTTGTGATGTAAACAAAAACTGATCATGGTGAGCAACATTTTGTTATGTTCGACCAATTCTATAGGCCGCTTGCCCAAAAATAACTCAACAGCCCTTAGCCCATCTGCATGCACAATGCTGGTATAGAGCGATGACACATCAAGGGTGATCAGCCAGTAGTCACTACGCCATTGCAGTTCATTCAATTTTCTTAGGAGGTCACTAGAATCTTGAATATAAGATGGCAGTGCCAACACATGTTCTTGAAGAAATAAATCAATGTACGCAGTAGCTTTTTCTAACAACCCCCCACACGCCGAATCCCGGCGGCTTGGCTGCATCCTTATGCACCTTAGGAATTAGGTACAACACGGGGGTGATAGGGTGATCATTCTTTAAGCATTTAAGTTCATCCATGCTTATGAGTCCACTAGATCACCATCCCATCAGGAGTGAATGAAAGTCTGTTTGTGCTTTCTTAAGTGAACCCACATCACAGTGTCTATAGCAGTTTGGGTCATTTAATTGGAGGTAAGCCTCCTCCAAATATAATTTCCTTGGCCAGAGTACAATGTTGCCTCCCTTATCAGCTTGTCTCACTACTATGTTGTTGTGTTTTTGTATTTTTTGGACTAGTTTCTGATATTCAATGTTGCCCTTTTGTCTGTGAAAATTGGATTTGAGAGTTTTTACATGCAGCGCCTTCACTTCTTTGATAATGGCATCTTGAAAAATGTCTATGTTATCATATGGTGTAACAGGGGTAAACGTGGAACGAGGCTTGAATTCACTCAGTCCGCCACTATGGGTGTGTACTACCTCCTGTGTATTTTGAGAACTTGGAGCTTCCGCTCGTAGCATTTCCAGGTCTTGCAACAGGGGGATGTCATTTGCCACTAGCCCTAGAGTGGTTGGTTCAACCGCAGACTTTCTACCAACATTGCGTGCTTTGCTGTTGGAAAAATGCTTTTGTAATTTAAGTTTGCGTGTGAATTTAAAAAGATTGATTCTAGTATCCACATAATTAAAGCTATTAGGTGGGCTATATGACAGACCCCTTGATAAGATGCCAATTTCCAAGTCAGTGAAGGAAATATCCGTTAAATTTATCACAGACAGTCCATTTTCCACAATATCAGGAAGTTTGTTTACTTGTGTCACTTGTGTTATTACTTTTTGTTCGAGTTCCATCGCCTGTGATTCCTTTTCTTGGGCTTTACGTTTTGCGGAGCTTTTCCTGCGTTCTCGTCGCTTTGTGTTTGGGGTTTTCGGGGGCGCAGAGTTTCGCGCCTGTCCTGCCGGATACATTCCAATTCCTGTTCCAGAGTCAATCGTGTAAACCCCAAACGATCTGAAACTCGCACTGCTTCTGTTTCAGACCCGCTGTCCATGTTGGAACTAAGATCAGTGATGCTTGAGCCATCGGGAGAGTTGTGACGCACCTGGGCCATTGCTCGAACCGAGCTCTGCCCTGCCTGCGAATCCGATGACTTGGATGCTTTAATTGCGTCATACTTGCGAGCGAAAGTAAAAATGCGACCTTCACTGTAATCAGTTTTGTCGCGTTGACACTTGAACGCTTTACGTTTGCGAATAATATCCTCCTCTTTCTGCACTTTCTGCTCCATTATTTCCCGATGCTTTTTACATGCCAGTGTGTTATCCGCATTGTCTGCACATAAATTCGTTATTTCAATCTCAATTGCATCTATCTGTTCTTGAATATTTAGTCTGTCCCTTTCCGCATGGCGCACCAACATTGTCACCAAGCGACGTGAAGAGTCCAAGCTCCATTCTGCCCAGTCCTTCAGTAAGAGCGGGTCCATGTACTCATAGGTTGGAGCAAGCATTACTCTCAGCCCCCTCGGTATCCGGTTCACATCTAGATACCTGCTGAAAGAGCGGTGCTCCCACCATTTGGACTGCTCCCGTTTTAACAGTTTTTCTAGCACTTTAAATTTGTCACGAAGGCTGGAAACCCCACTCACATTTGGTTCCTCAGAGGTGCTGGCTGTCGCCCCCCCCAGCCGGGGAGTCGTCGAAAGCTTCAAGAGCAGCAACCTCTCTCCCTTTGCGTGCGCCGGCTGCCATGGCGTATACTATGTTTTTCAATTGTCAATATTGTACTCACTCAGTACGGGGATGCTGCCACAATCGCTGCTCGTCCTCCGACTGAACATCAAACTCCTCCACCGGAACAATTCTTTAGCCGCTGTTGTTGAGATACAGGTGCTATATATATATATATTACCTACTGGAGGTCGCCAGTAGGTATATATGTAGTTAGGGCCTACTTTCCATAGGAAATCCACAACATTCTATTGGGAATAACTTTGGCGCCGGCTGATGAATCTTTGTGAATTTCTGAAAGAAGATGGACCGCTCCCTTCCTTCCCTGAAAGTTTTGGGGGGATTAGTGAAGTGGGGGCTGAGAAAAAAATGGGGGTCCCAAAACGTGTTTTCCCATGCAATTTTCCATAGGACGATTAGACACGGCTACAGCTTGAATTCCTGAACGGAATTACAAGAAATTTGGCAATGGTAGAGTCTGATTTGCAGATCGCCCTTTTGTTTAAATGGTGTTAGTCCCTCCTATAGTTCCAGAGAAAATCAAAAGAGAAAAAATGTATATATCTAGAGGAGCTTACTGTAAGATTACTGTAAGCTTACTGTACTCTGTACCTTTCCGAGCACGAGCTGAATGCTAATTGGCTGTCAACTGTCTGTCAACAATCTAAACCAGAAAGTGTTGGCAGCCATCTTGTGCCACTGTAGACAGAGGCACAAGAAAGCAGAAAAACAAATGTGTAGAACGCAAAAAGGAGCATATATATATATATATATTACCTACTGGCGGTCGCCAGTAGGTATATATAGTTAGGATTTTTTCCCTATGGGTTTTTTGAAAATTCTATGTCTAATAACTTTGGCGTTTGTGGACGGAATTGGCTGAAATTTTCAGGAAAATGGCACATTTTGTTTCTGAGCAGCCCCTGAAAATTTGGGGGGGTTTCGTCAAGGGGGGGCCGAGAAAAAAGGGGGGTCCCAAAACGTGTTTTTAACATTGATTTTTCCATAGGGCGGTTAGCCTCACTTTTAGCCCGAACGGCTGAATAGATTTGCACGAAACTTGGCAAAATTGTAGGGACTGGTAGCCCGATGTGCCTTTTGTAGGTCTCAATATATGTGCTCCAGTGGATTTTGAGAAATTAACGTTTAAAAAAAGATATATATCTGTAGCAGCGGACCGGGCAGCGCTCCAGGACGCGTACCTTTCGCGCAACGGAGCTTTGTGAAGCGAAGCTGATTGGTTCTCTGGCGTCTGTCAACATTCCAAAAAGTCCGTAGCTGCCGCCATCTTGTCTCTCGGTAGGATCGAGAGACAAGAGGAGGCCAAAACAAAGGGGCAAATAACCATAAGGGGGCATAGTAGATCCTCCCTGACCCCCTAGGTTTAATGTGGAGGCTTTAAAACGGCCCCGCGGGGCAAAAAAAAATAATTTTTTTTTTGTTTTTTTGCGTGGGTAGCGCCCGGTCCGGGAACCGGGAAGCTTTCTGGGCAGCGTACTGCAATGAAAAATGAATGATAGACTTTTATTTTTTAAGGATTGTTTATTGTGTTTAATAATTTATTAAACTTTCTAACGCGGCGCGTCATATGACGCATTACGCGACAACGCAGGTCCAGAATATAGTGAAAATGTCTCCACCAACCAGCGGACGGCACACAACCCCTTTCAGCAGGCTAAATAGTTCTGTTAAATGACAACAGAAGGGACAGGCAACAAGAACCATCAGTCAAAGAGGGGAGGGCAAGTTCTTCTCTACCGGGTCACGTTGGAGCGCTACCGGAACTGATCGAATTGGTAGTCTACAGTGTTTCTGGATGTTTCAGACTGAAGCTGGCGTTAGCATGAGAGCACCACCATTTCGTAGCTCCGTCGTGGCCATTCCACGAGCAATCATGCTAGGCGCTCCCCACCAGAAGCCTGCGGGAGTCGGGGGCCCCCCAAGACTTTTGTAGAATCTTCAAGGATGAGGGGACGCTTTCGAGAATGGAGCCCAAGCTCTAGCAGACAAGCGTCCGAGTTCCAAGGTGTCGCAGGCCCATTTTAGTGGACCACGCCCAAATCTGAAGAGATGGCCGCCATTTTGAGAGTCCTGTGGCAGCCGCCTATCGCTGCGCCGCAAGAGCGGGAGCAACTCAAGTACATGGTGAGCGAGACGCTGTAGTCGAAAGAGCGGGCGGTAAACAGCTGAATAGCGGAAGAGGCACAGTGTAGCAAAAGCGGGCTGAATGGCAAATGAAACGGAAAAGGGGTGCCCCACTACAGCGTGTCTTTAGGTGAAACGGATTGTGGGACAAGGTGAAGAATGGAAGAGTCACCAAAAGGAAAAAAGTTCCGCTTGACCCCGGGAGCCGGCCACCTATGTCGGGGGCGATCTCAGGCCACACCAGGGCAACACGACTTGGGGAGGGGGCCGGAGCCAAGCGCCCCCTCCGAGTCCGCGACATGACACCGTCCCTCGGGGGCCTCCGTCAAGCGGTTCAGGGTGGCACCGCATCACAACAGCCCCCACTTACTTTAAGAATAGTGAAGATGAAGCAATTGCAAATAGGCTTCAGACAATGTTACAAGCACTCCTCAAAACTTTGAACTTTCAGAGTGCATGAGTTGGGACAGCGAGGGGTGATTTGGTTTCTCGGATTTGGTTTCTCGGACTGTTTTTCTGGTCTCTCACCACTGGCATAGTTTAACGTTTTCTTGTTTCTAGGACATTAATAGGTTTTATCATTACGTTATGTTATCGTTTCTTTGTTTGTTGTTTAATAAAAGTTCATGTTCATCAGTGGCCTACTGATTTTCGTTTTCCTATTTTTTTCTTTCCAGGTTGTTTCATGGTAAAGTTTCTGTTAACAGGATACAGTGATCACTTCGTTATTATTGCATATGTCCTTTTCACTAGGGGTGCTCTCTGGTCGGGCCAGATGACGTATCTCTAGTAAATGGTCCGGGTGAAAAAGGTGCATCAATCAGTGGGGAGTAGATAGGCATGACAGATTACAACGGGGGAGAAAGGTCCGCATTACGTACCCTTTCACTACTTGCAAAGATTTTCCTACGTTTATATGCAAACAGGGAATACCTCCAAAAATAACTAATTCCCAAACAGTCAATGTTCGGACAATCAATCAATCAATGAGGAATGAAATAGGTACGACGTGTTAAAGGCTTGCGTTACCTACCCTTCACTATCTGCAAAGGGAGAGAGAATATTCCTATTCTTCCTCGTTTGCAGGTAGAGAAGATCCTTAAGAGAATTAACTTCGAACAATTCAATGCTCGATTGAAACAATCAACAAGGGGTACTGTGAACACAAATGAACGCCGCTTATGTACATACGCATTGCTATTTTCAACAGGTTGTTCCTAATGTTTCTATTTTAGCGAGGTCAAAAAGAGATCCCATTAGTGGCCTACTGATTTTGCTCGATTCCTTTTGTTTTTTTACACGATTTTTCGCTATCTGCAAAGACTAAACAGAGTATTGCGACTCTGTGCTTGTTTGTAAATAGAGAATGAACCAAAGAGAACAATCAATCAAATGGAGAGAGAAGCAGGCACGACGTATTACAAAGGGGGCAAAGGGCTGCGTTAACTACCCTTCACTATCTGCAAAGAGAGAGTACTCCTAATAGAAATGAGGGGTGGGGGGCAGTATTCAAAGCAGATCAGTGTGCATAAACACGAAAATGTTTTTACTTACCACGTACTTGACATTCGACAGCTTATGATATTTGCTATTAAAAAACCATTGAAATTCACTGAAAAAACCATAGGTTATAGACTATATATAGTTAGGAATTAGCATTTACAAAACCTTGAAAATTCACTGAAAAAACCATAGGTTATACACCATATATAGTTAGGAATTAGCATTTAAAAAACCTTATTTTACTCACACAAAACCATTGAAATTCCATATATAGTTAGTTGCACTAACTATATATCGCGCACCCGCAATCCACTGCTGATCATGTCACATATTACATCATTCATGACATGGTCAGTGACATCACTGATGACATCACTGATGACATCTCAAATGACATCACTGATGACAACATCCAGTGACTGTATTTTTCTGTAAAGTTAAAATATGTCTTGAGTGGATGTATAAGTGTCTGGATGAAGGATTTAGTAGGTGCATGACTGACTGTATGAGTGAGTGATTAAATGTGTCTCACTGAATGCATGGGTTAGTGACTAAACTGTCTTAATTTGTGCATCATTATGTCTGTTGTTCTGTAAACTGCTGCATGTGTTGATCATTAGCTATACGAGAGGCTATATGTGTTATTAATTGGTTGCCCAAGTATTTCTATGGGAGATTGAGTTTGTGTGGGGGTGGCTGGAAGGTGTGTGACTCTATGCATAGATGTGTGAGCAGTTTATTCACTAGGTGTATGAGTTCAAGAGTGCATGTGGAAACAGCTACATGGGCAGTTGACTGTGTGCATGAGTGTATTGATGAGTGAATGGATATCTCAATGCTACATGTCATAGTAAGTACATATGTAAAACACAGTACATGTGAGAGTTGGCATATATAAATAACTGTGCATGAGAGCCACTGAATGAGTGAGTGGTTGTATCGATCATTGTGAACTTGTATCAGGGATTGTATAAGAGAGTAAATATGTGTTAGTATATGTTTCAATAAGTAAGGTGTGTTTAACTGTATAGTTGAAGAAATGGAGGTGAGATTGTTTCTTTGCATGACTGACTGGGTGTGTGAGTAACTCCATGGATGAGTGGCAGTGTGTGAGTGTCTGTTTACACTGAGTGTATCTAAGGTTATATTAGAGTCTGAAGAGGTTTATCGTATTAGCACAAGAATGATGTCAAATGAGATGTCATCAGTGATGTCATCAGTGATGTCATTTGAGATGTCATCAGTGATGTCATCAGTGATGTCACTGACCATGTCATGAATGATGTAATATGTGACATGATCAGCAGTGGATTGCGGGTGCGCGATATATAGTTAGTGCAACTAACTATATATGGAATTTCAATGGTTTTGTGTGAGTAAAATAAGGTTTTTTAAATGCTAATTCCTAACTATATATGGTGTATAACCTATGGTTTTTTCAGTGAATATATATATATATATATATATACATATGCATATATATATATATATATATATACATATATATATATATATTACCTACTGGCGGTCGCCAGTAGGTATATATAGTTAGGATTTTTTCTCTATGGGTTTTTTGAAAATTCTATGTCTAATAACTTTGGCGTTTGTGGACGGAATTGGCTGAAATTTTCAGGAAAATGGCACATTTTGTTTCTGAGCAGCCCATGAAAATTGGGGGGGGGGTTCGTCCAGGGGGGGTCGAGCAAAAAGGGGGGTCCCAAAACGTGTTTTTAACATTGAGTTTTCCATAGGGCGGTTGGCCTCACTTTTAGCCCGAACGGCTGAATGGATTTGCACGAAACTTGGCAAAATTGTAGGGACTGGTAGCCCGATGTGCCTTTTGTAGGTCTCAATATATGTGCTACAGTGGATTTTGAGAAATTAACGTTTAAAAAAAGATATATATCTGTAACAGCGGACCGGGCAGCGCTCCAGGACGCGTACTTTTCGCGCAACGGAGCTTTGTGAAGCGAAGCTGATTGGTTCTCCGGCGTCTGTCAACATTCCAAACAGTCCGTAGCGGCCGCCATCTTGTCTCTCGGTAGGATCGAGAGACAAGAGGAGGCCAAAGCGAAGGGGCAAATGACCATAAGGGGGAATAGTAGATCCTCGCTGACCCCCTAGGTTTGATGTGGAGGTTTTAAAAGGGCCCCGCGGGGCAAAAAAAAAAAATAATAATAATAATCGAACGGCTGAATGGATTTGCACGAAACTTGGCAAAATTGTAGGGACTGGTAGCCCGATGTGCCTTTGCTAGGTCTCAATATATGTGCTTCAGTGGATTTTGAGAAATTAACGTTAAAAAAAAGATATATATCTGTAACAGCGCACCGCTTCGCGTACTTTTCGCGTTACGGAGCTTTGCGAAGCGAAGCTGTTTGGCTCTCCGGTGTCTGTAAACATTCCAAACAGTACGTAGCGGCCGCCATCTTGTCTCTCGGTAGGATCGAGAGACAAGAGGAGGCCAAAGCGAAGGGGCAAATGACCATAAGGGGGCATAGTAGATCCTCGCTGACCCCCTAGGTTTGATGTGGAGGTTTTAAAAGGGCCCCGCTGGGCAAAAAAAAATAATAATAATAATAATCGAACGGCTGAATGGATTTGCACGAAACTTGGTAAAATATTAGGGACTGGTAGCCCGATGTGCCTTTGCTAGGTCTCAATATATGTGCTTCAGTGCATTTTGAGAAATTAACGTTCAAAAACAAGATATATATCTGTAACAGCGCTCCGCTTCGCGGAGATAAAATTATATCTGTATTACCTAGCTGTTGCTAACACCAGTTAGCGACGGCTAGTAGGAGATAGCGACCATCTTGGGCCCCACTTTGCATGTGAGTGATATTTATCACTAATGACATGCAAAGTGGGCATGCCAAGATGTTAGCGACTGGAAACAGTCGCTAACATCGCTATCTCCTATTATCAACTTTTGGAAATATTCGAGACAAGCGCGAATATCTCCAAAAAGTAACAGCTGCCCTGAGCAGTTCTTAGCCATGTTATCCAATGGGAGGTGGATAACATGGCTAAGAGCATTAGCTCCGTAATGCATGAATATCGCTGAGTTTTCAGCGATATTAATGCATTGCGGTCGTTTTTTATCGTATTTGCGATAAACCTTGATAATAGCAAGGTTTATCTGCGATAATTTCTGACGGTAAAAAAATCTTTGCAATGCATCGTTAGGGATAAATATCGCTTAACTTTGGTAATATGCCCCAACGTCTGTTAACGTTCGATTCGAAGGAAATCAGGAAGTGTTGAAAAACATTGTCTGCGCCATCTTGTCTTTTTTCAAATGCCACACTTTTGTCGTGCACGGCAGCCATTTTAGATGCCTTGACCAGACCCACTCTGTGCACGCTGTCGATCCTTAGCATGGCTCCCCACCCTCGCAAGCATCTCACCCAGGCAGTGGTCACCCCCGCTCTCTGTCTTATGCATGGGTAATAAACCTCCCCCCATCTGCGCTGCTCTTCCCTGAGAATCACACCCTGTGCCCGCCCGACACCTCCCTTTCGCCCTATTCACTACCGCACCCTCTGACACTCCTTTTCCTCTGTGTCCGATTGTCCAGGCCGGTCCTAGGCTATCAGCTAGCCCTGCAGATGTAGTTTATGGCCACAGCTGTAAAGAATCACCCCTCTTCAAAGGAGTTATAGTAGATCAAGGCCCACACTCGATGAGATCCGTCACAGCAGAAGCGTTGCTATTATCTGAAAACCATCCTGTATTGTGATTGGGGAGGGGACCGAGCGTGAAGCGGAAGATTCCAGGGATGACTCTTTGTACATCAAAGTTTTTACAATTATGTGTCACATTAAAAATATATAGCACTCCGACAAAGTAGTAAGATTATAAAACTTTAATAATTTATAAATATATACAAGAAAACAAAAATAGTAATAACATATAAACATTTTTAGGGAAAACAACGAAGTAGCGGTCGGCTGTGCGAATAGTCCCAACGCAGCACAACGTCCAGATTTCCGGCGTGGGGCGTCGCGGGGGGTGGGTCATCAGTAGCAAACTGTTGTGCGAATAGTTCCAAGGCAGCAGAACGCGCCGAAATCTAGATGACACGAAAGTGATGTCTAGTAAGTTGCCACCCAGCAAATAACGGCGTGGGGCGTCGCGGGGGGTGGGTCATCAGTAGCAAACTGTTGTGCGAATAGTTCCAAGGCAGCAGAACGATGGCACCAAGGTGATGTCCAGTAAGTTGCCGCACTGGTTTTGGTATCCTACAATGCTGATCCGAATAACGGCGTGGGGCGCCCCGGGGGAGGCGGCGTGAACGGGCCTCTCCAGGTGGAGTGTCATCTGTTGTAGTGGGGCGCCCCTTTACCGTTTCAGTTGCCATTCCGTCCGTTTTTGGTCCACTGTGTCAAAAGCCGCAATTCAGCTGAGTTGCGCCCACTCTTGCGGTGCAGCGATAGGCGGCTGTCACAGGACTCTCAAAATGGCGGCAGGCTCTTTCCTTTTTGGGCCTGGTCCACTGAAATGGCCCTGGGACACCTTGGAAATCGGACGCTTGTCTGCTAGGTCTTGGACCCCATTCTCGAAAGCGTCCCCTCCGCCTTGAGAATTCATCAAAAGTTTTGGGGGCCCCGACTCCTGCAGGCTTCTGGTGGGGAGCGGCTGCCATGATTGCTCGCGGAATGACCACGACGGAGCTACGAGATGGTGGTGCTCTCATGCTGACGCCAGTTTAGTCTGAAACATCCAGAAACAAGGTGGGGCTTTCATCGTTTGGGAAAAAAAAAGTTTTCATCCAATGAAAAGTGTTGTTTTTAGGTCATATGATCAAGCCTTCCATCATTAGGAAACCAAAAGTAAAATGAACCAATGAAAAGTTTTATAAACAAGTCACATGACCTGTTATGCGGCATAGGGTATAAAATGCGGAGAAAATACGTTGGTACGTGAGGCGGCGTCAGTAGCGGACCGATGTGCGAATAGGCCGAAGGCAATACAACGCGCCAAGATCCGGATGGCACCGAGGTGGTGTCCAGCAAGTTGCAGCACTGGTGTGGCCATCCTACAATGCTGAAAGTCGGCGTGGGGCGCCCCGTTGGCCTGTGAGTTCGCGTCAGTAGCGGACCGATGTGCGAATAGGCCGAAGGCAGCACAACGCGCCAAGATTCGGATGGCACCGAGGTGGTGTCTAGTAAGTTGCCGCACTGGTGTGGCCATCCTACAATGTTGAAAGTCGGCGTGGGGCGCCCCGTTTTGGCACGTGAGGCGGCGTCAGTAGCGGACCGATGTGCGAATAGGCCGAAGGCAACACAACGCGCCAAGATCCGGATGGCACCGAGGTGGTGTCCAGCAAGTTGCAGCACTGGTGTGGCCATCCTACAATGCTGAAAGTCGGCGTGGGGCGCCCCGTTGGCCTGTGAGTTTGCGTCAGTAGCGGACCGATGTGCGAATAGGCCGAAGGCAGCACAACGCGCCAAGATCCGGATGGCACCGAGGTGGTGTCTAGTAAGTTGCCGCACTGGTGTGGCCATCCAACAATGCTGAAAGTCGGCGTGGGGCGCCCCGTTGGCCTGTGAGATGGCGTCAGTAGCGGACCGATGTGCGAATAGGCCGAAGGCAGCACAACGCGCCAAGATCCGGATGGCACCGAGGTGGTGTCTAGTAAGTTGTCGCACTTCTGTGGCCATCCTACAATGTTGAAAGTCGGCGTGGGGCGCCCCGTTGGCCTGTGAGATGGCGTCAGTAGCGGACCGATGTGCGAATGGGGCCAAAGGCAGCGCAACAATATTTTCTGACTGACACCACAAGGCGCTGAGATGCCAAGATCCGGATGGCACCGAGGTGATGTCTAAGTTGCGGACTGATGTGCGAATGGGGCCAAAGGCAGCGTAACAATATTTTTTGTATGGAAGATACCACTAGGCGTTGAGATGCCAAGATTCGGATGGCACCGAGGTGATGTCTAGCAAGTTGCTGTACTGGTGTGGTCATCCTACAATGCTGAAACTCGGCGTGGGTCGCCCCATTAGCCTGTGAGATGGCGTCAGTAGCGGACCGATGTGCGAATAGGCCGAAGGCAGCACAACGCGCCAAGATCCGGATGTCACCGTGGTGGTTTCATAGTTGAGAGGCACTTCATCTGCAGTGGGGCGAGGTGATGTCTAGCAAGTTGCTGTACTGGTGTGGTCATTCTACAATGCTGAAAGTCGGCGTGGGGCGCCCCATTTGCCTGTGAGATGGCGTCAGTAGCGGACTGATGTGCGAATGGGGCCAAAGGCAGCGCAACAATATTTTCTGAAGAGAAGACACCAAAAGGTGCTGACATTCCAAGATCCGGATGGCACCGAGGTGGTGTCTAGCAAGCTATGCAGTTGAGTTGTGTGCGCACTTGCGGCGAATAGGTCGAAGGCAGCATAACAATGTTTTTTGAATAGAAGACACCACAAGGCGTTGAGATTCGGTTACCACCGAGGTGATGTCTAGCAAGTTGCCGCACTGGTGTGGCCATCCTACAATACTGCTCCGAATAACGGCGTGGGGTGCCCGAAGGGGGGGGGAGCCGGCGTGAATGGGCCTTCCTAGGTGGAGGCTCGTCTGCGGTAGTGGGGCGCCCCTTTACCGTTTCAGTTGCCATTCAGCTGAGTTTCGGCTGCTCTTGATGCTACAGCGACAGGCGGCTGCAAGAGGACTCTCAAAATGGCGGCCTGTTCTTTGGATTTGGGCCTGGTCCACTAAAATGGCCCTGGGACACCTTAGAACTCAGACGCTCGATTTTTTTTTCCTTTCCTGTACATGCAAAAAAAGGTAAATGCCCGGTACGTTACACGCTTCATCTGCCACGATGAACTCTCCAGAGGAACCGAAAAAAAATATAGTTGTGGTAACTATACCATGCATCGTCATATGGAGAGGTGGCACCAATTAATTATAGTGCTGCATAAAAGAGAGATTTGGAGGAGAACCCCTGACCTGCTAGTACATTCATCAAAGAAGTGGCACTGAGAGCTTCAGAGGCAAGGGAAACGGTCCCAAATATTTAGAAGAACTTTGGAAAGATTAAAATGACATGTTTAGATTGTGGCAAATTAATTTCATGTGGACAGATGAGTGTTACTCTAATAAATACAGCATATGAACATCATCATAGTCGATGGTTGGTAGAGACATTTTGACTATATCCTGGACCTGCCCGTCCTCGCCCAAAATGGCGCCGGAATAAATGGGACTCATAACTCCTTGTTGTGTACTGGTTGCAGAACCTTGAAATCACGAGATACGTATGCAGTTTTGAAGCACATGGCGGGCGGGGACGAGAATTGATTGACTATTTCGACATCCCTATTGATATTAAGTTCTGATGTGTTATTGATTACTGTACTGTTGAAAGTTCGAATTAACGTCACCCATGGTACTTGCCCGCAAATGTATATCTAGATAATTTTATTGTAACTGGCCCTGTCGTATTTTAAATATAAAATGTACGTCCACCGATTCCGTAACTGTTAGACACCTTAGTTCTTGCAACCTAATGGCCCGCCCGTTACGTTCCTCTACAGTGTAAATGTCTATTCATCATATACGATTACAGTTTGCTCTGTGGCAGGCCCACGTGGTTATAGGCTCGTATTTGTATAATGAAATTTTCACAATAAAGGTTTTTAAAAGAAAACATGGTAGTAGTATATACATTGGTAAAGTTTTTAATAATAGTGACTGTTTTAGAATCATTAAAAGGCAAGTGAAATAAAGCAGACCAATTACATGAAGGGTAAAAGGTATAATACGAAGGAACGCAGTAAAGATAAATGGTCAAGGGCTGTTGTGTTTTCTATTCCTGCAACATAAAGTGATCGATAAGAATCTCATATTCAGGCGTATCGGCGACTAAGACAGCAGGTCGACCCTCTTTTGCTCAACGGCTCCGTCATGGGACGAAGAAACGCTCTTTTTCTCGAAAAAAGAATATATTTTACTTGCAGGACAGTTGTAAAATTTCCGGGAAAGTACATTAGCCTGGAACATTATAACATATATTTAAGAAAAAATAATGTTCGGAAGTAATGAAAAGCGTAATTTTTAGGTCATATGACCAAGCCTTTCATCATTACAATAAGAAAAGTAAAATGAACCAATGAAAAGTTTTATTAACAAGTCACATGACTTGTTATGCTTACGTTACGCGCTGCGCGCCCCGGATGACTTCCGGATGCGCTAACGCGGCGCGTCATATGACGCATTACGCGACAACGCAGGTACAGAATATAGTCAAAATGTCTCCACCAACCAGCGGTCGGAACACAACCCCTTTCAGCAGGCTAAATAGTTCTGTTAAATGACAACAGAAGGGACAGGCAACAAGAACCATCAGTCAAAGAGGGGAGGGCTAGTTCTTCTCTACCGGGTTACATTGGGGCGCTACCGGAACTGATCGAATTGGTAGTCTACAGTGTTTCTGGATGTTTCAGACTGAAGCTGGGGTTAGCATGAGAGCAGCACCATTTCGTAGCTCCGTCGTGGTCATTCCGCAACCAATCATGGCAGCCGTTCTTTATCGTTATTTTGGGCGGGGTGGGTGGCGGAGCCGAGCTGTTTTGCAGCCATCATTGTGTGGAGTTCAGTTCATCTCACTAGTTTTGTATTTGTCATGAGGGGTTGTTCCTAATGTTTCTATTTTAGCGAGGTCAAAAAGAGATCCCATTAGTGGCCTACTGATTTTGCTCGATTCCTTTTCTTTTTTTTTACACGATTTTTCGTTATCTGCAAAGACTAAACAGAGTATTGCGACTCTGTGTTTGTTTGTAAATAGAGAATGAACCAAAGAGAACTAATTCTAAAACAGTAAATACTTGGATAACAATCAATCAAATGGAGAGAGAAGCAGGCACGACGGGTTACAACGGGGGCAAAGGCCTGCGTTAACTACCTTTCACTATCTGCAAAGAGAGAGTACTCCTAATAGAAATGAGGGGGGGGCACCATTCAAAGCAGATCAGTGTGCATAAACACGAAAATGTTTTCACTTACCACGTACTTGACATTCGACAGCTTATGATATTTGCTATTAAAAAACCATTGAAATTCACTGAAAAAACCATAGGTTATAGACCATATATAGTTAGGAATTAGCATTTACAAAACCTTGAAAATTCACTGAAAAAACCATAGGTTATAGACCATATATAGTTAGGAATTAGCATTTAAAAAACCTTATTTTACTCACACAAAACCATTGAAATTCCATATATAGTTAGTTGCGCTAACTATATATCGCGCACCCGCAATCCACTGCTGATCATGTCACATATTACATCATTCATGACATGGTCAGTGACATCACTGATGACATCACTGATGACATCTCAAATGACATCACTGATGACATCACTGATGACATCTCATTTGACATCATTCTTGTGCTAATACGATAAACCTCTTCAGACTCTAATATAACCTTAGATACACTCAGTGTATACAGACACTCACACACTGCCACTCATCCATGGAGTTACTCACACACCCAGTCAGTCATGCAAAGAAACAATCTCACCTCCATTTCTTCAACTATACAGTTAAACACACCTTACTTATTGAAACATATACTAACACATATTTACTCTCTTATACAATCCCTGATACAAGTTCACAATGATTGATACAACCACTCACTCATTCAGTGGCTCTCATGCACAGTTATTTATATATGCCAACTCTCACATGTACTGTGTTTTACATATGTACTTACTATGACATGTAGCATTGAGATATCCATTCACTCATCAATACACTCATGCACACAGTCAACTGCCCATGTAGCTGTTTCCACATGCACTCTTGAACTCATACACCTAGTGAATAAACTGCTCACACATCTATGCATAGAGTCACACACCTTCCAGCCACCCCCACACAAACTCAATCTCCCATAGAAATACTTGGGCAACCAATTAATAACACATATAGCCTCTCGTATAGCTAATGATCAACACATGCAGCAGTTTACAGAACAACAGACATAATGATGCACAAATTAAGACAGTTTAGTCACTAACCCATGCATTCAGTGAGACACATTTAATCACTCACTCATACAGTCAGTCACGCACCTACTAAATCCTTCATCCAGACACTTATACATCCACTCATTCTTCAATATGTAAGACATATTTTAACTTTACAGAAACATACAGTCACTGGATGTTGTCATCAGTGATGTCATCAGTGATGTCATTTGAGATGTCATCAGTGATGTCATCAGTGATGTCATTTGAGATGTCATCAGTGATGTCATCAGTGATGTCATTTGAGATGTCATCAGTGATGTCATCAGTGATGTCACTGACCATGTCATGAATGATGTAATATGTGACATGATCAGCAGTGGATTGCGGGTGCGCGATATATAGTTAGTGCAACTAACTATATATGGAATTTCAATGGTTTTGTGTGAGTAAAATAAGGTTTTTTAAATGCTAATTCCTAACTATATATGGTCTATAACCTATGGTTTTTTCAGTGAATTTTCAAGGTTTTGTAAATGCTAATTCCTAACTATATATGGTCTATAACCTATGGTTTTTTCAGTGAATATATATATATATATATTTTACCTGCTTGCGGTCGCCAGTAGGTATATATAGTTAGGACCTTGTTTCCATAGGAAATCCGCAACATTCTATAGGGAATTACGTTGGTGCCGGCTGATGAATCTTTGTGAATTTCTCAAAGAAGATGGCCTACTCCGCTCTGCTCCTTCACTGAAAGTTTTGGGGGGATTCGGGAAGTGGGGGCTGAGAAAAAAAGGGGGTCTCAAAATGGGTTTTCCACATGCAATTTTCCATAGGACGATTAGACACGGAATTACAAGAAATTTGGCAAAATTGTAGAGTCTGATTCGCAGATCGCCCTTTCGTTTAAATGGTGTAAATCCCTCCAGTAGTTCCTGAGAAACTCAAAGTTGAAAAATGTATATATCTAGAGGAGCTTACTGTAAGATTACTGTAAGCTTACTGTACTCTGTACCTTTCCGAGCACGAGCTGAATGCTAATTGGCTGTCAACTGTCTGTCAACACTCCAAACCAGAAAGTGTTGGTAGCCATCTTGTGACTCGGTAGACTGAGGCACAAGAAAGCAGAAAAACAAACATGTAGAACGCAAAAAGGGGGCAGGGTAGAAACACCCTGACTCCCTAGGCCTGCTCAGGGGGTCCCACAAGGACCCCCAAGGCCCCCCCCAATTTTTTTTTTGACAAAAATCATGGGGTACGAGTACCGTACACGTACCTTTCCGAGTACGACCTGCATGCTCATTGGCTGTGAACACTCCAAACCAGGAAGTGTTGGCAGCCATCTTGTGCTCGGTAAACCGAGGCACAAGAAAGCAGAAAAACAGACATGTAGAATGCAAAAAGGGGGCAGGGTAGAAACACCCTGACCCCCTAGGCCTGCTCGGGGATCCCACAAGGACCCCCAAGGCCCCCCCAATTTTTTTTTTTTACAAAAAACGCTGAGTACGACTACTGTACGAGCATGGTAAGCTTACTGTACCTTTCCGAGCACGAGCTGAATGCTAATTGGGTGTCAACTGTCTGTCAACACTCCAAACCAGAAAGTGTTGGCAGCCATCTTGTGCCTCGGTAGACTGAGGCACAGGAAAGCAGAAAAACCGACATGTAGAACGCAAAAAGGGGGCAGGGTAGAAACACCCTGACCACCTAGGCCTGCTCAGGGATCCCACAAGGACCCCCAAGGCCCCCCCAATTTTTTTCTTTTTTGACAAAAACCGCGGAGTACGAGTACTGTACGAGCACGGTAAGCTTACTGTAAGCTTACTGTACTCTGTACCTTCCCGAGCACGAGCTGAATGCTAATTGGCTGTCAACTGTCTGTAAACACTCCAAACCAGAAAGTGTTGGCAGCCATCTTGTGCCTCGGTAGACTGAGGCCCAAGAAAGCAGAAAAACAAACGTGTAGAACGCAAAAAGGGGGCAGGGTAGAAACACCCTGACCCCCTAAGCCTGCTCAGGGTGTCTAACAAGGACCCCCAAGCCCCCCCCCCAAATTTTTTGGGGAACAAAAACCGGAGGGTACCAGTAACGTACGAGTACGGTAAGCTTACTGTAAGCTTACTGTACTCTGTACTTTCCCGAGCACGAGCTGAATGCTAATTGGCTGTCAACTGTCTGTCAACACTCCAAACCAAAAAGTGTTGGCAGCCATCTTGTGCCTCGGTAGACTGAGGCACAAGAAATCAGAAAAGCAAATGTGTAGAACACAAAAAAGGGGCAGGGTAGAACCACCCTGACCCCCTAGGCCTTATCAGGGTGTCACACAAGGACCCCAAGGCCCCCACTCCAAATTTTTGGGGGGACAAAAACCGCGGGGTACGAGTACCGTACGAGTCTGGTAAGCTTACTGTAAGCTTACTGTACTCTGTACATTCCCGAGCACTAGCTGAATGTTAATTGGCTGTCAACTGTCTTTCAACACTCCAAACCAGAAAGTGTTGGCAGCCATCTTGTGCCTCGGTAGATTGAGGTACAAGAAAGCAGAAAAAAAAACAAGTAGAACGCAAAAAGGGGGCAGGGTAGACACACCTTGTCCCCCTAGGCCTGCTCAGGGTGTCTCACAAGGACCCCCAAGGCCCCCCAAATTTGTTTGGGGACAAAAAACACAGCGTACGAGTACTGTATGAGTATGGTAAGCTTACTGTAAGCTTACTGTACTCTGTACCTTCCCGAGCACGAGCTGAATGCTAATTGGCTGTCAACTGTCTGTCAACACTCTAAACCAGAAAGTGTTGGCAGCCATCTTGTGCCTCGGTATACTGAGTTACAAGAAAGCAGAAAAACAGACATGTAGAACGCAAAAAGGGGGCAGGATAGAAACACCCTGACCCCCTAGGCCTGCTCAGGGATTCCACAAGGAACCCCCAAGGCCCCCTCAATTTTTTCTTTTTTTACAAAAAACACGGAGTACGAGTACTGTACGAGCACGGTAAGCTTACTGTAAGCTTACTGTACTCTGTACCTTCCCGAGCACGAGCTGAATGCTAATTGGCTGTCTGCTGTCTGTAAACACTCCAAACCAGAAAGTGTTGGCAGCCATCTTGTGCCTCGGTAGACTGAGGCACAAGAAAGCAGAAAAACAAACGTGTACAACGCAAAAAGGGGGCAGGGTAGAAACACCCTGACCCCCTAGGCCTGCTCAGGGTGTCTCAGAAGGACCCCCAAGGCCCCCCAAATTCTTTGGGGGACAAAAACTGCAGGGTATGAGTACTGTACGAGTACGGTAAGCTTACTGTACTCTGTACCTTTCCGAGCAAGAGCTGAATGCTAATTCGCTGTCAACTGACTGTCAACACTCCAAACAAGAAAGTGTTGGCAGCCATCTTGTGCCTCGGTAGACTGAGGCACAAGAAAGCAGAAAAACAAACGTGTCGAACGCAAAAAGGGGGCAGGGTAGAAACACCCTGACCCCCTAAGCCTGCTCAGGGTGTCTAACAGGGACCCCCAAGGCCCCCCCAAATGTTTCGGGGAACAAAAACTGGAGGGTACCAGTACCGTACGAGTACAGTAAGCTTACTGTAAGCTTACTGTACTCTGTACTTTCCAGAGCACGAGCTGAATGCTAATTGGCTGTCAACTGTCTGTAAACACTCCAAACCAGAAAGTTTTGGCAGCCATCTTGTGCCTCCGTAGACTGAGGCACAAGAAAGCAGAAAAACAAACGTGTAGAACGCAAAAAGGGGGCATATATATATATATATATATATATATGCACCAAACAATTCCCACCACTTCCGGCTCCCGGCGAAGAAGGAACTCAGACCACCACAGCAGATCAGGCAAGATAAACGTTTATTGCGTTTTTCCACACAGCCTGCAACGACGCGTTTCGGGCTTCAAGAGCCCTTGATCTCATATATATATATATATATATATATATATATATTACCTACTGGCGGTCGCCAGTAGGTATATATAGTTAGGACCTAGTTTCCATAGGAAGTCCGCAACATTCTATTGGGAATAACTTTGGTGCCGGCTGATGAATCTTTGTGAATTTCTCAAAGAAGATGGCCCGCTCCGCTCAGCTCCTTCCCTGAAAGTTTTGGGGGGATTCGTGAAGTGGGGGCTGAGAAAAAAAGGGGGGTCCCAAAACGTCTTTTCCCCATGCAATTTTCCATAGGACGATCAGACACGGCTACAGTCCGAATGGCTGAACGGAATTACAAGAAATTTGGCAAAGTGGTAGAGTCTGATTCGCAGATCGCCATTATGTTTAAATGGTGTAAATCCCTCCAGTAGTTCCTGAGAAAATCAAAAGAGAAAAAATGTATATATCAAGAGGAGCTTAATGGAAGATTACTGTAAGCTTACTGTACTCTTTATTTATTTATTTATACATGAACAGATTACAAAAGCATACGTTACGTTACATAAGGTAATAGTGACAATTGTGAGCAAACAAAATACATGAGGTAGTAAAAATTGTGAGCAACAAAAAATACATGAGGTAGTAAAAAGTGCACAAGAGGTAAAAGTGACAAGTGTGCAGTTACAAGAGAAAACAAAGTATAATTTGAGGTATAATACTGCAATAAGAGCTAGACACTCAGGCACAAGAACAAGCGTTACGTGGGTAAAGGTGGCACTTGTGCAAGTATCAAAGGTAAAAACATGTGAGAGGTAGCAAACCGTGTGTTACAAGGGCAAAGTGGTGTGTGCATATTACAAAAGGGCACCAAAGACAATTACATGGAAAATACTGCAAAAAGGCAGACACTCCAACCACAAGAACACACTGGGTAGGCACTTCCATGGTCATGGAAAGTAGAAATTTTCAGTAGTGGGATGTCTTCCTCCAAATAACAAGAGGACGTGAATTACTTTTGAAGGTGTCTCTGGAGGAGGAGAACTTTGAGGTCCCTTTTGAAGGCCTGGGAGGAGGCGGTGGTCCGGAGCTGAGGCGGAAGGGAGTTCTAGATTCTCACTGCTTTGCCTGAAAAGGATTGGGCCATTGTTCTTTCCTTCTTGAAAGTGGGAGGTTCAAGCAGTAGATTCTCAGCATTGCGTGAAGGTCTAGAGCCTCCAGAGAGTTTCAGTTTATTCTCCAGGTGGAGAGGAGGAGTGCAAGGCTTTGTGGGTGATACAAGCGGTCTTGTAGATAGCTCTAGCCTCGAAGGGAAGCCAGCGGAGGGTGGATAACATCGGTGTGATGTGATAGCTTCTTTTGGCCCCATAAATGAATCGAGCTGCTGAATGGAAAACAGACTTAAGTGGGGACAGGTGAGATTTGGGGAGGCCAGTAAGAAGAGAAATGCAGTAGGCTAGTCTGGAGAGGACCAGCGATTGCACCAGGGTTATAAGGTCCTGCTCCGGGAAGAAGCGACGGATTCCCCAAAGAAGGCGCAGTTGGTAACGAGCAGATTTTGCAATAGAATTGATGTGGGGAGTTAGATTGAGTTTTTTGTCTAGAATGACACCAAGGGATTTTGCGCTGTCGACAATGATGGGTTTATTGTTTAGTAGATTCATCTGATCCATCCATGATTGTACCGGGGGAGGAGAAAGTGAGGAGGAGAAGAGGAGGAATTCAGTTTTGGAGGGATTCAGAATCAATTGATGAGTTGACATCCAGTTTTGAATGGAGTCAAGAGTAGAGCTTAGGATGGAGAGATAATGAGTGTAGGCAACCTTGAGGTAGAGTTGAGTGTCGTCTGCATAGAGATGATAGTGAATCCCGGATTTTCTTAGGAGGTTTCCCAGTGGTTCTAAGTAGAGATTGAACAATGTGGGTGCAAGTATAGAGCCTTGGGGAACAACTTGACCCACCACCACAGGAGAAGAAAGACTGTTCGCTATTTTGATCATTTGAGATCTGTCAGAGAGGAAGGATGCAAACCATTTAAGCACAGTGCCCTCCATGCCCATTCTCTGTTGAAGAATATTGAGGAGGGTGTTGTGATTGACAGTGTCAAAGGCTGCAGAAAGGTCAAGGAGAATTAGCAGACAGGACCCCCCTGAGTCGAGTATCCTCAGCGCATCATCAACCACTTGCATTAGGGCTGTTTCGGTGCTGCAGTTTTGGATGAAGCCGGACTGACAATTGTCAAGAAGATCAGTGTCCTTGATATGACGAGAGAGTTGTTTTGCTACACATCTTTCTGTGATCTTCGCAAGAAAGGGAAGGTTAGTGATGGGGCGGAAGTTGTTGAGGTCATTCGCATCAGCAGTGGGCTTTTTAAGCAGAGGGGTGACCTGCCCAGTTTTGAAGGAGACAGGAAGGGAGCCTTGCCAGAGGGAGAGGTTGATCAGAGTGGTCCAATAGGAAAGGGAATGGGTATAGAAGTCAAAGGCAATGGCATTGGGGATAGGGTCAAGAGAATGGTTGGAGGGCTTTGTTTCGCGTAAGCACTTGAGAAGGGCATCTTCAGATATGGGGTCAAAGCTCTGCCAAATGGCTAAGGATTTGCGCTCCTCTGGAGGTGTAGGATGAGCGACCTGATCCACAAGTGATTTCACTTTTTCATTGAAGAAAATAGCGAAATCCGCTGCTCTCTTTGTAGAATCCTCCACCTTGGAGGTTGGGGGAGAGCAGCTCGGAATCTTGATGAGATCGAATAGTTTTTTGGGTCTTTTTTTGGCGGAGTCAAGGAGGGTTTTGAAGTGCGCCGCTTTCTCAAGGAAGATGTGCTTGTGGTACTTGGATCTTGCTGCGGAGCATGGCTAAATTGTCAGTGGAGGGCACTTGCCTCCATTGCTTCTCCAGGAATCTTAGCTGCTTCCTTTCCTCATAAAGGGATTTGTTGAACCAAGGTGCTGAGGGAGTGGGCCTTATCCTTTTGCTTTTGAGTGGAGCGACGTTATTAATTTCAGCTGCAAGAACTGTGAGGCATTGGGAGGTGAGATCGTCAACAGCTATGTTCGGGTCTAGCCTTGGAAGTGATAGCAAAGCTGATTCACAGAGGGGACCGACATCAATATTTTTGGCATCATGGAACCAGGAGATGGCCCTCTTGGGTTGGCCAAGAGTTATAGAGTGTGAAAGTGGAAGAGAGAATGGGATGAGGTGGTGGTCAGACCAATCTACATGAATTGGGGTAGAGGTAGAAAACATGCCTGCTTTAGAAATAACATGGTCCAGGATTGCGCCCTTAGAGTGGGTTGATTCAGTGCAGTGTTGGATAAGATCGTTTTCAGAGAGGAAGGTGGCCAGTGAGTTCGCAGAGGAGTCCTGCGGTACGCCCCAGTGGAGATTGAAGTCACCTACGAAGGTCTGATTGTCAATTTGTGAGTATTGGTCGCTGATGAAGTCAGTGAGATCTTCTATAAACGAAGGGCCACTACGAGGCGGGCGGTAAATGATATGGAATCTGAGCGATGAACGGTGTTGCAATTGAAGCTCAAGAGAAAGGCATTCAAAGGTGAGGGAGGAGCTGATTGGAGAAGCCTTAAGTTGGAGGGCGTTTCTAAAGATGACTGCAACACCTCCCCCCGTGTTGTCAGTTCTGTCATTCCTAAATATGGAATAACCTGTGGGTAATAGGAGATCAAACATAGAGTGAGAGGTGTCTTTGAACCAGGTCTCTGTGAGGAAGAGCATGTCAAGTTTGTGAAGGGTGATGGTATCGGAGATTTCAAGTTTGTGTTTTACTGCAGATCTGCAGTTGTGAAGCATACAGCGCAGCTCTGAAATGACTGTTTTGGTGACGGGGGCACTTGGGCTCTGAAGGATGATCGGGATATTGTACTTATGCGGGGGTGCTCTGGAGGATTTAGATGGATGCTTTGTTCTGACAGAGGTGATGGTCAGAATAGTGTAGACAGTGGTGTTGCTAGGGTATGCCTGTTGAAGAAGGGTTGCGTTCAAGGGCTTGTGTGAGTTAACGACGTTTGCAGATGAAAGGTTGAGCTTGGCTGTACTGGGGTGAGGGGGCGAGGTGCATCTCATGGGAAGTTGGGAGGGAGTAGAGGTGCATGGAGGGGTGGAGATCTTAGAGCATAAAAGTGAGATGGCAGCTGTAAGCTGGGAGATGGAGGTGATCAGAGAGCCTAGCGTATTTTCCAGTGAGAATGAGGCAGAGCACGGAAGGTTGGGTGGCTCGATTGAAACAAGAGGGGTGGAATTGGTGGTGGAAGGCAGGGAGAGGTGGGGGGACAGGAGGTGAGTTGGGGTGTGGGGTTCAGAGGTGGGGAAAGGTGGAGGTCGAGAGCGGGAGTAAGTGAACTGGGGGTTAAGGGAGAGTTGTCATTGTTGGTGTAGCAAGAGGGAGAGGAATTAAGGACAAATTTAAAGGGAGAAAGGTGCAGAACATGGCGGTAGGGAAGTAGGAGGGTGGAGGCCTGTGTGCCGTCATGGGAATGTAGGATGTTTGGGAGGAAAAGAGGTGCAGTGGTTATGGAGGTCCTGTCAGTTAGAAGAGGTGGCAGTGAGGGAACGGTCATCTGGCAGAGTGAGGGGGGTTGAGAGAAAGGGAAGTTGAGGAAAGGAAGTAGTTCTGCTGGGCCAGAGGGAGGGAGATGGAAGGGGTTACTAGGAGGGGAAAGGGGGTAGTGCAGCAGTACTGGAGGAGTAGGAGGGAGGAGAGAGATGCAGTGGGAATGTGGCGAAAATGGGGTGAATGACGAGGGGATGAAGGGGTGGAGAGGACGGATGGAAGGAGGGATAAGGGGAGCATAGGGAAAGTTAATTGGGGGAGAGGGTTGGAGGAGAGGTGGACTAAAGAGGGGGGTGATGGGAAGAAGTATGGGGAGGAGAAAAGATTGGAGTATCGTGATAGTGCAGATGGGACGAGGAGCGTATTAGCTAGTGGTAAGGCTGAAGTAATGTTGGAGGGGACATACTGTGAGGGGGGAGGAATGGGAGATGAGGTAAGTTGGGGGGGGGGGAAGAGGGCCGACCTGAGCTTCTCGAGAGTGCAGCCAATTGGAGTGAGGTGGGGACGGCGGAAGAGAAAGGGAGTAATGGGTGGAGCTGGAAGGAGAGTCAGGTTGTGGTAAATAAATAAATAATACCTCTATTTTTGAATGGATAAATGAATAACAGATAGCTCAATAAATAAGAGTCAAGATTCGAGGTAGTAGGAGTTTTGCAGGTTTAATACAGCATAAGGACAGGAACAGGACGACCTGCACGGGAACAGGATGGCAGCGCTGCCGGGGGCAGGGTCGGAATCGGCGTAACATTTAATAACAATACACGAATATATATACTAAAACAGTTGCATTACAATACATATGATAGGCGGAGCAGTGGGTGTGGTCAATAGCAGTCGCGAAAGATAAGGGTGAAAAATGGGTGTAACAGGGGCGTATACATAGACATGTGATGCAAACGTAACAGAATATGTCATAAATGGGGCGGAAACATGGAGGGGGCTACCTAAGGAGCCGGGACCTCTGACCTAATGGTGCGCGCAAACTGGCAATGACGTGTTACTAGGAGAAGCTGGGGGCTACGAACTCTGTGCTAGGAGCAGAGACTGAAGTCTGGAGAGTCAGGGCGACATGTACCTAAGCAGTATCTAGTATCTGATGTTTAGAGAACATGTTGATAGAATCCAAAAGTTATCGGGGTAAAGGCTAACAGACTCTAAGAATGGTGCATGCATTATTCTACATGTAGTGCGTGATGAAGAATATTAAATGACCATTAAATGCAGTATTTCTCTAACGTGGAGACGTAAAGGCTAGACAATGACGGAAACTGTTGATGCGATTCAGTAGCTTAGGAATGCAGAGAAGGAGGGCTGAACTGATAACTGGAATCATAACATACTCTTGGCAGACTCAGAGGCAGAGCCAGGCTGAGCCGGGCACTGTGAGGCAGGAAGTAAGTGAAGGGTCGAGGATACAGGTGGGGGCTGTATCGCTCCTCAGCGAGGCTTCAGGAGACAGGAGCTGAATCTGGTGTCCAGGCCCTTTTGAGGCCTAGAACGTGGCAACGTAACTTTACATAGGCCTGATATTCGTAGTATTCACGAGAACTGGAAACTGACATACTAGAGGTGGACACAACTGTAATTGCGTCTTTAATCGAACATAGGGAATACATATGCATATTAATCATGCACAGATAACATATGATGGAGGACGCGTAGGGACACAGAACATGGCAAAATTTACTTTTCCACATTCCCTCCTTGTCACTACGTTTCCTTCAGGAAACATCAATATTCATGATACCATCTATCATTTCATACAGTATCATTTGCTCGTCTCGAATTTTCTTGGAACGGGATTTAGAACGGGGCTTGGGACTAGGAATACAAGAGGTAGCACACATGCCGCAAATCGCAGGGCCACATTGTATACAGAGGCAGCAGCTGAATATGATCGCTACTGCAATACCTAGAAAGGACAAGACTTTCCATCCCCAAGCGGAAATTATATTCCAGAACCAACCGGACCATGTCCAGGTGCCTGGATCTTGGTGTAACAGATGGGCAATTTTATGGAGTCTGGTTATAGCTGAATAAACAGACGGCGCGTTATTTGGAATAAAAATGCAGCAACTAGATCCGATGACTCTACAGGCCCCGCCCCTATCGGCCAATATGACGTCAAGGACGAGACGATTCTGTAAAACGACAAATCTCATAGCAGATTGCTCTTCGGTTAAGTTACCTAGAGCAGAGGCAGTCTCATTGACTACTGCTTCAAGGGTTCTGGTTAACCTACGAATTAGCTTACTATTCTGGATAGGTCCTATAAAGAAGAAGAAACCTCTATTGAAATCTGTATACTGTTCTAGAGCAGTTTCAGTATAATCGACAATGGGGGACTCCCTTCTATGTCTAAGGTGTACTAGATGTGTGTTTCTATGATAATCAGATGGGGCTAGGAAAACAGGTGGCAGTAGGAAGGCAATGTAACAGGTTCCCTCCCAATCGAGGGGCAGACGAACATATGCGGTCTGACCACAAATAAAATAAGAATGACGTGAAGCTTTAAAAATAGATTTCCCACTGTCACTATACTTGACAACAGTAGTACAATCACTATGTCCCACATGTACGGAACCATTACCTCGGACACATAATTCGCCTTTGACTGGTAATACTGAAATAGCAGGTAAGTCTGGAGTAGTATCAGACTGGACATTCAGGACCATGAAATTCGAAGAATAATTACCTAAGTTGTAAACTTCGTTTTCTAGATCTAACCCTGTTCTGTGGGGAAGACCTTGCTTGTCTGGGAAACATGTACTGTTAAGAAAAGACATATCTGTTGAGGATGACGTTAACGTGGACCATGCTCCACACGAACCATTATGTGGAAATGGATAAGGAAAGAGTGGCAGAACTCCCTTCGGGGTCTGGAAAGGGGGGAGTCGACCACACACCCAACAATTAGTGGCATTGCTGGTCTGGTGTGAATAATGTAACATGCGGATGAAAGAATTGTTACGCATAGCGAGGCGGTAAGAGAGTTCATGAGGAGGCAGATCACTAAACATGTGCTCTACTGTAGCATTAGAGGACTTATTTACATGAGAAACTGGAAAATACAGATAAAACGCATAACTGGTGCAGGAAATCATAACACTGAGAAATAATATGAAACTTAGAAAAACGATACATCGGATTGAGTTTTGACTAACTCTCTCACTATGGGGGTCTATTTTATACATGTCAGAAACCGGTCTAACCGTTTCACCTAGGGGAGGACTTAGACAATCAAACTGGCTGACTTATTTTACTAGACCTTAACTTAAGTTTATACTCCTGTTGCGGAGTTGTCTCTAACAGGGAGGGTGCAGTATCATTGTCTTTTGCGGGACAGTCCTTAAGAATAGTACTTTGGCAGTCCTTTAAATGTTCGGAAATGTTCTTTGAAATTGGTTTCAATCCATAAAATTTCTTGATGTGCGAAAGATGCACCCAGCCTTTGCGTCCCTCCAACTTCACGGCTGTACGGGTGGCCAGGAGAACCTGTCGGGGCTCCTTCCAGCGAGGCTCCAGCGGACTTGAGCGATCGAAATTTCGCACTAGGACCATGGATCCGGGAACGATTTCATGCGGTGCCACCTCGGTATTGTCTGGAAATGCGGCAGCAACCTGTGAACGACAAGAGTTGAGGGCAGACATCAAGGAAGCTAGGTAATCTGTCAGCATATTACTTGAAACATCGGTAATACTTCGGGGTCTAGGAGTACCCCACATGTTAGGGGGGCGGCCGAAAACGACCTCATACGGGGACAGACCTGATCTGGAATGTGCGACCATGCGCATATAGAACAGGGCGACCGGCAGAGCTATTAGCCAGTCCACACCTTTCTCTTGACAAACTTTTGCAATTCGAATTTTCAGGGTCTGATTATGTCTCTCTACGAGACCAGCTGCTTCAGGATGGCGTACACAATGGAACTTCCACTGGTACCCTAACAAAAGGGAAACGTGCTTCATGAGTTCAGATGAGAATGGCTGGCCGTTGTCAGAATATACGACTCTAGGGAGTCCGTAACGGGGGAAGAACTCACGAACCAACTGCTTGGCAGTGGTCGCGGCTGTGTAATCTGGGACTGGATATGCCTCCGTCCACCTGGACAAAGCGCATACAACTACAAGGACATACTTGAAACCTCGACATCGCTCCATCTGAATGTAATCCATCTGGAGGACTTCAAAAGGGTGGTCAGGAGGCTGGAATCCACCTTGTTCCACCGGGACACTTTTACCTGGATTAAACTGGCAACATATCATACAGGTACGGACTTTCTGCTTGGCTGCAGCTCGTAAATGCTTGTTGAACCAAATATTCTGGATACTGTCTAACATAGCTTTTTCTCCTAAATGTGCTGGACTATGTGCGGTATTAATAATGACTTGAACCATAGAGTCGGGGAGAAACCATGTGGCTCTACCCTTCGTTACCCATCCCTGATCTGTCTGGACCCCTCCTTGTTCGGACCATTTCTTGATTTCATCGAGAGTAGCATGTAACTGGATATCTATGACATCTTGTGTGGGGTCCTTAACTGTCATACAGGTAGTCGGATCTGGAGTATGTGTCTGTGTTGGCTTAACTGGAATGTCTGGAGTCTGTGCTGTAAGCTTGGCTGTGCGATCTGCTAGATCATTACCTTGAGAAATAGTGTCAGTAACCTTCGTATGTGCTTTGCACTTCATGATAGCAATGGATGTCGGTAAATGTATGGCATCTAACAGAGCCTGAATAAGGAGACCATGCTGAATCCTGGTTCCATGAGAAGTCATGAAACCTCTCTCTTGCCAGAGCACTCCAAAGTCGTGTACAACTCCAAATGCGTAACGTGAATCTGTGTAAACATTAACTTTCAGGTTCTTGGCGTGAATGCAGGCTTGTGTCAGAGCAACTAGCTCTGCTGCTTGAGCAGACAGGGTGTCAATACGGTGTGTCTCTATAACGTCGGTGTCGGTAGTCACTGCATACGCGGCGACTAGTTCTCCTGTACTTGTTCTCATACATGAACCATCCACATAAAGTGTCAGGTCTGGATCTGGTAATGGAATATCTGTCAGATCTTGTCTTGGCTTTGTCATGATGTTAACTACTTCCACACAGTCGTGTGTGGCAGAATTCGAAGTAACTGATGGTAACAATGTAGCAGGATTTAAAACGTTGCAGCGTCTGATTTCTATGTGTGGCTGGAACAGTGTCAATTCATAACCTGTTAAACGTGCAATTGTCAAGTGCTGAGTTTGTGTTCGGTTTAAAAGAACTTCCACGGAGTGTGGGACTTGTACTGTCAAGGAGTGTCCTAAGACTATGGAATCACTTTGTCTGATAGCTAGTGCTGTGGCTGCAACTGACTTGAGGCACGCAGGCAGAGCCTGGGCTACAGGATCTAATGTGCTCGAAAAATAAGCACAGGGCTTGTATTGTCCTGCTTGATCTTGTGTGAGGACAGATAATGCTGTACCTTCGCGTTCTGTGACGAAAAGTGTAAAAGACTTACTGTAGTTCGGTGTTGCTAGAACTGGGGCTTGACATAAAGCTTTCTTTAACTCATTGAAACTAAGTGTATGTTCAGATGTCCAAGGGAGGACAGTCGATACGGCTGCCTCCTGTGTCGTTAACTGTATCAGTGGTTTAGCTAGAAATGCATACTGAGGAATCCATTGTCTGCAATAAGAAGTAAGGCCAATAAAAGCACGTACCTCCTTCTGGGTCTTGGGCTGAGGAAGACTCGCTATTAACTGGATACGGTCTGGTGTCAACTGCCTACCCCACTTGGACAGTAAGTGTCCTAAGTAGACCACTTGCTGGACACAGAATTGAAGCTTAGAAGGGGACACCTTGTGTCCCATCTCGGCTAGGAAATACAAGACTGTAAGGGATGCTCGCTCGCAAGCACGTTCAGAACGGGCTGTGATCAGGAGATCATCGACATACTGGAGCAGGGCAGTGTCAGTTGGCATGTGAATGTTTTCTAGTTGTCTCTTGAGTGCTTGACTGTAAATACTAGGACTTTCTGTGAAACCTTGAGGAGCGCGTGTGAACATATAGCTCCTTCCATTTAAACAAAATCCGAAAAGAAACTGGCTGTCTGGATGAATGGGGACACTGAAAAACGCGTTCTTGAGGTCTATGACTGAAAAAAATGAGGCTTCGGAATCAATGGCTGTCAATAGGGAAGAGATATCTGGGACAACTGGGTACTGGGGAATAATACATTTATTAAGTTCTCGGAGATCAATCACTAAACGATATACTGGAGGTGCATTTGGATCAGTACGTTTCATAACAGGAATGATCGGAGAATTGCATACATTGGAGTCAGTTTCTACAACTACTCCTTGAGCCATGAGCTCGTCAATAATTTTGGATAAGGCTGCTACAGCCTCAGGTGGCAATCTGTACTGCCTGATTCGTGGCAGGACTACACCTGGCTTGAGAGTCACACGATGGGGTGTGATTTGCATAAAGCCAACATCAGTTGGACCTTGCGCCCATAGATGCTGCGGAACATTGGACAATCTGGGATCAAAATCTCGTAATACATAGTGACCCTTGAAGTCACGTAGGAACAATCGTATTCCCTCTGGGGAACAGCATATAACTGCACCTAACTCTTTCAGTGTTTTAATGCCTAATAGATTCTCTGGACATGACTTAGTAAGTAACAGATCAGTAGTGCGGGACAATGGACCCACTTCTAGATTAACTGGCTTTGATATTTCATTTACAATAGGTTTTCCTGAAAATCCAAGGGAAACATTTCTAGAGCCTGAGAGCGGAGCCCCTGGAACTTCGGCGTGACTTATAGTGGTCCTACTTGCCCCTGTATCAATCAAAAACTTCCTATCTTTCCCTAATACTTGACTGTGAACATAGGGACCTTCTTGATCTACAGGTATCTCGATGAGAGGCAAGCCTACCTCCCTCTCTAGGCTGTTTCATGAATACGGTTGATACTCTGGATACTCTGACTGAGCATACTGGTACATCTGCTGTGTAACATGCTGTGTTGCAGCGATGGGCTGCGGTGCTGTAACTGTCTGTGGTGCATTCTGTGACTGCGGAGTCTGTGAAACTTGCTCTTGTCTAGGCGGACGTGGTCTTTCTTTAGTCTTACCGGTAGCTATGTTGTGTTTCAGAACTGCACACTCGTTTATAAAATGACCTGGCTGTTTACAATAATTGCAGTTCCCTTTAACGGGAGCTGCAGGATGACTGGCTTGATTCGGACCCCTTTTCTGACTGTCTTGAGGAACGGATTGTGCAACTAGTACTTTCATTTTCGTGTCTTTCATACGTTTTCTCTCGTGATCTTGCTCTTCTCTGATTCTATTCTGGTGATATTGAAGCATCTGTAACATCTGGGACGGGGTATTAGCTTGCCAGGTACTTTCGACTTTCAAAACTCGATTCTTAACTTGTGGACTTGAATTCTCGACTAGTTTAGTAACAAAAAGATGAGGGTATGATTCACTACTCGTTTTGAGGCCACTGTTTATAATAAAACATTTTTCAAATCTAGAATAAAAATCACTAGTGTCTTCGTCTTGTTTCTGTTTACAGGCTGAGATTGCATCCCAGTCTTCCTTTTTAGTTGCTAATAATCTAGGCAAAACTTGTATTAATAGTTCTGGTAATTCTTTACATTTATCTCCAAGACCGGTACCTGGTACTCGTGCCTTGTCTTCAGCTTCTAGGACTGTCCAATCGATCTTTTTCTCTCCCACTTCCCATTCCTTTTCCTTGAGTTTCTCATATACCCCTGCGGGCAACAGGACCTTTAACATTTTAATGATATCTGGATACGTGTATTCTCCCATACGGAGCATGTCTTTTAATTCTCGGTGGAACCCTGCTGGATCTTTATCATGACAGGGAATTAACTTTTTCATCTCTAAGAGTTCCATCTTTGTGATCGGGGTGTAAACAAACACTCGTTGCATTTCACCACCGTCTGTCTTAACTGGATGCACTTCTCGTAACGGATTCTGTCTATCTATGTAAAAGGGTTTACTTTCTGGGGGTGAGACATGAACAAAATGTGGGTTCAAAAACATACTATATTTGTGGCGCTGTTCCAGAATGACACTAATTAAATCGGTACCTAAACCTTTCCATCTATACTGGAGTAACTCGTTCAGGACATCGTGTAACGGACCTGGATCAGAATGTTGACCCTCATACAATGTAATGAGGTGCTGGATCATATACATACCCGCCAGTCGTTGCTCGGCTGGGGGCAATTTCAGAAACATTTGTGCCACTATTTCGTCTGGAAAAGTGGTAGAATCAGTAATCCATCGGACTGCTGATCGGACTAGTTCTTGTTCATGCATGGTACTTAACTCGCTATAACCGATTCGTGATTTCAGAATATGATCGGTAGCTTGAAATACTTGTTCTAGAGAACCTTGTTCTGGTGCTGGATGATGTAAAGTTGACTTGTGTTCTAGGCGTAAATGGCGATCTGGAAATCTAGATTTTCCTACATACGCTATTCTGTCGGGATTCTCGTCCTCCACCTCTTCTGTAGAAGAGTCATTTTCTTTCTCGCTTACTTGTGCTTCTTTACGTTGTTCGTGTACCCTTATTATTTCTTTACTGATTTTCTTGTACATACTCTCTATACTACTGATGGTCTTATCCTTACCCTCGGCTATATTATCACTCCACCTTGTCAGGACTTTCATTTCGGCTCGATCTTTGGTCGGATAATCTTGTTCTCGTATTAAACAATTAATCAGAAACTTTAATATCATGAGCTGGACTTCAACTTTTCTTTGGCACATGACGTCACTAATACTTTCTGGATCATTCCCTGTACGGATGAAACGATATATTCTGTCTAGATCTTCTTCCATTTCTGGTAGGGTGACTAGATACTCGGTCACCTTTCTTACGCGTAATGAATATAAAACCATATTATCCTCGCCTGGGACTGGATCATAGCCACATTCGGTAAGGGCTTTTCTTATTTCTGCAACAGACTGATATCTGGGCGTACGCTGTGACGCTTGTGCATGTAATTCGGCTAACGTTAAACGCTTGTGTGGCGGCGGGGTTTGAGGAGGACCTCCCCCTGCGGCCCCTAAACTAGAGTCGTCTACTGATGCTCTTCGTCCTGGCAGAGTGGGAAATGGAAATGCAGGCTGGACTTGTATGGCGGGCTGGACCGGGGGTACCGTAACAGGTACTCCGGTGTCTGGAGGAGCGGGAAGTGCCTGATTTACAGGGACTGGCGGAGTAGGAACAGGATTTGCATATTCTGGGACTGTGTCGTCCAAATAGGACGAAATGAAAATATCAGCTGCGGTCGGTTTGTGACGTAGCTTGGTCGGAACTAGTGGTGGCGGGAAATTACTGGATGCCTCTGGGGTCGCTTTTGGCAAGCCCTCGGCAAGAAGAGGATACATACCCTTAATAAGAGCATGCCTCTGTCTGTCTGACTGTTCGGTTTTAACTCGTTCACCAATCTCGATTAGTTCCCTTTCCTGGGCTCGTTCCAAGGATTCTCTACTTAATTCTGACTTTCTGATTTCTTTTTCAGTTCTTTTATGAGATTCTTTGCGCCATAACTCAATGGCATCTTTCTGTGACTGTCTGGCTTTCTTTTTCCATAATGCTTCTTCTACTCTCATGATGCACTCGGCATCCCATGTGCCTGATACAGGCCATCGATACTTTTCTTCTAACTGTTTGGTATACTCTACCCATAAATCTAGATATAGTATGGCACTTATGCCATGCTTTTGATACATAAAATGACCTGGACTGTCCCTAGGCGGGACAGGAACTGCTGCTTCTAGCAGACCTTTTCTGGTTTTTAACTGACGCAGTTTTGAAAAGAGCGGCATGACTGAACTATAATCTGGACACAACACAATACACAATAAACACGATAATTACTTCACACTCATACCACGACATTAAAATACATGAATAACATTCAGAATAACAGTTCGAACAGAATACTACCTGGAATACGGGAAACAGAATACATGAATTTTCTCGAGAACAGAACTGACTAGAACAGAAACTAGATGCACTGCTGAAACAGTACGAAACTTACCGGTCTCATACAGAGACACGTCAGGACCCGCATCCACCGAAGTGGACACTTCGTTTTGTGGGCCTGTGTACCACCAACCCACAGACCAGAGTCAATTAGATTGACCCTGTCTAGATACTACCCCAGCAACGGTACTCACCGGGCAGCAAGAACGGAAGGCCTCAGACTGGACTGGACTGCTTCGACGCCGGACGGACGAACTTCGGACTTCTGTTACAGGTGGGCCTCCGGATACCTCGGACCTTGGACTCTCGGCTTGGGCTCTGGTCGGGACTCGCCGCGTTTCCTCCACCGTCTCGTCTGGATGCTGGACCGCCTCCTCCGTCTCCTCCGTGGGCCTGAGGGATACTTAAAGCAGAAATATCTGCCGGTGCGCAGAAGAGTTCCGTCACGACTGCAGAGGGTCAGGGGGTCGGCGTGGATTCACCGACGCGTGGGGAAAGGGCAAGTCCCTATTCGGGCGCCATTATGTGGTAAATAAATAAATAATACCTCTATTTTTGAATGGATAAATGAATAACAGATAGCTCAATAAATAAGAGTCAAGATTCGAGGTAGTAGGAGTTTTGCAGGTTTAATACAGCATAAGGACAGGAACAGGACGACCTGCACGGGAACAGGATGGCAGCGCTGCCGGGGGCAGGGTCGGAATCGGCGTAACATTTAATAACAATACACGAATATATATACTAAAACAGTTGCATTACAATACATATGATAGGCGGAGCAGTGGGTGTGGTCAATAGCAGTCGCGAAAGATAAGGGTGAAAAATGGGTGTAACAGGGGCGTATACATAGACATGTGATGCAAACGTAACAGAATATGTCATAAAAGGGGCGGAAACATGGAGGGGGCTACCTAAGGAGCCGGGACCTCTGACCTAATGGTGCGCGCAAACTGGCAATGACGTGTTACTAGGAGAAGCTGGGGGCTACGAACTCTGTGCTAGGAGCAGAGACTGAAGTCTGGAGAGTCAGGGCGACATGTACCTAAGCAGTATCTAGTATCTGATGTTTAGAGAACATGTTGATAGAATCCAAAAGTTATCGGGGTAAAGGCTAACAGACTCTAAGAATGGTGCATGCATTATTCTACATGTAGTGCGTGATGAAGAATATTAAATGACCATTAAATGCAGTATTTCTCTAACGTGGAGACGTAAAGGCTAGACAATGACGGAAACTGTTGATGCGATTCAGTAGCTT
The DNA here is from genome assembly GCF_964261635.1 of Lissotriton helveticus. Taxonomy (NCBI): domain Eukaryota; kingdom Metazoa; phylum Chordata; class Amphibia; order Caudata; family Salamandridae; genus Lissotriton; species Lissotriton helveticus. The sequence goes on from NC_136062.1 coordinate 413,414,969, forward strand.
AGGAATGCAGAGAAGGAGGGCTGAACTGATAACTGGAATCATAACATACTCTTGGCAGACTCAGAGGCAGAGCCAGGCTGAGCCGGGCACTGTGAGGCAGGAAGTAAGTGAAGGGTCGAGGATACAGGTGGGGGCTGTATCGCTCCTCAGCGAGGCTTCAGGAGACAGGAGCTGAATCTGGTGTCCAGGCCCTTTTGAGGCCTAGAAACGGGGACTTTACAATGGAATAACGTGCACACTGAGAAACGTGGCAACGTAACTTTACATAGGCCTGATATTCGTAGTATTCACGAGAACTGGAAACTGACATACTAGAGGTGGACACAACTGTAATTGCGTCTTTAATCGAACATAGGGAATACATATGCATATTAATCATGCACAGATAACATATGATGGAGGACGCGTAGGGACACAGAACATGGCAAAATTTACTTTTCCACAAGGTGGAAACCCGTTTGCAGAGGAGGGGAGTAAGGAGGGGAAGAGGTGGTTAAAGAGCGAGAGGCAGGTGTGTTTGCCTTGGATCATGACAGTACCGTTGTTATAGAGTGAGATAGATAGATAGTGCGCTACGAGGCCTCCGGGTTGTTTGCGCTTTACAAAACCCGATTAATAATAATAATAATAATAATAAGATAGTGAGGTAGCCATTGAAGCACTCAGAGGGGGAAATTTGTTGTTGTTTCCCGTAAGGGATAGAGGAGGAAGAGGTGACGTTAAGGGAATTGTAAAAACTGTTGGACCAAGAGGGGGTGTCGCGAGTGAAGAAAATGAAATCGTTTTTGAGCCTCCCAAGGCAACCATTGTAAAATTGATCGACAAAAAGGGAGTCCGGGAAACGTTCAATAGTGTTATGCTTCAGTCGTTTTATTGTAGCTTTAGTCTGGTCGGGAGGATAAATGATTTTGTAGCAATTGGCTCCAGACTTAACTCGAGAGGTGGCCATGTTGGGAAGATGAGGTGAAGAAGGGTGGGGGAGAGATGAGAGGGGTGTTACTGGGAAAGCGGTGGTGAGGAGAAATAGAAGGGCAAACAGGGGGCGCATAATCCAAACGATTATGGTGAGATAACTGAGTTAATGTGCCGTCAGGGAAGTGAGGTGGGTATTTGTTGGGCCCTTCATCTAGGAGTATGAGGAGTACTAAATGACCACCCAGTGACCATTGGACAACACTGAACTTAATACCAGCCTGCTAATAGAACCATATTCGGAACCAGCCGCCATGAATGCCCAAGTTCTCAACAGACTACTATATGACACTAAGCTCCTGTGAGACACTAACGTTAGGGCAAAGAGCATATGGTGGAACACAAATTGATTAGCAATGTCTAGAAAATGCACAACAACCTCGTCATCTTCAGACCACCTCTGATGCAGCAGGAGTCATGACTCAATTTGAACTGTCTCCACAGAGAAAGTTGCTTAATAGGTGCAGCAGTCGCTACTAGATGTGCACCTGTGAAAAGGTCTAAACAATGCAGCTGGCATTACTTGCTGTACATCTGATTGATGGCCTAAACGGTGCAGCTGGCACTACTTGCTGCGTAACTGTAAAAGGCCTAAACGATGCAGCTGGCACTACTTGCTGCGCAGCTGTAAAAAAGGCCTAAACGGAGCAGCTGGCACTACTTGCTGTGCAGCTGTAAAAAGGCCAAAACGATGCAGCTGGCACTACTTGCTGCACAGCTGTAAGATGCCGAAACGGTGCAGCTGGCACTACTTTTTCTGTACCTTTCCGAGCTCCAGCTGAATGCTAATTGGCTGTCAACTGTCTGTCAACACTCCAAACCAAAAAGTGTTGGCAGCCATCTTGTGCCTCGGTAGACTGAGGTACAAGAAAGCAGAAAAACAAACGTGTAGAACACAAAAAGGGGGCAGGGTAGAAACACCCAGACCCCCAGGCCTTCTCAGGGTGTCGCACAAGGACCCCCAAGGCCCCCACCCCAAATTTTTTGGGGGACAAAAACCGCGGGGTACGAGTACTGTACGAGCACGGTAAGCTTACTGTAAGCTTACTGTAATCTGTACCTTCCCGAGCACGAGCTGAATGCTAATTGGCTGTCAACTGTCTGTCAACACTCCAAATCCAGAAAGTGTTGGCAGCCATCTTGTGCCTGAGTAGACTGAGGAACAAGAAAGCAGAAAAACAGACATGTAGAACGCAAAAAGGGGGCAGGGTAGAAACACCCTGACCCCTTAGGCCTGCTCAGGGGGTCCCACAAGGACCCCAAAGGCCCCCCCAATTTTTTTTTTACAAAACCCGCTGAGTATGAGTACTGTACCAGCACGGTAAGCTTACTGTAAGCTTACTGTACTCTGTACCTTCCAGAGCACGAGCTGAATGCTAATTGGCTGTCAATTGTCTGGAAACATTCCAAACCAGAAAGTGTTGGCAGCCATCTTATGCCTCGGTAGACTGAGGCACAAGAAAGCAGAAAAACAAACGTGTAGAACGCAAAAAGGGGATAGGGTAACAACACCCTGACCCTCTAGTCCTGCGCAGGGGGTCCCACAAGGACCCCCAAGGCCGCACCACAATTTTATTTTTTTTACAAAAATCACAGGGTATGAGTACCGTACGCGTACCTTTCCGAGTACGAGCTGCATGCTCATTGGCTGTGAACACTTCAAACCAGGAAGTGTTGGCAGCCATCTTGTGCTCGGTAGACCGAGGCACAAGAAAGCATAAAAGACATGTAGACATGTAGAACGCGAAAAAGGGGCAGTGTAGAAACACCTTGACCCCCTTAGACCTGCTCGGGCATCCCACAAGGACCCCCAAGGCCCTCCCCATCTTTTTTTTTACAAAAACCGCGGAGTACAAGTACTGTACGGACACAGTAAGCTTACTGTAAGCTTACTGTACTCTGCACCTTCCCGAGCAGGAGCTGAATGCTAATTGGCTGTCAACTGTCTGTAAACACCACAAACCAGAAAGTGTTGGCAGTTGGGCGGATTTAGCGAATCTGGCGTACGCGAACTTGCGTATTTACGGATTCGCAATCCGCAAAATCCGCGAACTCTCGCGAATTTGCGGATTTTTGTGTTTTTTTGTGTTCGCAAGGGTTTCTGCCAGTTCGCGAGGTTTGTGTACCAGTTCGCAATTGCGAACTTACTTGTCGGCTCTCAACGGCCGCGACTATGTTGTTTCTACGTCTGGTTCATCATCACAGGTTCACAGCACCCTCTGTTTCACCACTGCCACCCTCTGGTACACCCATGCCACCCTCTGGTACATCCTCACTGCCACCCTCTGGTTGGTTTATCACTGTAGATTATGGGGGTGAAAAAAAGCAAGCACACCTGCCCTGCTTCAACTGCCATGAATTAATTTGGGGTTGATTAATGTGTCACTGATTTTTAAACTTCCAGTCTGGCTGGCACCTGCTTCCTTCCTTATCTGTAATTTGCTTTCTGTTGCAGTGCAATTTTTTTCACAGGACCTTTATGGCCTACTTGTAGCTATTCTATGAGCCTGCTGTGAGGGTCAGAGCAGGGTCATAGAATAGTTGCAAATAGGCAACTGAACTCTGGAGGGGCCCCTCAGGAAGCACTAGAGTGAATGGTTACTAATGTTAAGATTGAACTTTTGCACCTGCTGATTGCTTTCAGTTTTGCAAAAATCGTTTTTCTGCAATTTCGTGCGATTTGCGGGGCGCGAATCCGTGCGAGATCGATTTCGGAAGCCGCGAATTCGTGCGAATACACCATTTGGTTTTTTTTGCTGCGTGTTTGTTCGCGTGATTTTTTGCGTGTTCGCAAGCCACTTGTAGCGCAACGTTTGCGAAGTTACCCTAGCGGTCGTACATTGGCTTGGCCATCTTGTTTGCGTGACGTAATTCCGTTTCCGGCCGCTATGTGTAATCTCGCAAAGTGTGCGGCTCGCTAGTACAATTTCACGTGTGATCGCGAGGAAAATCTGGCGCGAACTTACCCACGAGGTCGTGAACGGGCGCGGCCATCTTGTTTCTCATTCATTGCTATGGTTCTGGGCATGCTCTCTGTATCCTTTCTTATTCTCTGCCATCCTTTGCTTGTTTGAAGTTTTTTTTTAATCTATTTTACTTATTATCTATCCCTCTATTTTTCTAGCTCTATATTTCTGTGTTTTCTGCTACTTTTTGTTAATTTTAAACTACTTTTTTAAACGCTTTTCTTTTCTTCTTCCCTGTTCTATTTCTTCTTTCTTACTTTGCTTCCTTTCTGCCCAGACCATCGCAAAGGGAGCCGGGAAGAAGCCCGCAAAGGGGAAGGGTCCCGCACCCCGTGCCCAGCTCCCATGCAGGCGTTTGAGGGGGGAGACAGTTACAGCTCGGGAGATTTTTAGTGCGGAGGAGGTGGCCGCACTAGTCTTTCACGTCCAGCGCCGCCTCCCCAAGACCATCATGGGAGGCGGCAGGATCGCTACCGGCTACGGGATCCGGGAGCGCCGGAAGCGGTGGGAGAAGGTGTGCCTGGCCATGTTTGAACACTCTGGGGTCCGGCGCACCTATAACCAGGCCACCCACCGCTGGACGGATCTCATGGACCGGGAACGCGACTTGCTGGACGTGCTCGGCGTAGAGATCCCCGGGCTTGGTGAGAAGTAGTAGCTATTTCTATCTATTTCATCACTACTCTGTTTTATCCCGCTCTGTGTGTTAATATATTGCAAATTTTTGTTTTTTACCAAGAGCAATAATGCTGCCGATTACATTGTAGGTAAATTATATTTCAAAATCTTCTATGCATTTCAGGTGCACTGCTCTCCTTCTCAGTAGCCTTGCTACTATGCTTATTTGTTTTCTATTTTGTGTTCATTTCATTGGCCTGAGAAATTATGTATGAGTGTAGTGTAAAGAACTGCGTAATGCTAGACACTAAGGGTCAGATTTTCAATTACCGGCGCATCCCTGCAAAGTAGCAGGGATGCGCCAGTAATTGTGCGCCATGCCACCACCACCCATGGTGCGCCGTATTTACAATGTGGCGCACCATGGGCCCAAAATGTCACAGAAGCCTTACGCATCTGTGCCGTAAAGGCGGCGCATTGCTGGAGTTGCGTGCCAACAATGGCGCAGCTCCAGCAATGCTCTGGGGTGCCCTATCTCCCCAATGCTGCATCAAGCCGTACGTCGGCTTCAAGCAGGCGCAGGGTTTGAGTCACGCATCATTGTCCTAAAAGTGACTGGTTGACATCTTGTAAATTTCCCTCAGCCTCTATTAGGATTCGTTCCTGCGCAGGAACGCCCTCCCTTGTGCCGGAACGCCCCCTGATGGCGCAGGGCTTTACAACGTGATGCATCTCCCATATGCGTCACTTTGGTAATATACGCCACACCATGGCGCCTCTTTTGTTCTGCCGCTGCGTCACAAAAGTCACGCAACAATGGAGCAAAAGAGACGCAAGGGGCTTCTAAATCAGCCCCTACAGACTCAAGTCCAGTCCTTCCTTTAGACACATGGCTATAAGAAGAAATAGTGGTGGTGGTCGGTGGATTGACAGTTTGAGTATTCACTGATCTGCAAGCACGATGGACTTTGTCTGTCACTTCGCGTGCTGCGGACTGCTGCCTGCCAGGCCTAGGCAAACCTTTTTAGTAGTTTGTTTAGTGAGTTACATAGGAACTTTCCAAGTCAACGGTCCGCAAATCAAGCAATACTAATAACGTAGTATACCACATGAGATTGGTCAATATATCCCATGGAATAGTTGTCTATTTGCTATTTCACCAAAATATTTTGTTATTGTTCTTTTGAAATGTTTGATTTGGTTGACAAATATCATCCATGTTTTCTGGTCTTTCTTTCTTTCATGTTGTACATCAGCTCCCCCCAGGGGCAAGAGAACACAGGAGGAGGAGGAGGGTGCTGTTCAGGATGCAGGCCAGGATCGGGCAGGCAAGGGCTCCTTTGCTGGCCCCAGTAAGTTTTAATTTTAATATAGAGTACCTATTTTTTCCTAGCGTTCCTCATTCGATTTTTTCTAAATCGTCTTTGATCTTCTTGTAAACTGGATCTAAATTCTTATCCTGCCTCGACTATGACTCCCTGTGGTATTACTAGATTATTCTTATTAGTCTGTCTGTGTAGCTAACTAAGATAGCACATTTGGCAATTCCATTGGACTCCCATTCTAGTCAGCAATAGCTCAATGCACTGAGTTCAGTCCTCTGGAATTGTCCATAATGTCTTTTCAAGTCTTCTAAATGTTTATGCTTTGACAATTGCCAACAATAAAAAGGTGAATGACCACTAAGAAAGAATAAGATACTACTTTACTTTTGGTTTGGATAGTGGGACAATCCATTCTACTACTGTTGCAGGGACAAATCTGCACAAACAGAACTATGGACACTAAATAATACATTGCTTAGCTTATCAATTATAATAGGTGCTGTTTGACTTTCCACATACCTCAGTGATAACATACTTTGTAGTTGAACCCCCAATCTCCTTACTGACTAGATAGTGTGGCAGAGTCATTTAGCTCCCAAAGTCACCGATGATTGATCCCCAATGATGATTAGATTATCCAACGCAGGACAAGAGTACGGAGTTAGAGTCAAGAAGTGTCAGAGGCACGGACTCATGCTTGCAAAAATTCCAAAACCTTTAGCTCATCCACTCTAGTCTGGAGGACCAAAAACCACAGAGTCTATTTAAGTTTAAAAGCTTTATTAAAAGTAAACACATTTATTAAAATCAACTTTGTCATAAAACTAAACGTTTAACTGAAAATGGAAAAGTGCTTGGTGCTGACGATTAATTGGACACATTTCTTGTGGTCGAGCCGAGCTCTCACCTGGTTTGAACTTGATCCTGCTCGTGTTCTTAGAAGTCAAGCTTCTGTCTGTTAGGAGAAAAAGTAGTGCCTGTTAAAAATAAAAAGTAAGCATTCATCAGTTGTGACAAAGAGTGCAGCAAGACAACAGCCTTCCCTGGAAAAAGGGACATTTTTACTTTAGAGTAGACAGTCACAAATTATTACATTGTATTCTGTTTTTTTCACATTTCTTTATTCCTCCTAGACCAAATATTATATAGTAGTGAGTGGTGTATTCTAACATTCTTAAATGTACTTTGTAGGTGGAACATCTGGTGGCGGGGCCAGCGCGGAGGTGGTGGTATTGGACGAGGGGAACAACTCTGGGGAGGAGGCCGTGCAAGTGCCGGACGTGCCTGTGAGGGTTCACACGGTGGTGGCGGGCAGAGGTAAGCTATATATTCCTTACTTATTGAGATTGAAGACTGCATAGTGTGCTTTCTGCACGGGTGTATTATAAATCAACCAGGTAGTAGCCTCCTCTAAATGTACTTCGACTTAGCTGTGAAGTTTTTGGCGAGAAGAATCCCAATAAGATCTGAGATGAACTTGATGGATGGGATGAACGAAAAGCGAAAGAAGGGTGTAAGTAAGTGTGGAAGGACGAGAAATTTAATGATGACTGGCAAAGAAGAATGATATGTGTTTGCTTGGTCCCCGAGGTGGCTGGGAAGGAAAGAATATGGTATGGTGCATGGCTGGGTGAATGATGAAGCAAGGATGGGTGGAAGGAGAAACTGTATGTGTGCATATACTTTGAATGGATGGATGCCTGGATCATGGTATTATCTGACTCTTATATAGCATATGTGTATCTAGAGAGAGTAGACGGTCACTGGATGAACTAAGTGTTACTTTGAAGAGCATGTGATGTAACACCGCACCCGCACGTCCGTTCCAGTGTAGGAAAGGCAAGGAAAAGAATTTGTAATTTTGTCCAAATACTACCATGAATAGTAGCAGTAGTTTGTATTGCAACTGCAAGCACAGCATATATCCGGTTATTACGGTGGACACTCCCTACCTCTCTTAATAACTTTAATTTAGTAGTAGTACGTCATTCATGTGTGGGTGTATCACACTGTTCACTCAATAATAAGCAAAGCACCTAAAGTCATCCCATATGTCATCAAATACATCCCATGTGAAGTGATAGATAATCAGATTATTTAGCTTCTTCATTTTCCTTTTCTAGTACTCATTTGCACTGTAGGGTGAAAGCTAAATTAATTAAGCAGTAGCCCTTTTAACAGAGTATTCTCAGTGGCACCCATAATAGAAAAGTAAGAGCTTCACCACCTGCATGTACTGGACCGGTACAGTAACGCAAGTCTGTCTCACTCATCATGGTGTGCGTCTGTTTTTCTTGGGTGCAAGTTCACTGCGCTGGCATTATGCCGGCTTGCATAAGATAACGTACCAATTTTCCTAAACAAGAGAGAAGAAGAAGAATAAGACTGGTGTACTGTCATAGTCGACTGTAATGGAAGTCCATAGTGCTCGTAGAATTTGTTCCTTAAACTCCCACTAATGTTAGAGCAAGGATGAAGAAGTGGGAGGTTAGATAGATACTGTCCTCAATAGTTATGTACTGTGCTTTCAATTTGCTACTTGTACTGTGACACAACTTTCTGCTCAATCATTTTGTGTTAATCTTAAGGAGCATTGGTTACAGACTATGTTTTTCTTCATATAGTTGCTCCTTCCAAATCAAACAGACCATCAAGGAGGGAGCTGGCTCAAATGGCCCGGCAACGGAGGCTGGATGCCACTGTCACCGAATATCGGCGGCTGGTGGCCCTGGAGGAGGAGGAGACGCAGTCTACCGGTACAACAACAACATCCACTGGGACAGCTGCATCCTCCTCCGTGCCCCCACGGGCTGCCAGCCAGCACAGTGCTCCAGCGGTACGGAGCCGGGCTACCAAAGCCAACCGCCACCGCCGAGCAGCAAAGACATCAGCTGCCCGCCACAGGAGTTGCAAGGCACTCCAGCGCCGCTTATCCCTCAGAGTGTCCTACCTGGAGCAGGAGGTGCATACCTATAAGAACTTGGTGGAGGGCCTCCGCTTCGACCATGCCACCCTCCACAAGGAGTATGATGCCCTGGCCGCTAAAGTCAACAGCACCCTCCCGTAGTGTAGTGTCCCTTGCCCCTTTTTTAGAGACTTTTAGGGGGTGGGAATTGGGAGTTGGGTTGTTTTTGGGACTTTTGAAGGACAATCGTTGGGGTTAGGGAGGGTCTTGCGGGAGATTATTTTGTTAGGGCTACAACAATATACTTTTTGAAACTTTATCTGACCATACCTGTTTTTTACTGCTTTTGAGTCTGGTGGGTGGGGGTTTAACAGTAAGTTTGTTTTCCTGAAGAGTCCTAGGACTTTAGTAGTACTACCGTCAATCTGTCGTCTATTCCTAATACTCCATTATACTACCTCCCAGCAAACGCTTATCTTACCTGTAATTTGTGTTTGAAAGTATGGCTAGGCCCAGGGCTGGCTCCACGGGAAATGGCGATTAAGGTTGGCAATCCTGGGCGGATGAAATGTCCTCATTGCGGTGGTACTAGTGGTGTGACACAGTGGCAGTTGCATGCCTATGGAAAAAAAGAAAATGAAACCTGGTTTGTCCTTACTGTAGCATTACAACGGTACGATAGAGAATATAGCAGGTGACAGAACAGTGCCACACAGAGCCTAACAAATGGTAAAGTATTGAAAGTATAACTAGTACTTACGTTGAATTTCTTTGACATTGGCTACTACTACAAGAAATAGTACTGAAGCTGAGTAAGTCTAGAATATATCCTCGGATTCCTTCACCAGCCTGTTGCTATGACCTTATCCTCCCCAGCAAGTGTGTGGAATTATTGATGTCATTTAGTCACACATCAAGCAAAACCACACAGCCCGGGGGAAGAGGGTTAGGGTTTGGAAAATGGATGGGAATGGGGGTTTCTTTTTGGGTAGGTTTTGTTGAGAGAAAAAAAAAAGCACAGCATGGACAAACAATAATTCAAGATAAAGAAATCTTTGGGTACAAAGCTAACCATAAATCTTTTAAGTGACATAAAGGAAGTGCATGCCCTACTGCATGCATTGTTACTGAAAAGTAAGTAGTACTAGAATGCGACAGTACAGGGCTGCAGCGTTTTCACTTGCCTATCTCTGCACTCAGAGAAACACTTCTTACATTAAATTAGGTTTAAAAATTAGCCGAAGTAAAACCTATAGAATGGCTGTAGGGATCAAATTAGAAGCAGAGAGAGATCCAAGAAATGCAGTCACACTCATAGAAGAAAACAATGGATACTGTTTCTGTATGTTGTTGTAGTTGTCCTGTTGAATTTGGTAAGTAAGTTGCATGCAGCAAACAATTCCTCTTATTAGCGGCACTCCTCCATTCCAGCTGACGCTTCGTCCATCAATGTTGGTGACCAGAAGACACCCTGTCCACTGCCTGCCTGGCGGATGCTGAATTGCGGCTCGCTAATGTGAAGCCTGACTCCATCCTTTTTTCCCCATTGCACAGACTGAAACCCGGCCTGTAATTATTGAACGAAAAATAGGAAGTGCTATTACAACACCACTGATAAATAAATATAAGGTATGTACGCTGTGTAGTGCAAAAAGTCACACTTTGATTTTCCTAATAGACAGTACAATATTTTTGAAAGTGCGTACTCTGTCTGACTCACCTTTTGAAGGATAAATAAGTATGGGCAAATTAATTTAGCGGATCTTTCCCCTCAAGCTAGGTGTACTGTAAACTGTGTTTTAGAACAAAATTAGACCTTCCCAGCAGTGCTCCCACCCAGACCCTTACTAAAGCCAGTCGTAAAAATGTAGAAGACCCGCAATCAGATCTCAAAAAACGAGGCCTAGCAGAAAACTGGTGACAAAACGTACTTTGAAAGTAAAAGTAGGCCCAAATACCCCCTTACCCACCGTAGATTGTATTTCCAAACCACTTGCAAGCAAGCAAAAGTATCCATAGCCAGCATCGCTCCAAGACTCGAAACCCCCCCCACCCAAACACATGCAATAGAAATACTGCTAACCCTAACGAGCCCTAAGTTAAGAATAGTGGCAAAGGCTTTCTTTAACAATGCCAAATCCCCCCTTTCCCACCATACTACTGCTTTTGAGTCTGGTGGGTGGTGGTTTAACAGTAAGTTTGTTTTCCTGAAACTTAAGTCTGTGTCATTTTCTTCCTTTAAGTGTAAATGGCTAAATGTTTTCAACACTAAGTGCCTCTCACAGAGTAAGTGATCCCCCCTTTCCCACCATGGATTTTCTTCAAATCGCTTGCAACAAAAATTACACATTCCCACGAGTGCTCTAAAACCCCAGAACTCAGTTGCAAAAATCAAGAGCACCCCGAAACACATGCAATCCTGCTGCTAGGGCTAACCCTAACGAACCCTAAGTTACAAAAAGTGCCAAAACCTTTTTCCTCATGGATGTTGTTTAAACCAGTTTTATCCGGTATGAGCCCTTCCCAGCAATGGCCCCAGAGCCGTCAACCCAGGCGAAAACAAGTAGAAGACCTCCAAACAGCCAAAAAGCAAAAGTACAAAAATGTGGACTTAGTCACTTTTCTGAAAATTTGCAAAATCACTCAGCGCGAGCTCTGCAGCTAGGCCCTAACTCCCCTCTGCCTCCATGGATTTCCTTCAAACCTCTTGCTATCTAAACTATCCATACCCAGTAGTGCTCCCAGACCCCGAAACCCACCCACAAACACCAGGAAGCCCCCCAAACAGGCCCCCGAAAACGCTACATTGAACGAAAAGTCAGAAAATGCAAAACCTTTTTCCTCATGGATGTTGTTTAAACCAGTTTTATCTGGTATGAGACCTTCCCAGCAATGGCCCCAGAGCCGTCAACCCAGGCGAAAACAAGTAGAAGACCCACAAACAGCCAAAAAGCAAAAGTACAAAAATGTGGACTTAGTCACTTTTCTGAAAATTTGCAAAATCACTCAGCGCGTGCTCTGCAGCTAGGCCCTAACTCCCCTCTGCCTCCATGGATTTCCTTCAAACCTCTTGCTATCTAAACTATCCATACCCAGTAGTGCTCCCAGACCCCGAAACCCACCCACAAACACCAGGAAGCCCCCCAAACAGGCCCCCGAAAACGCTACATTGAGCGAAAAGTCCAAAAATGCAAAACCTTTTTCCTCATGGATGTTGTTTAAACCAGTTTTATCCGGTATGAGACCTTCCCAGCAATGGCCCAAGAGCCGTCAACCCAGGCGAAAACAAGTAGAAGACCCCCAAACAGCCAAAAAGCAAAAGTACAAAAATGTGGTTAAAGTTTTAATTATATTAACTTGTGCAAAACAAAGAAAGACAGAAACACAGGAATAAAAGTGAATAAGTACGAAAAAGAAAATTTCTGAATTCATTGGCTCATTTTCAGGCCTCGGTGGCAGGGAAGAAGAGTTCGTCCTCATACTCTGTGAATTCAGGCAGGAGTAGGTCAGTGTCACCTAACACAGAAGAAATTCCCTCATCTAAGTTGCTGTCCTCCTCGTCTTCTTCAGTCGTGCGATCTGGTGGTATGAGGTGCTCATTCATCTTGATCATTGTCAATATCTCCACATTTTTGGGCGTGAGGCGGGTCCGTTTGCAAGTTACAATGCCACCAGCAGCACTGAAAACACATTCAGAAGACACGCTTGCGAGTGGGCAAGACAAGTAATGTATAGCCAGGCGGGTGATCTCTGGCCACAATACTTTTTTCCCATGCTAATACGCCAATGGGTCAGCATTAACATAGACCTCTGTTGAGTCATTCAGATAGTCCTGCACCATCGACTCAAAGTTCTCCACGGTTCCTCCACTTTGCTGAATTTTTGCTTGGACCTTTTGAGAACCATAACCAATCTCAGCTAGCCAATCCTCTTCATCACCCGATATTTCTGTTGTGTCTGGTGCAGATGATGCCGTTGCCGGTGTGTTTAACGGCTGAGAGGTCACTTCTGACACAGCCAAAGGTGCAGAAGTGGAGTCTTTTGACTGGGGATGGCCTGCTGATGCTGATGTACTGCCTTTTCCTTCAATTTGCTTCCGTTCTCTTTCAAACCTGATGGCTGACCAGGCTATCCAACGTTTGTACTTTTTAACATCTTCATCACCAAAAGGAAATAATGCACAGCCTGCAGCGCCTTTTTGTAGCGTGGATGCAGAATAGTAGCACAAATGTAAGGCTGTTCTGAGTGGATCTTTTGAAGACGTTCATCGCCAAGTAGACGCTCTAATAATTTCTCCACCAAAACAAAAGCTTCTTGCTTTTCTTCATCTTTTTGAAACTTTGAAGACACCGCCTTCAGTTTGTGCTCCAGCATGCGCAACAATGGGATAGCTTTTCCCAAATTACAGTCCTCCCTACTGACTGCACGCGTGAAGACCTCAAAAGGACGAAGCATGTCTGTCAGGCTTTTAACTAGCTCCCATTGCGCCGCATTTACCTCAGGTCTTCCTTCACAGCTGTACCCATTGTTAAGAAATACTGATCGAGTACCGTAAACTGCTCATACAGACGCTCAAGCATGTAGAAGGTTGAGTTCCAACGTGTTGGCACCTCCTGGATGAGTGCTTTCACTGGCATTCGATGTTCATGTAGCAGGCTCAAAACAACAATGGGAGAGGTAGGGAGAGTCAAGGAGGCTTCTCTCAGTCCCCGGTTCAATGTAGATAAACAAAAAGAGAGAGGCCAAATCAGTCTCAGAATTGCCACTTAATTGGAGCGAGATAGATAAGGATCACACACTCACTTTGGGTGAATAGGAAAGCCCTCACACACCGACCTAGTCAGTGTCATGCTTCATCATCGGGCCCCACCAAAGAGGCCGAGTGCCTCTTTGGTGTGCTACAATGCCAGAAAGACTGCGGAGCTGGTTGTGTGAAGAAGGGCGTGTTGTGAGGGTGAATTAAGTTAAAAGTGTCTAAACGAGTATCAAAAAACAAAAATTATTTAATAAATGATCCATAAGACACGAATTAACAAGTATTATGTGTCTGAATTTAGTTGCCAAGGTTTAGGAATGGTAAAATTCAGAGAAATACAATAAATCAGTCAGTCAACATGTGTCTGCCATTTTGGAGGCTTAAATTTACCAAGGCATTCATCAGGACTATACCCCGGCGGTATGGACTCTCTAATCGTCCACCCTAACCAAGGGACGTGAAAGTGAAAAAAAGGGGTGAAAAAAGTGCATAAAAATGGGAGAGCGAAGGCTCGATCCCAAAAAAACTCCAAATTCGGGAGTATTTCTGCACTTTAAAATTTGGCGCTACTTGCACCATGGGTCTGGGGAGGGGGGTTGGAGCGTGCCTGGCACATCACCCTTGACGCTCACAGCCCGCTAGACACCTAGGATCTCCCTGCCGGCCCCGCCCTCACCCTCACATCGTTAAATCCTTGCTACTGCTGGCCCCCAGTGGATTTCTTTGCCAAACGCCAAGCACTTTCAAGCCGCCACCTACCGTGTTGGGGAAGCCGGTGGAGTTTGCTGCAGCCGCCACGCCTTGCCGGACCCGCTCCGCGGGTCCCGCTTCGCGGCTTGTGGCTCTTTCTGGGTTTGTGAAGGGGTGTTGACTCTGACTGACCGGCAGGGCTGCGAGCGACAGCGGTGGACTCCGAGGACCAGGAGTCCCCGCGCGCCCTTAGACCAGCTGGGCTGCTCTCCCTGCTGGCCCCGCCCTCACCCTCACATCGTTAAATCCTTGCTACTGCTGGCCCCCAGTGGATTTCTTTGCCAAACGCCGAGCACTTTCAAGCCGCCACCTACCGTGTTGGGGAAGCCAGTGGAGTTTGCTGCAGCCGCCACGCCTTGCCGGACCCGCTCCGCGGGTCCTGCTTCGCGACTTGTGGCTCTTTCTGGGTTTGTGAAGGGGTGTTGACTCTGACTGACCGGCAGGGCTGCGAGCGACAGTGGTGGACTCCGAGGACCAGGAGTCCCCGCGCGCCCTTAGACCAGCTGGGCTGCTCTCCCTGCCGGCCTCGCCCTCCCGGTAGCCTTTGGGACAGCTACATAAAGGACCTTCCGTTTCCGCTTTGTGGGAGCGAGCGGGAGCGACCGGGAGAAGCCCGGGACAAGGGCGGGACCGTCTGTGGCCGTCCGGGGCCGAAGGAGGCCCGGCTGGGCCTACCCCCTTTTTGTTTGTTCATTCGATTCCTGGTCACATTTCCTGCTACAATTCCCGGCTGTATATAACTTTGTACTATCATAATGCCATCCCCGGCAAAGGAGAGCACTCCATTGAAGCCGGGGGGTGTCAAAAGCAGGACTCTAGAGAATTATTTCTCGCGGGCAGGGGGTGAGGGGGACAAAGAGTGTAATCTGTCTCGGTTAAGGGCAGAAAGGAGACGCTCAATAGATAATTTGAAAAATACCCCCCTTGGAGAGCAATCCACCATGCCTAGGGAGGAGTTGTCCCTAATAGACGATGTCCCACTCCTGCTGAGGGATTGTATGAACACCTCACCAGCTGAAACCATGAGTATAGCTCCAGTTCCCAGTCCAAGCCCCACTAGGGTGACCATTGACTCAGTCTCCCAACCCCCCCTAGCCCCTAAGGCTAGGAAAGTTCAACCCATACCAGCCACCGCGCAAGGAGTACTTGGGCCTCCCCCTAACAAACGTAGGAGGAAATCGAAGGGAGCCAATGGAAGGAGTAAACCAAAAATCTCTTATTTGGATTTTGGGAAGTCTTCCACTAAACCTCCCGTACTAGCGGCGAAATTACCGGCTGATTTACACCCTAAACCTATTGCCCAGGATGATCTAGCTCCCGCCTCGATAAAAAATATGGGAACTAACATCGCTAATGTCCCCCTTTCTGTCGTCCCGCTTGGGAACTTGGAATTCTTGCTATGCACTTTTTTCACCCCTTTTTTTCACTTTCACGTCCCTTGGTTAGGGTGGACGATTAGAGAGTCCATACCGCCGGGGTATAGTCCTGATGAATGCCTTGGTAAATTTAAGCCTCCAAAATGGCAGAAACATGTTGACTGACTGATTTATTGTATTTCTCTGAATTTTACCATTCCTAAACCTTGGCAACTGAATTCAGACACATAATACTTGTTAATTCGTGTCTTAGGGATCATTTATTAAATAATTTTTGTTTTTTGATACTCGTTTAGACACTTTTAACTTAATTCACCCTCACAACACGCCCTTCTTCACACAACCACACAATCCGCAGTCTTTCTGGCGTTGTAGCACACCAAAGAGGCCCTCGGCCTCTTTGGTGGGGCCCGATGATGAAGCATGACACTGACTAGGTCGGTGTGTGAGGGCTTTCCTATTCACCCAAAGTGAGTGTGTGATCCTTATCTATCTCGCTCCAATTAAGTGGCAATTCTGCGACTCATGTAGCAGGCTCCTCAGATGCTTCCGGGCCTTAAAAGAATGGCAGGTGACCACTAACTGGCATGCTGGACTGTCTTTATCCAAGAATTTTTTCACAACCAGGTTTATACAGTGCGCCAAACACGGCACTCTGAAATAGTCACCCAGTTCCATGGCCTTAACTACATTGGCGCCATTATCCGTGGAAACATAACCAATGCCGCGTTGTTTGGAGACAGCCAGTGAAAGACCTTTGTGTTGAACTCATTCAAAATGTTTTCTGCTGCATGACATAGCTCCAAGCCAAACATGGCTAGTGTTGCATGTTTCCGAGCAGCTTTAAAAACTTGGTCCAGGTCAGCACCTGCGTTTAGCTTTGATTTAACCCCTGAAAAAGAGACCCAGTGTGCAGTGATGCACAATGTAATCAGTGCCTGCGCCATTGGTCCACATGTCTGTTGTCAGATGTATAGTGTGAACAGCACTCTTCTGCAAAGCTGCCCCAATCACCTCCAGCACATCTTCATGTAGTGCTGGAACTGCAACTCTGGCAAAACAGTACCGGCTAGGAACCTTCCATTTAGGGCAGAGCGCTGCCACTAATTTGAGAAAACCAACCCCTTCTACAAAAGAAAAAGGGAGAAGATCCAGCGTTAGTATTTTAGCCAGCTTAGTGTTATACAGACGCACTATTGGGTGGTTGCGGTCATATGGCGCGTCTGAAAAAAACATTGTTTTAATGTTGCCCTGGACCATTTTACAGGATGATGATGATGACTTCTTCGACCCAGTTACGCTCGCTGATGAACTTTTTCGCATTGGTGTCTCACTCTGTCCCACACTCTTAGTGTGGCTCCCAGGGGTACTGGGTGTAAGTGAAGTGTGTGACACTTCTTCCTCCTCGTCATCATCAGATGGAACATCAACGCTTTCTCGACTTGCAATTCAGGCTTCCTTGATCTCCTTTAGGTTCGCCAACCATTGGACAGTGTGCTGTCTCTTAAGATGACCTCTCTGGCCTCCAGTCCCATAGTTGGTACCAAGCTTACCACGACTAACTGCAAGCTTACAAATGCTACAAATGGCTATGTTTTCACTTTTTGTGCAAATACTAAAGAAGTCCCAAACTGCGGACTTGAAATGTCTGTGGGGGCCGGAGGAGGCGATACTGGTGGTGGTCATGCTGCTATTGCCAGATGAAGTGGAGGATGTGTATTGCTGAACTTTACTACGTTGTGCACTTTCACCACCACTAATTGAGGTCGAGGTGGATGGAGGTCCCTTCTGGCGAGTAAGAAATATGGAAGCGGTAGGTTGTGGTGTACTAGTTAACATCAATGATTGTGGTGTTCCCATTGCCTCCTCGTCTACTTCATCATCACGCTCAGCAGCTTGTCGGGCTAGGGTCAAAATGTCTGTTTGCTGCATGCCCGCTGGGGCTTCAGTGACGTTAGTGATGATGACTGCGTCGTCGTCGTGAGAGTCTTCAGCAGCAGGAGTATACGCCACTTCTTGTTGAGCGTCATCACACTCCATAAGTATGAGACTTTCGACGACCTTCCTTTTACGCTTAGCTACCTTTGTCAGATCATGGTGTGCCTCCTCAACCTCACTCTCAGACGGCAGTGGTGCTGGTTCCCAAGTAAGATCCATATCATCAGAAGGAGGTGGGCTTGAAGAAGATGTAGACACCAACACCCTTGATATTTTCCTTGCTCGGGATGTGGAAGACAATGAATGATCATCAGGAGGAGTGGCTTCCTCGAATGATACCTCGGCTTGATTGTCGATTTCCAGATGTGCCCCTACTTCTGGAGGAACAACTATTATGGCCACTTGTTGTGCCCCTCCATGCACCTCTGCTTGCTCCTCTCCTTGCGCCGCCTCTCCTTCCACATGTACTTGGGCTTGTACTTGCACATGTGATTGTTGTTGCAGCTGTGGTTGTTCAACACTCGTCAGATGAGTTACAACAACCTGTGTTGATTGAGGGACATTGCTGCTACTTTCTTGCGATGAGCCAACATTACTGGTCGATGGTGATTGAACAACTATACTGGCTGCCTCTGCAGCACTCAAGGGCTTGGACCTAAGTTGTCGTGGTGGTGGTGGCACTGAGCCCAATGGAGTGGAGGTGCTGCTCCCAGCTTGGTCCCCAGCAGACCCCGCTGCTGCTGCAGGCGTACATTTTTTTATCCCAAAAAATGTGGCGGTTGTCATCACACCAGTCTCCTTGGTAAGTGGTGCCACTTGCTTCTTCTGCTCCTTACTGGCAACATTCTTGCTAGAGGAGCTACGTGCAACTTTTTTTGGGGCCATCTTCTTCAGATGTCACTCTGAACAGCAGTCCGCAGTTGCACAAGTTGCAGAGTTGTCTGTGGCCACACGTGACGTTGTGCTGCACACACCGCAGCAGGACTTCTTCCTGGCACTGGTGGTTCTCTTGTGCACCTACAAGCAATGAAAGACAGAGGAACATCAGTTATACACCCCAAAAAGTCGAAAAAACACACAAAAATCAGCACAATCCCAGCCCATCCATGGCCTCAATGGTGTTTAAATCCAAGAAGACACACCACAGAAAGACTAGGCCCATGCATCACTGACTACCCCTGGGCAAAAGGCTCCACCAGCAGCCCAAAAAAAACAACAAAAAACACAAAATTCAGCACAATCCCAGCCCATCCATGGCCTCAATGGTGTTTAAATTCAAGAAGACACCCCACAGAAAGACTAGGCCCATGCACCACTCACTACCCCTGGGCAAAAGGCCCCACCAGCAGCCCCAAAAAACGACAAAAAACACAAAATTCAGCACAATTCCAGCCCATCCATGGCCTCAATGGTGTTTAAATTCAAGAAGACACCCCACAGAAGGACTAGGCCCATGCACCACTCACTACCCCGGGCATAATGGATGAAAGCTAGGCAAAATGGGTGCAGCCCTCAGACACTGCCTCTCTTCAAAATGGCCCCTTGAACCCCAAGCACATGTTGCCTGTACCAGCACACAAGATGGCCACCACCACCACCCACATGGCCAGTCCACATCAACAGTACACCCCAAAAAGAAACGAAAAACACACAAAAATCACCACAATCCAATGCCATCCAGGATGTTTACATTAAAAAGACCCCACAGGCAGACGCAGTCCATGCACCACTACCCCTGGGAAAAAGGCCCCACCAGCAGCCCCAACAAAATCGACAAAAACCACAAAATTCAGCACAATCCCAGCCCATCCATTGCCTCAATGGTGTTTAAATCCAAGAAGACACCCCACAGAAAGACTAGGCCCATGCACCACTCACTACCCCTGGGCAAAAGGCCCCACCAGCAGCCCCAAAAAAACGACAAAAACACAAAATTCAGCACAATCCCAGCCCATCCATGGCCTCAATGATGTTTAAATTCAAGAATACACCCCACAGAAAGACAAGGCCCATGCACCACTCACTACCCCTGGGCAAAAGGCCCCACCAGCAGTCCCCAAAAAATGACAAAAAACACAAATTTCAGCACAAGCCCAGCCCATCCATGGCCTCAATGGTGTTTAAATTCAAGAAGACACCCCACAGAAAGACTAGGCCCATGCACCACTCACTACCGCTGGGCATAATGGATGAAAGTTAGGCAAAATAAGTGCAGGCCTCAGACACTGCCTCTCTTCAAAATGGCCCCTTGCACCCCAAGCACATGTTGCCTGTACCAGCACTCAAGATGGCCACCACCACCACCCACATGGCTAGTCCACATCAACAGTACACCCCAAACAGAAACGAAAAACACACAAAAATCACCACAATCCAATGCCATCCAGGATGTTTACATTAAAGAGAATGAGATCCCACAGGCAGACTCAGTCCATGCACCACTACCCCTGGGCAAAAGGCCCCACCAGCAGCCCCCAAACAATCGACAAAAAACACAAAATTCAGCACAATCCCAGCCCATCCATGGCCTCAATGGTGTTTAAATCCAAGAAGACACCCCACAGAAAGACTAGGCCCATGCACCACTCACTACCCCTGGGCAAAAGGCCCCACCAGCAGCCCCAAAAAAACGACAAAAAACACAAAATTCAGCACAATCCCAGCCCATCCATGGCCTCAATGGTGTTTAAATTCAAGAAGACACCCCACAGAAAGACTAGGCCCATGCACCACTCACGACCCCTGGGCAAAAGGCCCCACCAGCAGCCCCAAAAAAACGACAAAAAACACAAAATTCAGCACAATCCTAGCCCATCCATGGCCTCAATGGTGTTTAAATTCAAGAAGACACCCCACAGAAAGACTAGGCCCATGCACCACTCACTACCCCTGGGCATAATGGATGAAGGCTAGGCAAAATAAGTGCAGGCCCCAGACACTGCCTCTCTTCAAAATGGCCCCTTGCACCCCAAGCACATGTTGCCTGTACCAGCACTCAAGATGGCCACCACCACCACCCACATGGCCAGTCCAAATCAACATTACACCCCAAAAAAACGAAAAACACACAAAAATCACCACAATCCAATGCCATCCAGGATGTTTACATTAAAAAGACCCCACAGGCAGACTCAGCCCATGCACCACTCACTACCCCTGGGCAAAAGGCCCCAACAGCAGCCCCAAAAAATCGACAAAAAACACAAAATTAAGCACAATCCCAGCCCATCCATGGCCTCAATGATGTTTCAATAAAAAAAAAACAGTTGTATCATGCACCCATAACCAACACTGGATACTGTGGCTACCCACAATATATTTTATTTAATGTTCTGGAAAAGTTCCAAAATTGTAGTTGCAGCAACTGTAATGCCCCAAACAAACTTACTTGTGAAAGTTGATTTCTAATCCAAAAGTGATCCAAAGAAAGTCAAAAAGGCCTCAAATCCAAATATCCAGCAGCACAAACAAAAAGTAATCCTTCCAGGTCAAGGTCCAAATGAAAGTGACCAGCACATGAAGAAAGCACTGGGAGGAGCCTGTTGGACAGGAACAGGAAGATGGAGACTGTGGGGCACTTCCTTCCCCCCCCCCCCAAAAATGGACTCCTTGCAAAAAAAAGTGCATGCAAATGTCAACCTGAGGAGTGATTCTGATAAAAATCATCATTTTCTGAAGGTTTATGCTGTTTGCTGGTGGATTTCTTGTGCAGAATTTCAAAATCTCTATTTCGCGAGTGCGAGATTGTTCCTGCCCGCCGCACCTACGTGTTCGCAATTGCGAACTCTCGCGATGCGTGCTGTGCAAGGTGGCAAGCCATGATTACGTATTCGCGGGCGCCAAACTCCCGCGGGATCCCGCAGCAAGATCCAAAATGGCGCAGCACTCGCAAAATATCGAGAAAAACAACTCGGCAAACGCTGAATGACGGAAAGTGAACGCCGTACGCCACGCCACGCCGCGCGCCGCAATATTGTATCACCAAGCAAAAAAATCCGCCGCGTGCGAATTTACGGATTTTCGGCAAATTCGCGACAGTTCGCGGATTGCGAATTCGCCAAAAATCCGCAAAATCCGCGAGCGGAACGGATTTTACGCCCATGCTTAGTTGGCAGCCATCTTGTGCCTCGGTAGACTGAGGCACAAGAAAGTAGGAAAACAAACGTGTAGAACGCAAAAAGGGGGTATTTATATATATATATATATATTACCTACTGGCGGTCGCCAGTAGGTATATATAGTTAGAACCTAGTTTCCATAGGAAATCCGCAACATTCTGTTGGGAATACCTTTGCCTCCGGTTGATGAATCTTTGTGAATTTCGCAAAGAAGATGGCCCGCTCCGCTCCGCTCCTTCCCTGAAAGTTTTAGGGGGATTCGTGAAGTGGGGGCTGAGAAAAAAGGGGGGCCCCAAAACATGTTTTCCCCATGCAATTTTCCATAGGACGATTAGACACGGCTACAGCCCGAATGGCTGAACGGTATTACAAGAAATTTGGCAAAATGGTAGAGTCTGATTCACAGATTGCCCTTTTGTTTAAATGGTGTAAACCCCTCCAGTAGTTCCTGAGAAGATCAAAAGAGAAAACATGTATATATCTAGAGGAGCTTACTGTAAGATTACTGTAAGCTTACTGTACTCTGTACCTTTCCGAGCACGAGCTGAATGCTAATTGGCTGTCAACTGTCTGTCAACACTCCAAACCAGAAAGTGTTGGCAGCCATCTTGTGCCTCGGTAGACTGAGGCACAAGAAAGCAGAAAAACAAACGTGTAAAACGCAAAAAGGGGGCAGGGTAGAAACACCCTGCCCCCTAGGCCTGCTCTGGGTATTTCACAAGGACCCCAAAGGCCCCCCCAAATTTTTGGGGGGACAAAAACCACAGGGGACGAGTACCGTACGAGTCCTATAAGCTTACTGTAAGCTTACTGTACTCTGTACCTGCACGAGCTGAATGCTAATTGGCTATCAACTATCTGTCAACACTCCAAACCAGAAAGTGTTGGCCGCCATCTTGTGCCTCGGTAGACTGAGGCACAAGAAAGCAGAAAAACAAACAAGTAGAACGCAAAAAGGGGGCAGGGTAGAAACACCCTGACCCCCTAGGCCTGCTCAGGGATCCCACAAGGACCAACAAGGCCCCCCATTTTTTTTTACAAAAACTGCAGAGTACGAGTACTGTACAAGCACGGTAAGCTTACTGTAAGCTTACTGTAATCTGTACCTTCCCGAGCATGAGCTGAATGCTAATTGGCTGTCAACTGTCTGTAAACACTCCAAACAATCATGTGTCATGTGTTGTCATGTGGTGTCATGTGTCATGTGGTGTCATGTGTCATGTGATGCCATGTGTCATGTGGTGTCATGTGCTGTCATGTGTCATGTGGTGTCATATATCATGTGTCATGTGTCATCATGTGTCATCTTGTGTCCTGTGTTTTCATATGGTGTCATGTGTCATCATGTGTTGTCATGTGTCATCATGTGGTGCCATGTGACGTCATGTGTTGTCAGTCATGTGGTGTCATGTGGTGGCATGTGTCATCATGAGTCATATGTTGTCATGTGGTGTCATGTGTCATCACGTGTCATGTGTCATGTGGTGTCATGTGTCATGTGGTGTCATGTGTCAGGTGTATTGTGGTGTCAGTTGTTATGTGGTGTCATGTGGTGTCATGTGTCATGTGTCATGTGGTGTCATGTGTCATGTGGTATCATGTGGTGTCATGTCATGTAGTGTCATGTGGTGTCATGTGTCATGTGATGTCATGTATCATGTGGTGTCATGTGGTGTCATGTGTCAGGTGTCGTGTGGTGTCAGGTAGTGTCAGGTGTCATGTGCTGTCATATGTTATATGTCATGTGGTGTCATATGTCATGTGTCATCATGTGTCATCTTGTGTCATGTGGTGTCATGTGGTGTCATGTGTCATCATGTGTTGTCATGCGTCATCATGTGGTGCCATGTGACGTCACGTGTTGTCAGTCATGTGGTGTCATGTGTCATGTCTTGTCATGTGTCATGTGGTATCATGTGATGTCATGTGGTGTCATGTGTCATGTGTCATGTGTCATGTGGTGTCATGTGTCATGTGGTATCATGTGGTGTCATGTCATGTAGTGTCATGTGGTGTCATGTGTCAGGTGTGGTGTGGTGTCAGGTGTTATGTGATGTCATGTGGTGTCATGTGGTGTCATGTGTCATGTGTCATGTGGTGTCATGTGTCATGTGGTATCATGTGGTGCCATGTCATGTAGTGTCATGTGGTGTCATGTGTCATGTGGTGTCATGTGTCAGGTGTTGTGTGGTGTCAGGTGTTTTGTGGTGTCATGTGCTGTCATATGTCATGTGTCAATATGTGTCATCTTGTGTCATGTGGTGTCATGTGTCATCATGTGGTGCCATGTGACGTCACGTGTTGTAGTCATGTGGTGTCATGTGGTGTCATGTGTCATCATGTGTCATGTGTCATGTGGTGTCATATGTTATGTCTTGTCATGAGTCATGTGTCATCAAACGTGTAAAACGCAAAAAGGGGGCAGGGTGATGTCATGTGCCATGTGGTGTCATGTGTCAGGTGTTGTGTGGTGTCAGATGTTATGTGGTGTCATGTGCTGTCATGTGTTATGTGTCATGTGGTGTCATATGTCATGTGTCATCATGTGTCATGTGATGTCATGTGTCATGTGGTGTCATGTGTCATCATGTGTTGTCAAGTGTCATCATGTGGTGCCATGTGACGTCACGTGCTGTCAGTCATGTGGTGTCATGTGGTGTCATGTGCCATCATGTGTCATGTGTTGTCATGTGGTGTCATATGTCATCACGTGTCATGTGTCATGTGATGTCATGTGTCATTTGGTGTCATGTGTCATGTGATGTTATGCGCTGTCATGTGCTGTCATGTGTCATGTGTCATGTGGTGTCATATGTAATGTGTCATCATGTGTCATCTTGTGTCATGTGGTGTCATGTGGTGTCATGTGTTGTCATGCGTCATCATGTGGTGCCATTGTGACGTCACGTGTTGTCAGTCATGTGGTGCCATGTGGTGTCATGTGTCATCATGTGTCATGTGTCATGTGGTGTCATGCGTTATGTCTTGTCATGAGTCATGTGGTGTCATGTGATGTCATGTGTCATGTGGTGTCATGTGTCAGGTATATTGTGGTGTCAGTTGTTATGTGGTGTCATGTGGTGTCATGTGTCATGTTTCATGTGGTGTCATGTGTCATGTGGTATCATGTGGTGTCATGTCATGTAGTGTCATGTGGTGTCATGTGTCATGTGATGTCATGTGTCATGTGGTGTCATGTGGTGTCATGTGTCAGGTGTTGTATGGTGTCAGGTGTTATGTGGTGTCATGTGGTGTCATGTGCTATCATGTGTTATGTGTCATGTGATGTCATATGTCATGTGTCATCATGTGTCATGTGATGTCATGTGTCATGTGGTGTCATGTGTCATCATGTGTTGTCAAGTGTCATCATGTGGTGCCATGTGACGTCACGTGTTGTCAGTCATGTGGTATCATGTGGTGTCATGTGTCATCATGTGTCATGTGTTGTCATGTGGTGTCATGTGTCATCACGTGTCATGTGTCATGTGATGTCATGTGTCATTTGGTGTCATGTGTCATGTGATGTTATGTGCTGTCATGTGTCATGTGTCATGTGGTGTCATATGTAATGTGTCATCATGTGTCATCTTGTGTCATGTGGTGTCATGTGGTGTCATGTGTCGTCATGTGTTGTCATGTGTCATCATATGGTGCCATGTGACGTCATGTGTTGTCAGTCATGTGGTGTCATGTGGTGTCATGTGTTGTCATGTGTCATCACGTATCATGTGTCATCACGTATCATGTGTCATGTGGTGTCATGTGTCATGTTGTGTCATGTGTCACGTGATGTCATGTGTCATGTGTTGTCATATGATGTCATGTGTCATGTGTCATGTATCGTCATATGTCATGTGATATCATGTGTTTTCAAGTGGTGTCATGTGTCATGTGGCGTCATGTGATGCCATGTGTCATGTGGTGTCATGTGTCATCATGTGTCATGTGTTGTCATGTGGTGTCATGTGTCATGTGTTGTCATGTGATGTCATGTGTCATGTGGTGTCATGTGTCATGTGTCGTGTGATGTCAGGTGTTATGTGGTGTCATGTGCTGTCATGTGTTATTTGTCATGTGGTGTCATATGTCATGTGTCAATATGTGTTATCTTGTGTCATGTGGTGTCATGTGTCATCATGTGGTGCCATGTGATGTCACGTGTTGTCAGTCATGTGGTGTCATGTGGTATCATGTGTCATCACGTGTCATGTGTCATGTGATGTCATGTGTCATTTGGTGTCATGTGATGTTATGTGCTGTCATGTGCTGTCATGTGTCATGTGTCATGTGGTGTCATATGTAATGTGTCATCATGTGTCATCTTGTGTCATGTGGTGTCATGTGGTGTCATGTGTCGTCATGTGTTGTCATGTGTCATCATGTGGTGCCATTGTGACGTCATGTGTTGTCGGTCATGTGGTGTCATGTGGTGTCATGTGTCATCATGTGTCATGTGTTGTCATGTGTCATCACATATCATGTGTCATGTGGTGTCATGTGTCATGTTGTGTCATGTGTTATGTGATGTCATGTGTCATGTGTTGTCATATGATGTCATGTGTCATGTGGTGTCATGTGTCATGTATCGTCATGTGTCATGTGATGTCATGTGTCATGTGTTGTCATGTGGTGTCATGTGTCATGTGGCGTCATGTGATGAAATGTGTCATGTGGTGTCATGTGTCATCATGTGTCATGTGTTGTCATGTGGTGTCATGTGTCATCACGTGTCTTGTGTCATGTGGTGTCATGTGTCATGAGGTGTCATGTGGTGTCATGTGTCATGTGTCATGTATCATCATGTGTCATGTGATGTCATGATGTGTTGTCATGTGATGTCATGTGGTATCATGTGTCATGTGATGTCATGTGTCATGTCGTGACATGTGGTGTCATGTATCGTCATGTGTCATGTGATGTCATGTGTCATGTGTTGTCATGTGATGTCATGTGTCATGACATGATGTCATGACTGACAACATGTGACGTCACACGGCACCACATGTGTCATGCAGTGTCATGTGTCATGTGATGTCATGTGTCATGTGGTGAAATGTGTCATCATGTGTTGTCAAGTGTCATCATGTGATGCTGGGTGACGTCACGTGTTGTCAGTCATGTGGTGTCATGTGTCATCATGTGTCATGTGTTGTCATGTGGTGTCATGTGTCATCATGTGTCATGTGTCATGTGATGTCATGTGTCATTTGGTGTCATGTGTCATGTGATGTCATGTGCTGTCATGTGCTGTCATGTGTCATGTGGTGTCATATGTCATGTGTCATCATGTGTCATCTTGTGTCATGTGGTGTCATGTGGTGTAATGTGTCATCATGCATTGTCATGTGTCATCATGTGGTGCCATGTGACGTCATGTGTTGTCAGTCATGTGGTGTCATGTGGTGTCATGTGTCATCATGTGTAATGTGTTGTCATGTGTCATCACATGTCATGTGTCATGTGGTGTCATGTGTCATATGGTGTCATGTGTCATGTAGTGTCATGTGTCATGTGTTGTCATGTGATGTCATGTGTCATGTGGTGTCATGTGTCATGTGATGTCATGTATCATGTGTCGTCATGTGTCATCATGTGTCATATGGTGTCATGTGTCATCACCTGTCATATGTCATGTGGTGTCATGTATCATCACGTGTCTTGTGTCATGTGGTGTCATGTGTCATGTGTTGTCATGTGATGGCATGTGTCATGTGGTGTCATGTGTCATGTGATATCATGTGTCATATGGTGACATGTGGTGTCATGTGTCATGTATCATCATGTGTCATGTGATGTCATATGTCATGTGTTGTCATGTGATGTCATGTGTCATGTGGTGTCATGTGTCATCTTGTGTCATGTGGTGTCATGTAGTGTCATGTATCATCATGTGTTGTCATGTGTCATCATGTGGTGCCATGTGACATCATGTGTTGTCAGTCATGTGGTGTCATGTGGTGTCATGTTTCATCATGTGTCATGTGTTGTCATGTGGTGTCATTTGTTATCATGTGTCATGTGTCTTGTGGTGTGATGTGTCATGTGGTGTCATGTGATGTCATGTGTTGTAATGTGATGTCATGTGTCATGTGGTGTCATGTGTCATCACGTGTCATGTTTCATGTGGTGTCATGTGTCATGTGGTATCATGTGTCATGTATTGTC
Organism: Lissotriton helveticus; assembly: GCF_964261635.1. Taxonomy (NCBI): domain Eukaryota; kingdom Metazoa; phylum Chordata; class Amphibia; order Caudata; family Salamandridae; genus Lissotriton; species Lissotriton helveticus. Next base: position 413,442,861 of record NC_136062.1, read on the forward strand.
ATGTGTCATGTGATGTCATGTGTTGTCATGTGATGTCATGTGTCATGTGGTGTCATGTGTCATGTGGTGTCATGTGTCATGTATCGTCATGTGTCATGTGATGTCATGTGTCATGTGTTGTCATGTGATGTCATGTGGTGTCATGTGTCATGTGATGTCATGTGCCATGTATTGTCATGTGATGTCTTGTGTCATGTGGTGTCATGTGATGTCATGTGTCATGTGGTGTCATGTGTCATCATGTGTCATGTGTTGTCATGTGGTGTCATGTGTCATCACATGTCTTGTGTCACTTGGTGTCATGTGTCATGAGGTGTCATGTGGTGTCATGTGTCATGTATCGTCATGTGTCATGTGATGTCATGTGTCATGTGGTGACATGTGGTGTCATGTGTCATGTATCGTCATGTGTCATATGATGTCATGTGTCATGTGTTGTCATGTGATGTCATGTGTCAAGTGGTGTCATGTGTCATGTGGTGTCATGTGTCATGTGTCAGGTGGAGTCATATGTCATGTGTCAAAAAATCTATATATCTAGAGGAGCTTACTGTAAGATTACTAAAAGCTTACTGTACTCTGTACCTTTCCGAGCAAGAGCTGAATGCTAATTGGCTGTCAACTGTCTGTCAATACTCCAAACCAGAAAGTGTTGGCAGCCATCTTGTGCCTCGGTAGACTGAGGCACAAGAAAGCAGAAAAACAAACGTATAAAACGCAAAAAAGGGGCAGGATAGAAACACCCTGCCCCCTAGGCCTGCTCTGGGTGTTTCACAAGGACCCCAAAGGCCCCCCCCAAATCTTTTGGGGGACAAAAACCATAGGGGACGAGTACCATACGAGTCCTGTAAGCTTACTGTAAGCTTACTGTACTCTGTACCTGCCTGAGCTGAATGCTAATTGGCTGTCAACTGTCTGTCAACACTACAAACCAGAAAGTGTTGGCCGCCATCTTGTGCCTCGGTAGACTGAGGCACAAGAAAGCAGAAAAACAAACAAGTAGAACGCAAAAAGGGGGCAGGGTAGAAACCCCCTGACCCCCTTGGCCTGCTCAGGGATCCCACAAGGACCCACAAGGCCCCCCAATATTTTTTTTTACAAAAACTGCAGAGTACGAGTACTGTACAAGCACAGTAAGCTTACTGTAAGCTTATTGTAATCTGTACCTTCCCGAGCACAAGCTGAATGTTAATTGGCTGTCAACTGTCTGTAAACACTCCAAACAATCATGTGTCATGTGTTGTCATGTGGTGTCATGTGTCATCACGTGTCATGTGATGTCATGTGTCATGTGGTGTCATGTGTCATGTGATGTCATGTGTCATGTGCTGTCATGTGTCATGTGGTGTCATATGTCATGTGTCATCATGTGTCATCTTGTGTCCTGTGGTGTCATGTGGTGTCATGTGTCATCATGTGTTGTCATGTGTCATCATGTAGTGCCATGTGATGTCATGTGTTGTCAGTCATGTAGTGTCATGTGGTGTCATGTGTCATCATGTGTCATGTATTGTCACGTGGTGTCATGTGTCATCACATGTCTTGTGTCATGTGGTGTCATGTGTCATGAGGTGTCATGTGGTGTCATGTGTCATGTATCATCATGTGATGTCATGTGTCATGTGGTGACATGTGGTGTCATGTGTCATGTATCGTGTGTCATGTATCGTCATGTGTCATGTGGTGTCATGTGATGTCATGTGTCATGTGTTGTCATGTGTCATCACATCATGTGTCATTTGGTGTCATGTGTGTCATGTGTCATCACGTGTCATGTGTCATGTGATGTCATGTGTCATGTGGTGTCATGTGTCATGTGATGTCATGTGTCATGTGGTGTCATGTGGTGTCATGTGTCATCATGTGTTGCCATGTGACGTCATGTGTCATGTGATGTCATGTGGTGTCATGTGGTGTCGTGTCATTACATGTCATGTGTCATGTGGTGTCATGTGTCATGTGGTGTCATGTGTCATGTGGTGTCATGTGTCATGTGATGTCATGTGTCATGTGGTGTCATGTATCATCATGTGTCATGTGGTGTCATGTGTCATCATGTGTCATGTGGTGTCATGTGTCATGTGGTGTCATGTGTCCTGTATTGTCATGTGTCATGTGATGTCTTGTGTCATGTGTTGTCATGTGATGTCATGGGTCATGTGGTGTCATGTGTCATGTGGTGTCATGTGTCATGTATCATCATGAATTGTCATGTGTCATGTGATGTCATGTGTCATATGTTATCATGAGATGTCATGTGTCATGTGGTGTCATTTGGTATCATGTGTCATGTATCGTCATGTGTCATGTGATGTCATGTGTCATGTGTTGTCATGTGGTGTCATGGGTCATGTGGTGTCATGTGTCATGTATCGTCATGTGTCATGTGATGTCATGTGTCATGTGTTGTCATGTGGTGTCATGAGTCTTGTGTCACATGGTGTCATGTGTCATGAGGTGTCATGTGGTGTCATGTGTCATGTGTCATGTGATGTCATGTGTCATGTGATGTCATGTCTCATGTGGTGACATGTGGTGTCATGTGTCATGTATCATCATGTGTCATGTGGTGTCATGTATTGACATGATGTCATGTGTCATGTGGTGTCATGTGTCATGTGGTGTCATGTGTCATGTGGAGTCATATGTCATGTTTCAAAAAATGTATATATCTAGAGGAGCTTACTGTAAGATTACTGTAAGCTTACTGTACTCTGTACCTTTCCGAGCACGAGCTGAATGCTAATTGGCTGTCAACTGTCTGTCAATACTCCAAACCAGAAAGTGTTGGCAGCCATCTTGTGCCTCGGTAGACTGAGGCACAAGAAAGCAGAAAAACAAACATGTAAAATGCAAAAAGGGGGCAGGGTAGAAACACCCTGCCCCCTAGGCCTGCTCTGGGTGTTTCACAAGGACCCCAAAGGCCCCCCCCAAATTTTGTGGTGTCATGTGTGTCATGTGTCATCACGTGTCATGTGTCATGTGATGTCATGTGTCATGTGGTGTCATGTGTCATGTGATGTCATGTGTCATGTGGTGTCATGTGGTGTCATGTGTCATCATGTGTTGCCATGTGACGTCATGTGTCATGTGATGTCATGTGGTGTCATGTGGTGTCATGTCATTACGTGTCATGTGTCATGTGGTGTCATGTGTCATGTGGTGTCATGTGTCATGTGATGTCATGTGTTGTCATGTGTCATGTGGTGTCATGTGTCATGTGATGTCATGTGTCATGAGGTGTCATGTGGTGTCATGTGTCATGTGTCATGTGATGTCATGTGTCATGTGGTGACATGTGGTGTCATGTCTCATGTATCGTCATGTGTCATGTGATGTCATGTGTCATGTGTTGTCATGTGATGTCATGTGTCATGTGTTGTCATGTGGTGTCATGTGGTGACATGTCATGTGTCATGTGTCAAGTGGTGTCATGTTACATGTGCTGTCATGTGCTGTCATGTGTCATGTGTCATGTGGTGTCATATGTCATGTGTCGTCATGTGTCATGTGGTGTCATGTGGTGTCATTTGTCATCATGTGTTGTCATGTGTCATCATGTGGTGCCATGTGTTGTCATATGGTATCGTGTCATCACGTGTCATGTGTCATGTGGTGTCACGTATCATGTGGTGTCATGTATCATATAGTGTCATGTGTCATGTGATGTCATGTGTCATGTGTTGTCATGTGATGTCATGTGTCATGTGGTATCATGTGTCATGTGATGTCATGTGTCATGCGGTGTCATGTGTCATGTGGTGCCAAGTGTCATGTGGTGTCATGTGTCATGTATCATCATGTGTCATGTGATCTCATGTGTCATGTGTTGTCATGTGATGTCATGTGTCATGTGGTGTCATGTGTCATGTGATGTCATATGTCATGTGGTGTCATGTGTCATCATGTGTCATATGGTGTCATGTGTCATCACGTGTCATGTGTCATGTGGTGTCATGTGTTTTGTGGTGTAATGTGTCATGTATCGTCATGTGTCATGTGATGTCATGTGTCATGTGTTGTCATGTGATGTCATGTGTCATGTGGTGTCATGTGGTGTCATGTGTCATGTATCGTCATGTGTCATGTGATGTCATGTGTCATGTGTTGTCATGTGATGTCATGTGATGTCATGTGTCATCATGTGTTGTCATGTGTCATCATGTGGTGCCATGTGACGTCATGTGTCATCATGTGTCATGTGTTGTCATATGGTATCGTGTCATCACGTGTCATGTGTCATGTGGTGTCACGTATCATGTGGTGTCATGTATCATATAGTGTCATGTGTCATGTGATGTCATGTGTCATGTGTTGTCATGTGATGTCATGTGTCATGTGGTATCATGTGTCATGTGATGTCATGTGTCATGCGGTGTCATGTGTCATGTGGTGCCAAGTGTCATGTGGTGTCATGTGTCATGTATCATCATGTGTCATGTGATCTCATGTATCATGTGTTGTCATGTGATGTCATGTGTCATGTGGTGTCATGTGTCATGTGATGTCATATGTCATGTGGTGTCATGTGTCATCATGTGTCATATGGTGTCATGTGTCATCACGTGTCATGTGTCATGTGGTGTCATGTGTTTTGTGGTGTCATGTGTCATGTATCGTCATGTGTCATGTATCGTCATGTGTCATGTGTCATGTGGTGTCATGTGTCATGTCATGTGTCATGTGTCGTCATGTATCATCATGTGTCACGTGTTGTCTTGTGGTGTCATGTGTCATCACGTGTCTTGTGTCACGTGGTGTCATGAGGTGTCATGTGGTGTCATGTGTCATGTGTCATGTATCGTCATGTGATGTGTCATGTGTCATGTGATGTCACGTGTCATGTATCGTCATGTGTCATGTGATGTCATGTGTCATATGTTGTCATGTGATGTCATGTGTCATGTGGTGTCATGTGTCATATGGTATCATGTGTCATGTGATGTCATGTGTCATGTGGTGTCATGTGTCATGTCATGTGTCATGTGTTGTCATGTGTCATGTGGTGTCATGTGATGTCATGTGTCATGTGGTGTCATGTGTCATCATGTGTCATGTATTGTCACGTGGTGTCATGAGCTGAATGTGTCATGTGGTGTCATATGTCATGAGGTGTCATGTGGTGTCATGTGTCATGTATCATCATGTGTCATGTGATGTCATGTGTCATGTGGTGACATGTGGTGTCATGTGTCATGTATCATCATGTGTCATGTGTCATGTGATGTCATGTGTCATGTGTTGTCATGTATCATGTGATGTCATGTGTCATGTGTTGTCATGTGATGTCATGTGTCATGTGGTGTCATGTGTCATGTGATGTCATGTGTCATGTGGTGTCATGTGTCATGTGTTGCCAAGTGTCATGTGGTGTCATGTGTCATGTATCGTCATGTGTCATGTGATGTCATGTGTCATGTGTTGTCATGTGATGTTATGTGTCATGTGGTGTCATGTGTCATGTGATGTCATGTGTCATGTGTCGTCATGTATCATGTGTTGTCTTGTGGTGTCATATGTCATCACGTGTCTTGTGTCACGTGGTGTCATGTGTCATGAGGTGTCATGTGGTGTCATGTGTCATGTGTCATGTATCGTCATGTGTCATGTGATGTCATGTGTCATGTGTCATGTGTTGTCATGTGTCATGTGGTGTCATGTGTCATGTATCGTCATGTGTCATGTGATGTCATGTGTCATGTGTTGTCATGTGATGTCATGTGTCATGTGGTGTCATGTGTCATGTGGTATCATGTGTCATGTATCGTCATGTGTCATGTGTCATGTGTTGTCATGTGATGTCATGTGTCATATGGTGTCATGTGTCATGTGATGTCATGTGTCATGTGATGTCATGTGTCATGTGGTGTCATGTGTCATCATGTGTCATGTGTTGTCACGTGGTGTCATCACATGTCTTGTGTCATGTGGTGTCATGTGTCATGAGGTGTCATGTGGTGTCATGTGTCATGTATCGTCATGTGTCATGTGATGTCATGTGTCATGTGGTGTCATGTGTCATGTATTGTCATGTGTCATGTGTCATGTGTTGTCATGTGTCATGTGGTGTCATGTGTCATGTATCGTCATATGTCATGTGATGTCATGTGTCATGTGTTGTCATGTGATGTCATGTGTCATGTGGTGTCATGTGTCATGTGGTATCATGTGTCATGTATCGTCATGTGTCATGTGTCATGTGTTGTCATGTGATGTCATGTGTCATGTGGTGTCATGTGTCATGTGATGTCATGTGTCATGTGTTGTCATGTGTCATGTGGTGTCATGTGATGTCATGTGTCATGTGGTGTCATGTGTCATCATGTGTCATGTGTTGTCACGTGGTGTCATCACATGTCTTGTGCCATGTGGTGTCATGTGTCATGAGGTGTCATGTGGTGTCATGTGTCATGTATCGTCATGTGTCATGTGATGTCATGTGTCATGTGGTGTCATGTGTCATGTATCATCATGTGTCATGTGGTGTCATGTGGTGTCATGTGTCATCACGTGTCTTGTGTCACGTGGTGTCATGTGTCATGAGGTATCATGTGATGTCATGTGTCATGTGTCATGTGTCGTCATGTGTCATGTGATGTCATGTGTCATGTGATGTCATGTGTCATGTGGTGACATGTGGTGTCATGTGTCATGTATCATCATGTGTCGTGATGTCATGTGTCATGTGTTGTCATGTGATGTCATGTGTCATGTGGTGTCATGTGTCATGTGGTGTCATGTGTCATGTATCATGTGGAGTCATATGTCATGTATCAAAAAATGTATATATCTAGAGGAGCTTACTGTAATATTACTAAAAGCTTACTGTACTCTGTACCTTTCCGAGCACGAGCTGAATGCTAATTGGCTGTCAACTGTCTGTCAATACTCCAACCAGAAAGTGTTGGCAGCCATCTTGTGCCTCGGTAGACTGAGGCACAAGAAAGCAGAAAAACAAACGTGTAAAACGCAAAAAGGGGGCAGGGTAGAAATACCCTGCCCCCTAGGCCTGCTCTGGGTGTTTCACAAGGACCCCAAAGGCCCCCCCCAAATTTTTGGGGGGACAAAAACCACGGGGGACGAGTACCATACGAGTCCTGTAAGCTTACTGTAAGCTTACTGTACTATGTACCTGCGCGAGCTGAATGCTAATTGGCTATCAACTGTCTGTCAACACTCCAAACCAGGAAGTGTTGGCCGCCATCTTGTGCCTCGGTAGACTGAGGCACAAGAAAGCAGAAAAACAAACAAGTAGAACGCAAAAAGGGGGCAGGGTAGAAACCCCCTGACCCCCTAGGCCTGCTCAGGGATCCCACAAGGACCCACAAGGCCCCCCATTATTTTTTTTTACAAAACCTGCAGAGTACGAGTACTGTACAAGCACAGTAAGCTTACTGTAAGCTTACTGTAATCTGTACCTTCCCGAGCACGAGCTGAATGTTAATTGGCTGTCAACTGTCTGTAAACACTCCAAACAATCATGTGTCATGTGTTGTCATGTGGTGTCATGTGTCATCACGTGTCATGTGATGTCATGTGTCATGTGGTGTCATGTGTCATGTGATGTCATGTGTCATGTGCTGTCATGTGCTGTCATGTGTCATGTGTCATGTGGTGTCATATGTCATGTGTCATCATGTGTCATCTTGTGTCCTGTGGTGTCATGTGGCGTCATGTGGTGTCATGTGTCATCATGTGTTGTCATGTGTCATCATGTAGTGCCATGTGATGTCATGTGTTGTCAGTCATGTGGTGTCATGTGGTGTCATGTGTCATAGGCCTGCTCTGGGTGTTTCACAAGGACCCCAAAGGCCCCTCCCCAAATTTTGTGGTGTCATGTGTGTCATGTGTCATCACGTGTCATGTGTCATGTGATGTCATGTGTCATGTGGTGTCATGTGTCATGTGATGTCATGTGTCATGTGGTGTCATGTGGTGTCATGTGTCATCATGTGTTGCCATGTGACGTCATGTGTCATGTGATGTCATGTGGTGTCATGTGGTGTTGTGTCATTATGTGTCATGTGTCATGTGGTGTCATGTGTCATGTGGTATCATGTGTCATGTGGTGTCATGTGTCATGTGTTGTCATGTGTCATGTGGTGTCATGTGTCATGTGATGTCATGTGTCATGAGGTGTCATGTGGTGTCATGTGTCATGTGTCATGTGATGTCATGTGTCATGTGGTGACATGTGGTGTCATGTCTCATGTATCGTCATGTGTCATGTGATGTCATGTGTCATGTGTTGTCATGTGATGTCATGTGTCATACGGTGTCATGTGTCATGTGGTGTCATATGTCATCATGTGTCATGTGTTGTCATGTGGTGTCATGTGGTGACATGTCATGTGTCATGTGTCAAGTGGTGTCATGTGTCATGTGCTGTCATGTGCTGTCATGTGTCATGTGTCATGTGGTGTCATATGTCATGTGTCGTCATGTGTCATGTGGTGTCATGTGGTGTCATTTGTCATCATGTGTTGTCATGTGTCATCATGTGGTGCCATGTGACATCATGTGTCATCATGTGTCATGTGTTGTCATATGGTGTCATGTGTCATCACGTGTCATGCGTCATGTGGTGTCACGTATCATGTGGTGTCATGTATCATATAGTGTCATGTGTCATGTGATGTCATGTGTCATGTGTTGTCATGTGATGTCATGTGTCATGTGGTATCATGTGTCATGTGATGTCATGTGTCATGCGGTGTCATGTGTCATGTGTCATGTGGTGCCAAGTGTCATGTGGTGTCATGTGTCATGTATCGTCATGTGTCATGTGATGTCATGTGTCATGTGTTGTCATGTGATGTCATGTGTCATGTGGTGTCATGTGTCATGTGATGTCATGTGTCATGCGGTGTCATGTGTCATCATGTGTCATATGGTGTCATGTGTCATCACGTGTCATGTGTCATGTGGTGTCATGTGTTTTGTGGTGTCATGTGTCATGTATCGTCATGTGTCATGTGATGTCATGTGTCATGTGTTGTCATGTGATGTCATGTGTCATGTGGTGTCATGTGGTGTCATGTGTCATGTATCGTCATGTGTCATGTGATGTCATGTGTCATGTGTTGTCTTGTGATGTCATGTGTCATGTGATGTCATGTGTCATGTGATGTCATGTGTCATGTGTCGTCATGTATCATCATGTGTCATGTGTTGTCTTGTGGTGTCATGTGTCATCACGTGTCTTGTGTCACGTGGTGTCATGAGGTGTCATGTGGTGTCATGTGTCATGTGTCATGTATCGTCATGTGATGTGTCATGTGTCATGTGGTGTCACGTGTCATGTATCGTCATGTGTCATGTGATGTCATGTGTTGTCATGTGATGTCATGTGTCATGTGGTGTCATGTGTCATGTGGTATCATGTGTCATGTATCGTCATGTGTCATGTGTCATGTGTTGTCATGTGATGTCATGTGTCATGTGGTGTCATGTGTCATGTCATGTGTCATGTGTTGTCATGTGTCATGTGGTGTCATGTGATGTCATGTGTCATATTGTGTCATGTGTCATCATGTGTCATGTATTGTCACGTGGTGTCATGAGCTGAATGTGTCATGTGGTGTCATGTGTCATGAGGTATCATGTGGTGTCATGTGTCATGTATCATCATGTGTCATGTGATGTCATGTGTCATGTGGTGACATGTGGTGTCATGTGTCATGTATCATCATGTGTCATGTGTCATGTGATGTCATGTGTCATGTGTTGTCATGTATCATGTGATGTCATGTGTCATGTGTTGTCATGTGATGTCATGTGTCATGTGGTGTCATGTGTCATGTGATGTCATGTGTCATGCGGTGTCATGTGTCATGTGTTGCCAAGTGTCATGTGGTGTCATGTGTCATGTATCGTCATGTGTCATGTGATGTCATGTGTTGTCATGTGATGTCATGTGTCATGTGGTGTCATGTGTCATGTGATGTCATGTGTCATGTGTCGTCATGTGTCATGTGTTGTCTTGTGGTGTCATATGTCATCACGTGTCTTGTGTCACGTGGTGTCATGTGTCATGAGGTGTCATGTGGTGTCATGTGTCATGTGTCATGTGTTGTCATGTGTCATGTGGTGTCATATGTCATGTATCGTCATGTGTCATGTGATGTCATGTGTCATGTGTTGTCATGTGATGTCATGTGTCATGTGGTGTCATGTGTCATGTGGTATCATGTGTCATGTATCGTCATGTGTCATGTGTCATGTGTTGTCATGTGATGTCATGTATCATGTGGTGTCATGTGTCATGTGATGTCATGTGTCATGTGATGTCATGTGTCATGTGGTGTCATGTGTCATCATATGTCATGTGTTGTCACGTGGTGTCATCACATGTCTTGTGTCATGTGGTATCATGTGTCATGAGGTGTCATGTGGTGTCATGTGTCATGTATCGTCATGTGTCATGTGATGTCATGTGTCATGTGGTGTCATGTGTCATGTATCATCATGTGTCACGTGGTGTCATGTGTCATGTGTCATGTATCATCATGTGTCATGTGATGTCATGTGTCATGTGATGTCATGTGTCATGTGGTGACATGTGGTGTCATGTGTCATGTATCGTCATGTGTCGTGATGTCATGTGTTGTCATGTGATGTCATGTGTCATGTGGTGTCATGTGTCATGTGGTGTCATGTGTCATGTATCATGTGGAGTCATATGTCATGTGTCAAAAAATGTATATATCTAGAGGAGCTTACTGTAATATTACTAAAAGCTTACTGTACTCTGTACCTTTCCGAGCACGAGCTGAATGCTAATTGGCTGTCAACTGTCTGTCAATACTCCAACCAGAAAGTGTTGGCAGCCATCTTGTGCCTCGGTAGACTGAGGCACAAGAAAGCAGAAAAACAAATGTGTAAAACGCAAAAAGGGGGCAGGGTAGAAACACCCTGCCCCCTAGGCCTGCTCTGGGTGTTTCACAAGGACCCCAAAGGCCCCCCCCAAAATTTTTGGGGGGACAAAAACCACGGGGGACGAGTACCATACGAGTCCTGTAAGCTTACTGTAAGCTTACTGTACTATGTACCTGCGCGACCTGAATGCTAATTGGCTATCAACTGTCTGTCAATACTCCAAACCAGGAAGTGTTGGCCGCCATCTTGTGCCTCGGTAGACTGAGGCACAAGAAAGCAGAAAAACAAACAAGTAGAACGCAAAAAGGGGGCAGGGTAGAAACCCCCTGACCCCCTAGGCCTGCTCAGGGATCCCACAAGGACCCACAAGGCCGCCCATTATTTTTTTTTACAAAAACTGCAGAGTACGAGTACTGTACAAGCACAGTAAGCTTACTGTAAGCTTACTGTAATCTGGACCTTCCCGAGCACGAGCTGAATGTTAATTGGCTGTCAACTGTCTGTAAACACTCCAAACAATCATGTGTCATGTGTTGTCATGTGGTGTCATGTGTCATCACGTGTCATGTGATGTCATGTGTCATGTGGTGTCATGTGTCATGTGATGTCATGTGTCATGTGCTGTCATGTGCTGTCATGTGTCATGTGTCATGTGGTGTCATATGTCATATGTCATCATATGTCATCTTGTGTCCTGTGGTGTCATGTGGCGTCATGTGGTGTCATGTGTCATCATGTGTTGTCATGTGTCATCATGTAGTGCCATGTGATGTCATGTGTTGTCAGTCATGTGGTGTCATGTGGTGTCATGTGTCATCATGTGTCATGTGTTGTCATGTGGTGTTATGTGTCATCACGTGTCATGTGTCATGTGGTGTCATGTGTCATGTGGTGTCATGTGTCATGTAGTGTCATGTGTCATGTGACATGACATGTGATGTCATGTGTCATGGGGTGTCATGTGTCATGTGATGTCATGTGTCATGTGGTGTCATGTGTCATCATGTGTCATGTGATGTCATGTGTCATCACGTGTCATGTGTTGTCATGTGTCATGTGGTGTCATGTGTCATATATCATCATGTTTCATGTGATGTCATGTGTCATGTGTTGTCATGTGATGTCATGTGTCATGTGGTGTCATGTGTCATGTGGTGTCATGTATCGTCATGTGTCATGTGTCATGTGTTGTCATGTGATGTCATGTGTCATGTGGTGTCATGTGTCATGTGATGTCATGTGTCATGTGTTGTCATGTGTCATGTGGTGTCATGTGATGTCATGTGTCATGTGGTGTCATGTGTCATCATGTGTCATGTGTTGTCACGTGATGTCATGTGTCATCACATGTCTTGTGTCATGTGGTGTCATGTGTCATGAGGTGTCATGTGGTGTCATGTGTCATGTATCGTCCTGTGTCATGTGATGTCATGTGGTGTCATGTGTCATGTGATGTCATGTGTCATATGGTGTCATGTGTCATGTGGTGTCATGTGTCATCATGTGTCATGTGTTGTCATGTGGTGTCATGTGTTGTCATGTGGTGTCATGTGGTGACATGTCATGTGTCATATGTCAAGTGGTGTCATATGTCATGTGATGTCATGTGTCATGTGCTGTCATGTGCTGTCATGTGTCATGTGTCATGTGGTGTCATATGTCATGTGTCGTCATGTGTCATGTGGTGTCATGTGGTGTCATTTGTCATCATGTGTTGTCATGTGTCATCATGTGGTGCCATGTGACGTCATGTGTCATCATGTGTCATGTGTTGTCATATGGTGTCATGTGTCATCACATGTCATGTGTCATGTGGTGTCACGTATCATGTGGTGTCATGTATCATATAGTGTCATGTGTCATGTGATGTCATGTGTCATGTGTTGTCATGTGATGTCATGTGTCATGTGGTGTCATGTGTCATGTGATGTCATGTGTCATGCGGTGTCATGTGTCATGTGTCATGTGGTGCCAAGTGTCATGTGATGTCATATGTCATGTATCATCATGTGTCATGTGATGTCATGTGTCATGTGTTGTCATGTGATGTCATGTGTCATGTGGTGTCATGTGTCATGTGATGTCATGTGTCATGTGGTGTCATGTGTCATCATGTGTCATATGGTGTCATGTGTCATCACGTGTCATGTGTCATGTGGTGTCATGTGTTTTGTGGTGTCATGTGTCATGTATCGTCATGTGTCATGTGATGTCATGTGTCATGTGTTGTCATGTGATGTCATGTGTCATGTGGTGTCATGTGGTGTCATGTGTCATGTATCGTCATGTGTCATGTGATGTCATGTGTCATGTGTTGTCATGTGATGTCATGTGTCATGTGATGTCATGTGTCATGTGATGTCATGTGTCATGTGTCGTCATGTGTCATCATGTGTCATGTGTTATCTTGTGGTGTCATGTGTCATCACGTGTCTTGTGTCACGTGGTGTCATGTGTCATGAGGTGTCACGTGGTGTCATGTGTCATGTGTCATGTATCGTCATGTGTCATGTGATGTGTCATGTGTCATGTGGTGTCACGTGTCATGTATCATCATGTGTCATGTGATGTCATGTGTCATGTGTTGTCATGTGATGTCATGTGTCATGTGGTGTCATGTGTCATGTGGTATCATGTGTCATGTATCGTCATGTGTCATGTGTCATGTGTTGTCATGTGATGTCATGTGTCATGTGGTGTCATGTGTCATGTGATGTCATGTGTCATGTGTTGTCATGTGTCATGTAGTGTCATGTGATGTCATGTGTCATGTGGTGTCATGTGTCATCATGTGTCATGTATTGTCATGTGGTGTCATGTGCTGAATGTGTCATGTGGTGTCATGTGTCATGAGGTGTCATGTGGTGTCATGTGTCATGTATCGTCACGTGTCATGTGATGTAATGTGTCATGTGGTGACATGTGGTGTCATGTGTCATGTATCATCATGTGTCATGTGTCATGTGATGTCATGTGTCATGTGTTGTCATGTATCATGTGATGTCATGTGTCATGTGTTGTCATGTGATGTCATGTGTCATGTGATGTCATGTGTCATGCGGTGTCATGTGTCATGTGTCATGTGTTGCCAAGTGTCATGTGGTGTCATGTGTCATGTATCGTCATGTGTCATGTGATGTCATGTGTTGTCATGTGATGTCATGTGTCATGTGGTGTCATGTGGTGTCATGTGTCATGTATCGTCATGTGTCATGTGATGTCATGTGTCATGTGTTGTCATGTGATGTCATGTGTCATGTGGTGTCATGTGTCATGTGATGTCATGTGTCATGTGTCGTCATGTGTCATGTGTTGTCTTGTGGTGTCATGTGTCATCATGTGTTTCGTGTCACGTGGTGTCATGTGTCATGAGGTGTCATGTGGTGTCATGTGTCATGTGTCATGTATCGTCATGTGTCATGTGATGTCATGTGTCATGTGTCATGTGTTGTCATGTGTCATGTGGTGTCATGTATCGTCATGTGTCATGTGATGTCATATGTCATGTGTTGTCATGTGATGTCATGTGTCATGTGGTGTCATGTGTCATGTGGTATCATGTGTCATGTATCGTCATGTGCCATGTGTCATGTGTTGTCATGTGATGTCATGTGTCATGTGGTGTCATGTGTCATGTGATGTCATGTGTCATGTGTCATGTGGTGTCATGTGATGTCATGTGTCATGTGGTGTCATGTGTCATCATGTGTCATGTGTTGTCACGTGGTGTCATCACATGTCTTGTGTCATGTGGTGTCATGTGTCATGAGGTGTCATGTGGTGTCATGTGTCATGTATCGTCATGTGTCATGTGATGTCATGTGTCATGTGGTGTCATGTGTCATGTATCATCATGTGTCATGTGGTGTCATGTGGTGTCATGTGTCATCACGTGTCTTGTGTCACGTGGTGTCATGTGTCATGAGGTATCATGTGGTGTCATGTGTCATGTGTCATGTATCATCATGTGTCATGTGATGTCATGTGTCATGTGATGTCATGTGTCATGTGGTGACATGTGTGTCATTTGTCATGTATCGTCATGTGTCGTGATGTCATGTGTCATGTGTTGTCATGTGATGTCATGTGTCATGTGGTGTCATGTGTCATGTGGTGTCATGTGTCATGTATCATGTGGAGTCATATGTCATGTGTCAAAAAATGTATATATCTAGAGGAGCTTACTGTAATATTACTAATGCTTACTGAACTCTGTACCTTTCCGAGCACGAGCTGAATGCTAATTGGCTGTCAACTGTCTGTCAATACTCCAACCAGAAAGTGTTGGCAGCCATCTTGTGCCTCAGTAGACTGAGGCACAAGAAAGCAGAAAAACAAACGTGTAAAACGCAAAAAGGGGGCAGTGTAGAAACACCCTGCCCCCTAGGCCTGCTCTGGGTGTTTCACAAGGACCCCAAAGGCCCCCCCCAAATTTTGTGGTGTCATGTGTGTCATGTGTCATCACGTGTCATGTGTCATGTGATGTCATGTGTCATGTGGTGTCATGTGTCATGTGATGTCATGTGTCATGTGGTATCATGTGGTGTCATGTGTCATCATGTGTTGCCATGTGACGTCATGTGTCATGTGATGTCATGTGGTGTCATGTGGTGTCGTGTCATTACATGTCATGTGTCATGTGGTGTCATGTGTCATGTGGTGTCATGTGTCATGTGATGTCATGTGTCATGTGTTGTCATGTGTCATGTGGTGTCATGTGTCATGTGATGTCATGTGTCATGAGGTGTCATGTGGTATCATGTGTCATGTGATGTCATGTGTCATGTGGTGACATGTGGTGTCATGTCTCATATATCGTCATGTGTCATGTGATGTCATGTGTCATGTGTTGTCATGTGATGTCATGTGTCATATGGTGTCATTTGTCATGTGTCATATGTCATCATGTGTCATGTGTTGTCATGTGGTGTCATGTGGTGACATGTCATGTGTCATGTGTCAAGTGGTGTCATGTGTCATGTGCTGTCATGTGCTGTCATGTGTCATGTGGTGTCAAAAGTCATGTGTCGTCATGTGTCATGTGGTGTCATGTGGTGTCATTTGTCATCATGTGTTGTCATGTGTCATCATGTGGTGCCATGTGATGTCATGTGTCATCATGTGTCATGTGTTGTCATATGGTGTCATGTGTCATCACGTGTCATGTGTCATGTGGTGTCACGTATCATGTGGTGTCATGTATCATATAGTGTCATGTGTCATGTGATGTCATGTGTCATGTGTTGTCATGTGATGTCATGTGTCATGTGGTGTCATGTGTCATGTGATGTCATGCGGTGTCATGTGTCATGTGGTGCCAAGTGTCATGTGGTGTCATGTATCGTCATGTGTCATGTGATGTCATGTGTCATGTGTTGTCATGTGATGTCATGTGTCATGTGGTGTCATGTGTCATGTGATGTGTCATGTGGTGTCATGTGTCATCATGTGTCATATGGTGTCATGTGTCATCACATGTCATGTGTCATGTGGTGTCATGTGTTTTGTGGTGTCATGTGTCATGTATCGTCATGTGTCGTGATGTCATGTGTCATGTGTTGTCATGTGATGTCATGTGTCATGTGGTGTCATGTGGTGTCATGTGTCATGTATCGTCATGTGTCATGTGATGTCATGTGTCATGTGTTGTCATGTGATGTCATGTGTCATGTGATGTCATGTGTCATGTGATGTCATGTGTCATGTGTCGTCATGTGTCATCATGTGTCATGTGTTGTCTTGTGGTGTCATGTGTCATCACGTGTCTTGTGTCACGTGGTGTCATGAGGTGTCATGTGGTGTCATGTGTCATGTGTCATGTATCGTCATGTGTCATGTGATGTGTCATGTGTCATGTGGTGTCACGTGTCATGTATCGTCATGTGTCATGTGATGTCATGTGTCATGTGTTGTCATGTGATGTCATGTGTCATGTGGTATCATGTGTCATGTGGTATCATGTGTCATGTATCGTCATGTGTCATGTGTTGTCATGTGATGTCATGTGTCATGTGGTGTCATGTGTCATGTGATGTCATGTGTCATGTGGTGTCATGTGATGTCATGTGTCATGTGGTGTCATGTGTCATCATGTGTCATGTATTGTCACGTGGTGTCATGAGCTGAATGTGTCATGTGGTGTCAAGTGTCATGAGGTGTCATGTGGTGTCATGTGTCATGTATCGTCATGTGTCATGTGATGTCATGTGTCATGTGGTGACATGTGGTGTCATGTGTCATGTATCATCATGTATCATGTGTCATGTGATGTCATGTGTCATGTGTTGTTATGTATCATGTGATGTCATGTGTCATGTGTTGCCATGTGATGTCATGTGTCATGTGGTGTCATGTGTCATGTATCGTCATGTGTCATGTGATATCATGTGTCATGTGTCATGTGTTGCCAAGTGTCATGTGGTGTCATGTGTCATGTATCGTCATGTGTCATGTGATGTCATATGTCATGTGTTGTCATGTGATGTCATGTGTCATGTGGTGTCATGTGATGTCATGTGTCATGTGGTGTCATGTGTCATCATGTGTCATATGGTGTCATGTGTCATCACGTGTCATGTTTAATGTATCGTCATGTGTCATGTGATGTCATGTGTCATGTGTTGTCATGTGATGTCATGTGTCATGTGGTGTCATGTGGTGTCATGTGTCATGTATCATCATGTGTCATGTGATGTCATGTGTCATGTGTTGTCATGTGATGTCATGTGTCATGTGGTGTCATGTGTCATGTGATGTCATGTGTCATGTGATGTCATGTGTCATGTGTTGTCATGTGGTGTCATGGGTCATGTGGTGTCATGTATCGTCATGTGTCATGTGATGTCATGTGTCACGTGTTGTCATGTGGTGTCATGAGTCATCACGTGTCTTGTGTCACATGGTGTCATGTGTCATGAGGTGTCATGTGGTGTCATGTGTCATGTGTCATGTGATGTCATGTGTCATGTGATGTCATGTGTCATGTGGTGACATGTGGTGTCATGTGTCATGTATCATCATGTGTCATGTGGTGTCATGTATTGACATGATGTCATGTGTCATGTGGTGTCATGTGTCATGTGGAGTCATATGTCATGTTTCAAAAAATGTATATATCTAGAGGAGCTTACTGTAAGATTACTGTAAGCTTACTGTACTCTGTACCTTTCTGAGCACGAGCTGAATGCTAATTGGCTGTCAACTGTCTGTCAATACTCCAAACCAGAAAGTGTTGGCAGCCATCTTGTGCCTCGGTAGACTGAGGCACAAGAAAGCAGAAAAACAAACATGTAAAATGCAAAAAGGGGGCAGGGTAGAAACACCCTGCCCCCTAGGCCTGCTCTGGGTGTTTCACAAGGACCCCAAAGGCCCCCCCCAAATTTTGTGGTGTCATGTGTGTCATGTGTCATCATGTGTCATGTGTCATGTGATGTCATGTGTCATGTGGTGTCATGTGTCATGTGATGTCATGTGTCATGTGGTGTCATGTGGTGTCATGTGTCATCATGTGTTGCCATGTGACGTCATGTGTCATGTGATGTCATGTGGTGTCATGTGGTGTCGTGTCATTACGTGTCATGTGTCATGTGGTGTCATGTGTCATGTGGTGTCATGTGTCATGTGATGTCATGTGTTGTCATGTGTTGTCATGTGTCATGTGGTGTCATGTGTCATGTGATGTCATGTGTCATGAGGTGTCATGTGGTGTCATGTGTCATGTGTCATGTGATGTCATGTGTCATGTGGTGACATGTGGTGTCATGTCTCATGTATCGTCATGTGTCATGTGATGTCATGTGTCATGTGTTGTCATGTGATGTCATGTGTCATATGGTGTCATGTGTCATGTGGTGTCATGTGTCATATGTCATCATGTGTCATGTGTTGTCATGTGGTGTCATGTGGTGACATGTCATGTGTCATGTGTCAAGTGGTGTCATGTGTCATGTGCTGTCATGTGCTGTCATGTGTCATGTGTCATGTGGTGTCATATGTCATGTGTCGTCATGTGTCATGTGGTGTCATGTGGTGTCATTTGTCATCATGTGTTGTCATGTGTCATCATGTGGTGTCATGTGACGTCATGTGTCATCATGTGTCATGTGTTGTCATATGGTGTCATGTGTCATCATGTGTCATGTGTCATGTGGTGTCACGTATCATGTGGTGTCATGTATCATATAGTGTCATGTGTCATGTGATGTCATGTGTCATGTGTTATCATGTGATGTCATGTGTCATGTGGTATCATGTGTCATGTGATGTCATGTGTCATGCGGTGTCATGTGTCATGTGTCATGTGGTGCCAAGTGTCATGTGGTGTCATGTGTCATGTATCGTCATGTGTCATGTGTCATGTGATCTCATGTGTCATGTGTTGTCATGTGATGTCATGTGTCATGTGGTGTCATGTGTCATGTGATGTCATGTGTCATGTGGTGTCATGTGTCATCATGTGTCATATGGTGTCATGTGTCATCACGTGTCATGTGTCATATGGTGTCATGTGTTTTGTGGTGTCATGTGTCATGTATCGTCATGTGTCATGTGATGTCATGTGTCATGTGTTGTCATGTGATGTCATGTGTCATGTGGTGTCATGTGGTGTCATGTGTCATGTATCGTCATGTGTCATGTGATGTCATGTGTCATGTGTTGTCATGTGATGTCATGTGATATCATGTGTCATGTTATGTCATGTGTCATGTGTCGTCATGTATCATCATGTGTCATGTATTGTCTTGTGGTGTCATGTGTCATCACGTGTCTTGTGTCACATGGTGTCATGAGGTGTCATGTGGTGTCATGTGTCATGTGTCATGTATCGTCATGTGATGTGTCATGTGTCATGTGGTGTCACGTGTCATGTATCGTCATGTGTCATGTGATGTCATGTGTCATGTGTTGTCATGTGATGTCATGTGTCATGTGGTGTCATGTGTCATGTGGTATCATGTGTCATGTATCGTCATGTGTTATGTGTTGTCATGTGATGTCATGTGTCATGTGGTGTCATGTGTCATGTCATGTGTCATGTGGTGTCATGTGTCATGAGGTGTCATGTGGTGTCATGTGTCATGAGGTGTCATGTGGTGTCATGTGTCATGTGGTGACATGTGGTGTCATGTATCATCATGTGTCATGTGATGTCATGTGTCATGTGTTGTCATGTATCATGTGATGTCATGTGTCATGTGTTGTCATGTGATGTCATGTGTCATGTGGTGTCATGTGTCATGTGATGTCATGTGTCATGCGGTGTCATGTGTCATGTGTTGCCAAGTGTCATGTGGTGTCATGTGTCATGTATCGTCATGTGTCATGTGATGTCATGTGTCATGTGTTGTCATGTGATGTCATGTGTCATGTGGTGTCATGTGTCATGTGATGTCATGTGTCATGTGTCGTCATGTGTCATGTGTTGTCTTGTGATGTCATATGTCATCACGTGTCTTGTGTCACGTGGTGTCATGTGTCATGAGGTGTCATGTGGTGTCATGTGTCATGTGTCATGTATCGTCATGTGTCATGTGATGTCATGTGTCATGTGTCATGTGTTGTCATGTGTCATGTGGTGTCATGTGTCATGTATCGTCATGTGTCATGTGATGTCATGTGTCATGTGTTGTCATGTGATGTCATGTGTCATGTGGTGTCATGTGTCATGTGGTATCATGTGTCATGTATCGTCATGTGTCATGTGTCATGTGTTGTCATGTGATGTCATGTGTCATGTGGTGTCATGTGTCATGTGATGTCATGTGTCATGTGATGTCATGTGTCATGTGGTGTCATGTGTCATCATGTGTCATGTGTTGTCACGTGGTGTCATCACATGTCTTGTGTCATGTGTTGTCTTGTGGTGTCATGTGTCATCACGTGTCTTGTGTCACGTGGTGTCATGAGGTGTCATGTGGTGTCATGTGTCATGTGTCATGTATCGTCATGTGATGTGTCATGTGTCATGTGGTGTCACGTGTCATGTATCGTCATGTGTCATGTGATGTCATGTGTCATGTGTTGTCATGTGATGTCATGTGTCATGTGGTGTCATGTGTCATGTGGTATCATGTGTCATGTATCGTCATGTGTCATGTGTCATGTGTCATGAGGTGTCATGTGGTGTCATGTGTCATGTATCGTCATGTGTCATGTGATGTCATGTGTCATGTGGTGTCATGTGTCATGTGTCATGTATTGTCATGTGTCATGTGATGTCATGTGTCATGTGTCATGTGTTGTCATGTGTCATGTGGTGTCATGTGTCATGTATCGTCATGTGATGTCATGTGTCATGTGTTGTCATGTGATGTCATGTGTCATGTGGTGCCATGTGTCATGTGGTATCATATGTCATGTATCGTCATGTGTCATGTGTCATGTGTTGTCATGTGATGTCATGTGTCATGTGGTGTCATGTGATGTCATGTGTCATGTGTTGTCATGTGTCATGTGGTGTCATGTGATGTCATGTGTCATGTGGTGTCATGTGTCATCATGTGTCATGTGTTGTCACGTGGTGTCATCACATGTCTTGTGTCATGTGGTGTCATGTGTCATGAGGTGTCATGTGGTGTCATGTGTCATGTATCGTCATGTGTCATGTGATGTCATGTGTCATGTGGTGTCATGTGTCATGTATCATCATGTGTCATGTGGTGTCATGTGGTGTCATGTGTCATCACCTGTCTTGTGTCACGTGGTGTCATGTGTCATGAGGTATCATGTGGTGTCATGTGTCATGTGTCATGTATCGTCATGTGTCATGTGATGTCATGTGTCATGTGATGTCATGTGTCATGTGGTGACATGTGGTGTCATGTGTCATGTATCGTCATGTGTCGTGATGTCATGTGTCATGTGTTGTCATGTGATGTCATGTGTCATGTGGTGTCATGTGTCATGTGGTGTCATGTGTCATGTATCATGTGGAGTCATATGTCATGTGTCAAAAAATGTATATATCTAGAGGAGCTTACTGTAATATTACTAAAAGCTTACTGTACTCTGTACCTTTCTGAGCACGAGCTGAATGCTAATTGGCTGTCAACTGTCTGTCAATACTCCAACCAGAAAGTGTTGGCAGCCATCTTGTGCCTCGGTAGACTGAGGCACAAGAAAGCAGAAAAACAAACGTGTAAAACGCAAAAAGGGGGCAGGGTAGAAACACCCTGCCCCCTAGGCCTGCTCTGGGTGTTTCACAAGGACCCCAAAGGCCCCCCCCAAAATTTTTGGGGGGACAAAAACCACGGGGGACGAGTACCATACGAGTCCTGTAAGCTTACTGTAAGCTTACTGTACTATGTACCTGCGCGAGCTGAATGCTAATTGGCTATCAACTGTCTGTCAACACTCCAAACCAGGAAGTGTTGGCCGCCATCTTGTGCCTCGGTAGACTGAGGCACAAGAAAGCAGAAAAACAAACAAGTAGAACGCAAAA
The DNA here is from genome assembly GCF_964261635.1 of Lissotriton helveticus. Taxonomy (NCBI): domain Eukaryota; kingdom Metazoa; phylum Chordata; class Amphibia; order Caudata; family Salamandridae; genus Lissotriton; species Lissotriton helveticus. Next base: position 413,465,179 of record NC_136062.1, read on the forward strand.
AGGGGGCAGGGTAGAAACCCCCTGACCCCCTAGGCCTGCTCAGGGATCCCACAAGGACCCACAAGGCCCCCCATTATTTTTTTTTACGAAAACTGCAGAGTACGAGTACTGTACAAGCACAGTAAGCTTACTGTAAGCTTACTGTAATCTGTACCTTCCCGAGCATGAGCTGAATGTTAATTGGCTGTCAACTGTCTGTAAACACTCCAAACAATCATGTGTCATGTGTTGTCATGTGGTGTCATGTGTCATCACGTGTCATGTGATGTCATGTGTCATGTGGTGTCATGTGTCATGTGATGTCATGTGTCATGTGCTGTCATGTGCTGTCATGTGTCATGTGATGTCATATGTCATGTGTCATCATGTGTCATCTTGTGTCCTGTGGTGTCATGTGGTGTCATGTGTCATCATGTGTTGTCATGTGTCATCATGTAGTGCTATGTGATGTCATGTGTTGTCAGTCATGTGGTGTCATGTGGTATCATGTGTCATCATGTGTCATGTGTTGTCATGTGTTGTTATGTGTCATCACGTGTCATGTATCATGTGGTGTCATGTGGTGTCATGTGTCATCATGTGTTGCCATGTGACGTCATGTGTCATGTGATGTCATGTGGTGTCATGTAGTGTCGTGTCATTACGTGTCATGTGGTGTCATGTGTCATGTGGTGTCATGTGTTATGTGATGTCATGTGTCATGTGTTGTCATGTGTCATGTGGTGTCATGTGTCATGTGATGTGTCATGAGGTGTCATGTGGTGTCATGCGTCATGTGTCATGTGATGACATGTGGTGTCATGTCTCATGTATCGTCATGTGTCATGTGATGTCATGTGTCATGTGTTGTCATGTGATGTCATGTGTCATATGGTGTCATGTGTCATGTGGTGTCATGTGTCATATGTCATCATGTATCATGTGTTGTCATGTGGTGTCATGTGGTGACATGTCATGTGTCATGTGGTATCATGTGTCATGTGCTGTCATGTGCTGTCATGTGTCATGTGTCATGTGGTGTCATATGTCATGTGTCGTCATGTGTCATGTGGTGTCATGTGGTGTCATTTGTCATCATGTGTTGTCATGTGTCATCATGTGGTGCCATGTGACATCATGTGTCATCATGTGTCATGTGTTGTCATATGGTGTCATGTGTCATCACGTGTCATGCGTCATGTGGTGTCACGTATCATGTGGTGTCATGTATCATATAGTGTCATGTGTCATGTGATGTCATGTGTCATGTGTTGTCATGTGCTGTCATGTGTCATGTGGTATCATGTGTCATGTGATGTCATGTGTCATGCGGTGTCATGTGTCATGTGTCATGTGGTGCCAAGTGTCATGTGGTGTCATGTGTCATGTATCGTCATGTGTCATGTGATGTCATGTGTCATGTGTTGTCATGTGATGTCATGTGTCATGTGGTGTCATGTGTCATTAGATGTCATGTGTCATGTGGTGTCATGTGTCATCATGTGTCATATGGTGTCATGTGTCATCACGTGTCATGTGTCATGTGGTGTCATGTGTTTTGTGGTATCATGTGTCATGTATCGTCATGTGTCATGTGATGTCATGTGTCGTGTTGTCATGTGATGTCATGTATCATGTGGTGTCATGTGGTGTCATGTGTCATGTATCGTCATGTGTCATGTGATGTCATGTGTCATGTGTTGTCATGTGATGTCATGTGTCATGTGATGTCATGTGTCATGTGATGTCATGTGTCATGTGTCGTCATGTATCATCATGTGTTGTCTTGTGGTGTCATGTGTCATCACGTGTCTTGTGTCACGTGGTGTCATGAGGTGTCATGTGGTGTCATGTGTCGTCATGTGATGTGTCATGTGTCATGTGGTGTCACGTGTCATGTATCGTCATGTGTCATGTGATGTCATGTGTCATGTGTTGTCATGTGATGTCATGTGTCATGTGGTGTCATGTGTCATGTGGTATCATGTGTCATGTATCGTCATGTGTCATGTGTCATGTGTTGTCATGTGATGTCATGTGTCATGTGGTGTCATGTGTCATGTCATGTGTCATGTGTTGTCATGTGTCATGTGGTGTCATGTGATGTCATGTGTCATGTGGTGTCATGTGTCATCATGTGTCATGTATTGTCACGTGGTGTCATGAGCTGAATGTGTCATGTGGTGTCATGTGTCATGAGGTGTCATGTGGTGTCATGTGTCATGTATCATCATGTGTCATGTGATGTCATGTGTCATGTGGTGACATGTGGTGTCATGTGTCATGTATCATCATGTGTCATGTGATGTCATGTGTCATGTGTTGTCATGTATCATGTGATGTCATGTGTCATGTGTTGTCATGTGATGTCATGTGTCATGTGGTGTCATGTGTCATGTGATGTCATGTGTCATGCGGTGTCATGTGTCATGTGTTGCCAAGTGTCATGTGGTGTCATGTGTCATGTATCGTCATGTGTCATGTGATGTCATGTGTCATGTGTTGTCATGTGATGTCATGTGTCATGTGTCATGTGATGTCATGTGTCATGTGTCGTCATGTGTCATGTGTTGTTTTGTGGTGTCATATGTCATCACGTGTCTTGTGTCACGTGGTGTCATGTGTCATGAGGTATCATGTGGTGTCATGTGTCATGTGTCATGTATCGTCATGTGTCATGTGATGTCATGTGTCATGTGTCATGTGTTGTCATGTGTCATGTGGTGTCATGTGTCATGTATCGTCATGTGTCATGTGATGTCATGTGTCATGTGTTGTCATGTGATGTCCTGTGTCATGTGGTGTCATGTGTCATGTGGTATCATGTGTCATGTATCGTCATGTGTCATGTGTTGTCATGTGATATCATGTGTCATGTGGTGTCATGTGTCATGTGATGTCATGTGTCATGTGATGTCATGTGTTATGTGGTGTCATGTGTCATCATGTGTCATGTGTTGTCACGTGGCATGTGGTGTCATGTGTCATCATGTGTCATGTGTTGTCACGTGGTGTCATCACATGTCTTGTGTCATGTGGTGTCATGTGTCATGAGGTGTCATGTGGTGTCATGTGTCATGTATCGTCATGTGTCATGTGATGTCATGTGTCATGTGGTGTCATGTATCATCATGTGTCATGTGGTGTCATGTGGTGTCATGTGTCATCACGTGTCTTGTGTCACGTGGTGTCATGTGTCATGAGGTATCATGTGGTGTCATGTGTCATGTGTCATGTATCATCATGTGTCATGTGATGTCATGTGTCATGTGATGTCATGTGTCATGTGGTGACATGTGGTGTCATGTGTCATGTATCGTCATGTGTCGTGATGTCATGTGTCATGTGTTGTCATGTGATGTCATGTGTCATGTGGTGTCATGTGTCATGTGGTGTCATGTGTCATGTATCATGTGGAGTCATATGTCATGTGTCAAAAAATGTATATATCTAGAGGAGCTTACTGTAATATTACTAAAAGCTTACTGTACTCTGTACCTTTCCGAGCACGAGCTGAATGCTAATTGGCTGTCAACTGTCTGTCAATACTCCAACCAGAAAGTGTTGGCAGCCATCTTGTGCCTCGGTAGACTGAGGCACAAGAAAGCAGAAAAACAAATGTGTAAAACGCAAAAAGGGGGCAGGGTAGAAACACCCTGCCCCCTAGGCCTGCTCTGGGTGTTTCACAAGGACCCCAAAGGCCCCCCCCAAAATTTTTGGGGGGACAAAAACCACGGGGGACGAGTACCATACGAGTCCTGTAAGCTTACTGTAAGCTTACTGTACTATGTACCTGCGCGACCTGAATGCTAATTGGCTATCAACTGTCTGTCAACACTCCAAACCAGGAAGTGTTGGCCGCCATCTTGTGCCTCGGTAGACTGAGGCACAAGAAAGCAGAAAAACAAACAAGTAGAATGCAAAAAGGGGGCAGGGTAGAAAGCCCCTGACCCCCTAGGCCTGCTCAGGGATCCCACAAGGACCCACAAGGCCCCCCATTATTTTTTTTACAAAAAACTGCAGAGTACGAGTACTGTACAAGCACAGTAAGCTTACTGTAAGCTTACTGTAATCTGTACCTTCCTGAGCACGAGCTGAATGTTAATTGGCTGTCAACTGTCTGTAAACACTCCAAACAATCATGTGTCATGTGTTGTCATGTGGTGTCATGTGTCATCACGTGTCATGTGATGTCATGTGTCATGTGGTGTCATGTGTCATGTGATGTCATGTGTCATGTGCTGTCATGTGCTGTCATGTGTCATGTGATGTCATATGTCATGTGTCATCATGTGTCATCTTGTGTCCTGTGGTGTCATGTGGTGTCATGTGTCATCATGTGTTGTCATGTGTCATCATGTAGTGCTATGTGATGTCATGTGTTGTCAGTCATGTGGTGTCATGTGGTATCATGTGTCATCATGTGTCATGTGTTGTCATGTGTTGTTATGTGTCATCACGTGTCATGTATCATGTGGTGTCATGTGGTGTCATGTGTCATCATGTGTTGCCATGTGACGTCATGTGTCATGTGATGTCATGTGGTGTCATGTGGTGTCGTGTCATTACGTGTCATGTGGTGTCATGTGTCATGTGGTGTCATGTGTCATGTGATGTCATGTGTCATGTGTTGTCATGTGTCATGTGGTGTCATGTGTCATGTGATGTGTCATGAGGTGTCATGTGGTGTCATGCGTCATGTGTCATGTGATGACATGTGGTGTCATGTCTCATGTATCGTCATGTGTCATGTGATGTCATGTGTCATGTGTTGTCATGTGATGTCATGTGTCATATGGTGTCATGTGTCATGTGGTGTCATGTGTCATGTGATGTCATGTGTCATGTGCTGTCATGTGCTGTCATGTGTCATGTGTCATGTGGTGTCATATGTCATGTGTCATCATGTGTCATCTTGTGTCCTGTGGTGTCATGTGGTGTCATGTGGTGTCATGTGTCATCATGTGTTGTCATGTGTCATCATGTAGTGCCATGTGATGTCATGTGTTGTCAGTCATGTGGTGTCATGTGGTATCATGTGTCATCATGTGTCATGTGTTGTCATGTGGTGTTATGTGTCATCACGTGTCATGTGTCATGTGGTGTCATGTGTCATGTGGTGTCATGTTTCATGTAGTGTCATGTGTCATGTGACATGACATGTGATGTCATGTGTCATGGGGTGTCATGTGTCATGTGATGTCATGTGTCATGTGGTGTCATGTGTCATCATGTGTCATGTGATGCCATGTGTCATCACGTGTCATGTGTTGTCATGTGTCATGTGGTGTCATGTGTCATGTATCATCATGTGTCATGTGATGTCATGTGTCATGTATCATGTGGAGTCATATGTCATGTGTCAAAAAATGTATATATCTAGAGGAGCTTACTGTAATATTACTAAAAGCTTACTGTACTCTGTACCTTTCCGAGCACGAGCTGAATGCTAATTGGCTGTCAACTGTCTGTCAATACTCCAACCAGAAAGTGTTGGCAGCCATCTTGTGCCTCGGTAGACTGAGGCACAAGAAAGCAGAAAAACAAACGTGTAAAACGCAAAAAGGGGGCAGGGTAGAAACACCCTGCCCCCTAGGCCTGCTCTGGGTGTTTCACAAGGACCCCAAAGGCCCCCCCCAAAATTTTTGGGGGGACAAAAACCACGGGGGACGAGTACCATACGAGTCCTGTAAGCTTACTGTAAGCTTACTGTACTATGTACCTGCGCGAGCTGAATGCTAATTGGCTATCAACTGTCTGTCAACACTCCAAACCAGGAAGTGTTGGCCGCCATCTTGTGCCTCGGTAGACTGAGGCACAAGAAAGCAGAAAAACAAACAAGTAGAACGCAAAAAGGGGGCAGGGTAGAAACCCCCTGACCCCCTAGGCCTGCTCAGGGATCCCACAAGGACCCACAAGGCCCCCCATTATTTTTTTTTACGAAAACTGCAGAGTACGAGTACTGTACAAGCACAGTAAGCTTACTGTAAGCTTACTGTAATCTGTACCTTTCCGAGCATGGGCTGAATGTTAATTGGCTGTCAACTGTCTGTAAACACTCCAAACAATCATGTGTCATGTGTTGTCATGTGGTGTCATGTGTCATCACGTGTCATGTGATGTCATGTGTCATGTGGTGTCATGTGTCATGTGATGTCATGTGTCATGTGCTGTCATGTGCTGTCATGTGTCATGTGATGTCATATGTCATGTGTCATCATGTGTCATCTTGTGTCCTGTGGTGTCATGTGGTGTCATGTGTCATCATGTGTTGTCATGTGTCATCATGTAGTGCTATGTGATGTCATGTGTTGTCAGTCATGTGGTGTCATGTGGTATCATGTGTCATCATGTGTCATGTGTTGTCATGTGTTGTTATGTGTCATCACGTGTCATGTATCATGTGGTGTCATGTGGTGTCATGTGTCATCATGTGTTGCCATGTGACGTCATGTGTCATGTGATGTCATGTGGTGTCATGTGGTGTCGTGTCATTACGTGTCATGTGGTGTCATGTGTCATGTGGTGTCATGTGTCATGTGATGTCATGTGTCATGTGTTGTCATGTGTCATGTGGTGTCATGTGTCATGTGATGTGTCATGAGGTGTCATGTGGTGTCATGCGTCATGTGTCATGTGATGACATGTGGTGTCATGTCTCATGTATCGTCATGTGTCATGTGATGTCATGTGTCATGTGTTGTCATGTGATGTCATGTGTCATATGGTGTCATGTGTCATGTGGTGTCATGTGTCATATGTCATCATGTATCATGTGTTGTCATGTGGTGTCATGTGGTGACATGTCATGTGTCATGTGGTATCATGTGTCATGTGCTGTCATGTGCTGTCATGTGTCATGTGTCATGTGGTGTCATATGTCATGTGTCGTCATGTGTCATGTGGTGTCATGTGGTGTCATTTGTCATCATGTGTTGTCATGTGTCATCATGTGGTGCCATGTGACATCATGTGTCATCATGTGTCATGTGTTGTCATATGGTGTCATGTGTCATCACGTGTCATGCGTCATGTGGTGTCACGTATCATGTGGTGTCATGTATCATATAGTGTCATGTGTCATGTGATGTCATGTGTCATGTGTTGTCATGTGCTGTCATGTGTCATGTGGTATCATGTGTCATGTGATGTCATGTGTCATGTGGTGTCATGTGTCATGTGTCATGTGGTGCCAAGTGTCATGTGGTGTCATGTGTCATGTATCGTCATGTGTCATGTGATGTCATGTGTCATGTGTTGTCATGTGATGTCATGTGTCATGTGGTGTCATGTGTCATTAGATGTCATGTGTCATGTGGTGTCATGTGTCATCATGTGTCATATGGTGTCATGTGTCATCACGTGTCATGTGTCATGTGGTGTCATGTGTTTTGTGGTATCATGTGTCATGTATCGTCATGTGTCATGTGATGTCATGTGTCGTGTTGTCATGTGATGTCATGTATCATGTGGTGTCATGTGGTGTCATGTGTCATGTATCGTCATGTGTCATGTGATGTCATGTGTCATGTGTTGTCATGTGATGTCATGTGTCATGTGATGTCATGTGTCATGTGATGTCATGTATCATCATGTGTCATGTGTTGTCTTGTGGTGTCATGTGTCATCACGTGTCTTGTGTCACGTGGTGTCATGAGGTGTCATGTGGTGTCATGTGTCGTCATGTGATGTGTCATGTGTCATGTGGTGTCACGTGTCATGTATCGTCATGTGTCATGTGATGTCATGTGTCATGTGTTGTCATGTGATGTCATGTGTCATGTGGTGTCATGTGTCATGTGGTATCATGTGTCATGTATCGTCATGTGTCATGTGTCATGTGTTGTCATATGATGTCATGTGTCATGTGGTGTCATGTGTCATGTCATGTGTCATGTGTTGTCATGTGTCATGTGGTGTCATGTGATGTCATGTGTCATGTGGTGTCATGTGTCATCATGTGTCATGTATTGTCACGTGGTGTCATGAGCTGAATGTGTCATGTGGTGTCATGTGTCATGAGGTGTCATGTGGTGTCATGTGTCATGTATCATCATGTGTCATGTGATGTCATGTGTCATGTGGTGACATGTGGTGTCATGTGTCATGTATCATCATGTGTCATGTGATGTCATGTGTCATGTGTTGTCATGTATCATGTGATGTCATGTGTCATGTGTTGTCATGTGATGTCATGTGTCATGTGGTGTCATGTGTCATGTGATGTCATGTGTCATGCGGTGTCATGTGTCATGTGTTGCCAAGTGTCATGTGGTGTCATGTGTCATGTATCGTCATGTGTCATGTGATGTCATGTGTCATGTGTTGTCATGTGATGTCATGTGTCATGTGTCATGTGATGTCATGTGTCATGTGTCGTCATGTGTCATGTGTTGTTTTGTGGTGTCATATGTCATCACGTGTCTTGTGTCACGTGGTGTCATGTGTCATGAGGTATCATGTGGTGTCATGTGTCATGTGTCATGTATCGTCATGTGTCATGTGATGTCATGTGTCATGTGTCATGTGTTGTCATGTGTCATGTGGTGTCATGTGTCATGTATCGTCATGTGTCATGTGATGTCATGTGGCATGTGGTGTCATGTGTCATGTGGTATCATGTGTCATGTATCGTCATGTGTCATGTGTTGTCATGTGATATCATGTGTCATGTGGTGTCATGTGTCATGTGGTGTCATGTGTCATCATGTGTCATGTGTTGTCACGTGGCATGTGGTGTCATGTGTCATCATGTGTCATGTGTTGTCACGTGGTGTCATCACATGTCTTGTGTCATGTGGTGTCATGTGTCATGAGGTGTCATGTGGTGTCATGTGTCATGTATCGTCATGTGTCATGTGATGTCATGTGTCATGTGGTGTCATGTGTCATGTATCATCATGTGTCATGTGGTGTCATGTGGTGTCATGTGTCATCACGTGTCTTGTGTCACGTGGTGTCATGTGTCATGAGGTATCATGTGGTGTCATGTGTCATGTGTCATGTATCATCATGTGTCATGTGATGTCATGTGTCATGTGATGTCATGTGTCATGTGGTGACATGTGGTGTCATGTGTCATGTATCGTCATGTGTCGTGATGTCATGTGTCATGTGTTGTCATGTGATGTCATGTGTCATGTGGTGTCATGTGTCATGTGGTGTCATGTGTCATGTATCATGTGGAGTCATATGTCATGTGTCAAAAAATGTATATATCTAGAGGAGCTTACTGTAATATTACTAAAAGCTTACTGTACTCTGTACCTTTCCGAGCACGAGCTGAATGCTAATTGGCTGTCAACTGTCTGTCAATACTCCAACCAGAAAGTGTTGGCAGCCATCTTGTGCCTCGGTAGACTGAGGCACAAGAAAGCAGAAAAACAAATGTGTAAAACGCAAAAAGGGGGCAGGGTAGAAACACCCTGCCCCCTAGGCCTGCTCTGGGTATTTCACAAGGACCCCAAAGGCCCCCCCCAAAATTTTTGGGGGGACAAAAACCACGGGGGACGAGTACCATACGAGTCCTGTAAGCTTACTGTAAGCTTACTGTACTATGTACCTGCGCGACCTGAATGCTAATTGGCTATCAACTGTCTGTCAACACTCCAAACCAGGAAGTGTTGGCCGCCATCTTGTGCCTCGGTAGACTGAGGCACAAGAAAGCAGAAAAACAAACAAGTAGAACGCAAAAAGGGGGCAGGGTAGAAAGCCCCTGACCCCCTAGGCCTGCTCAGGGATCCCACAAGGACCCACAAGGCCCCCCATTATTTTTTTTTACAAAAAACTGCAGAGTACGAGTACTGTACAAGCACAGTAAGCTTACTGTAAGCTTACTGTAATCTGTACCTTCCTGAGCACGAGCTGAATGTTAATTGGCTGTCAACTGTCTGTAAACACTCCAAACAATCATGTGTCATGTGTTGTCATGTGGTGTCATGTGTCATCACGTGTCATGTGATGTCATGTGTCATGTGGTGTCATGTGTCATGTGATGTCATGTGTCATGTGCTGTCATGTGCTGTCATGTGTCATGTGTCATGTGGTGTCATATGTCATGTGTCATCATGTGTCATCTTGTGTCCTGTGGTGTCATGTGGTGTCATGTGGTGTCATGTGTCATCATGTGTTGTCATGTGTCATCATGTAGTGCCATGTGATGTCATGTGTTGTCAGTCATGTGGTGTCATGTGGTATCATGTGTCATCATGTGTCATGTGTTGTCATGTGGTGTTATGTGTCATCACGTGTCATGTGTCATGTGGTGTCATGTGTCATGTGGTGTCATGTTTCATGTAGTGTCATGTGTCATGTGACATGACATGTGATGTCATGTGTCATGGGGTGTCATGTGTCATGTGATGTCATGTGTCATGTGGTGTCATGTGTCATCATGTGTCATGTGATGTCATGTGTCATCACGTGTCATGTGTTGTCATGTGTCATGTGGTGTCATGTGTCATGTATCATCATGTGTCATGTGATGTCATGTGTCATGTGTTGTCATGTGATGTCATGTGTCATGTGGTGTCATGTGTCATGTGGTGTCATGTGTCATGTATCGTCATGTGTCATGTGGTGTCATATGTCATGTGTCATCATGTGTCATCTTGTGTCCTGTGGTGTCATGTGGTGTCATGTGGTGTCATGTGTCATCATGTGTTGTCATGTGTCATCATGTAGTGCCATGTGATGTCATGTGTTGTCAGTCATGTGGTGTCATGTGGTATCATGTGTCATCATGTGTCATGTGTTGTCATGTGGTGTTATGTGTCATCACGTGTCATGTGTCATGTGGTGTCATGTGTCATGTGGTGTCATGTTTCATGTAGTGTCATGTGTCATGTGACATGACATGTGATGTCATGTGTCATGGGGTGTCATGTGTCATGTGATGTCATGTGTCATGTGGTGTCATGTGTCATCATGTGTCATGTGATGTCATGTGTCATCACGTGTCATGTGTTGTCATGTGTCATGTGGTGTCATGTGTCATGTATCATCATGTGTCATGTGATGTCATGTGTCATGTGTTGTCATGTGATGTCATGTGTCATGTGGTGTCATGTGTCATGTGGTGTCATGTGTCATGTATCGTCATGTGTCATGTGTCATGTGTTGTCATGTGATGTCATGTGTCATGTGGTGTCATGTGTCATGTGATGTCATGTGTCATGTGTTGTCATGTGTCATGTGGTGTCATGTGATGTCATGTGTCATGTGTTGTCATGTGATGTCATGTGTCATGTGGTGTCATGTGTCATGTGGTGTCATGTGTCATCACGTGTCATGTGTTGTCATGTGTCATGTGGTGTCATGTGTCATGTATCATCATGTGTCATGTGATGTCATGTGTCATGTGTTGTCATGTGATGTCATGTGTCATGTGGTGTCATGTGTCATGTGGTGTCATGTGTCATGTATCGTCATGTGTCATGTGTCATGTGTTGTCATGTGATGTCATGTGTCATGTGGTGTCATGTGTCATGTGATGTCATGTGTCATGTGTTGTCATGTGTCATGTGGTGTCATGTGATGTCATGTGTCATGTGGTGTCATGTGTCATCATGTGTCATGTGTTGTCACGTGGTGTCATGTGTCATCACATGTCTTGTGTCATGTGGTGTCATGTGTCATGAGGTGTCATGTGGTGTCATGTGTCATGTATTGTCCTGTGTCATGTGATGTCATGTGGTGTCATGTGTCATGTGATGTCATGTGTCATATGGTGTCATGTGTCATGTGGTGTCATGTGTCATCATGTATCATGTGTTGTCATGTGGTGTCATGTGTTGTCATGTGGTGTCATGTGGTGACATGTCATGTGTCATGTGTCAAGTGGTGTCATGTGTCATGTGATGTCATGTGTCATGTGCTGTCATGTGCTGTCATGTGTCATGTGTCATGTGGTGTCATATGTCATGTGTCGTCATGTGTCATGTGGTGTCATGTGGTGTCATTTGTCATCATGTGTTGTCATGTGTCATCATGTGGTGCCATGTGACGTCATGTGTCATCATGTGTCATGTGTTGTCATATGGTGTCATGTGTCATCACGTGTCATGTGTCATGTGGTGTCACGTATCATGTGGTGTCATGTATCATATAGTGTCATGTGTCATGTGATGTCATGTGTCATGTGTTGTCATATGTCATGTGGTGTCATGTGTCATGTGATGTCATGTGTCATGTGGTGTCATGTGTCATGTGTCATGTGGTGCCAAGTGTCATGTGATGTCATGTGTCATGTATCATCATGTGTCATGTGATGTCATGTGTCATGTGTTGTCATGTGATGTCATGTGTCATGTGGTGTCATGTGTCATGTGATGTCATGTGTCATGTGGTGTCATGTGTCATCATGTGTCATATGGTGTCATGTGTCATCACGTGTCATGTGTCATGTGGTGTCATGTGTTTTGTGATGTCATGTGTCATGTATCGTCATGTGTCATGTGATGTCATGTGTCATGTGTTGTCATGTGATGTCATGTGTCATGTGGTGTCATGTGGTGTCATGTGTCATGTATCGTCATGTGTCATGTGATGTCATGTGTCATGTGTTGTCATGTGATGTCATGTCATGTGTCATGTGATGTCATGTGTCATGTGTCGTCATGTGTCATCATGTGTCATGTGTTGTCTTGTGGTGTCATGTGTCATCACGTGTCTTGTGTCACGTGGTGTCATGTGTCATGAGGTGTCATGTGGTGTCATGTGTCATGTGTCATGTATCGTCATGTGTCATGTGATGTGTCATGTGTCATGTGGTGTCACGTGTCATGTATCGTCATGTGTCATGTGATGTCATATGTCATGTGTTGTCATGTGATGTCATTTGTCATGTGGTGTCATGTGTCATGTGGTATCATGTGTCATGTATCGTCATGTGTCATGTGTCATGTGTTGTCATGTGATGTCATGTGTCATGTGGTGTCATGTGTCATGTGATGTCATGTGTCATGTGTTGTCATGTGTCATGTAGTGTCATGTGATGTCATGTGTCATGTGGTATCATGTGTCATCATGTGTCATGTATTGTCATGTGGTGTCATGAGCTGAATGTGTCATGTGGTGTCATGTGTCATGAGGTGTCATGTGGTGTCATGTGTCATGTATCGTCATGTGTCATGTGATGTCATGTGTCATGTGGTGACATGTGGTGTCATGTGTCATGTATCATCATGTGTCATGTGTCATGTGATGTCATGTGTCATGTGTTGTCATGTATCATGTGATGTCATGTGTCATGTGTTGTCATGTGATGTCATGTGTCATGTGATGTCATGTGTCATGCGGTGTCATGTGTCATATGTCTTGTGTTGCCAAGTGTCATGTGGTGTCATGTGTCATGTATCGTCATGTGTCATGTGATGTCATGTGTTGTCATGTGATGTCATGTGTCATGTGGTGTCATGTGGTGTCATGTGTCATGTATCGTCATGTGTCATGTGATGTCATGTGTCATGTGTTGTCATGTGATGTCATGTGTCATGTGGTGTCATGTGTCATGTGATGTCATATGTCATGTGTCGTCATGTGTCATGTGTTGTCTTGTGGTGTCATGTGTCATCATGTGTTTCGTGTCACGTGGTGTCATGTGTCATGAGGTGTCATGTGGTGTCATGTGTCATGTGTCATGTATCGTCATGTGTCATGTGATGTCATGTGTCATGTGTCATGTGTTGTCATGTGTCATGTAGTGTCATGTATCGTCATGTGTCATGTGATGTCATGTGTCATGTGTTGTCATGTGATGTCATGTGTCATGTGGTGTCATGTGTCATGTGGTATCATGTGTCATGTATCGTCATGTGCCATGTGTCATGTGTTGTCATGTGATGTCATGTGTCATGTGGTGTCATGTGTCATGTGATGTCATGTGTCATGTGTCATGTGGTGTCATGTGATGTCATGTGTCATGTGGTATCATGTGTCATCATGTGTCATGTGTTGTCACGTGGTGTCATCACATGTCTTGTGTCATGTGGTGTCATGTGTCATGAGGTGTCATGTGGTGTCATGTGTCATGTATCGTCATGTGTCATGTGATGTCATGTGTCATGTGGTGTCATGTGTCATGTATCATCATGTGTCATGTGGTGTCATGTGGTGTCATGTGTCATCACGTGTCTTGTGTCACGTGGTGTCATGTGTCATGAGGTATCATGTGGTGTCATGTGTCATGTGTCATGTATCGTCATGTGTCATGTGATGTCATGTGTCATTTGATGTCATGTGTCATGTGATGACATGTGTGTCATTTGTCATGTATTGTCATGTGTCGTGATGTCATGTGTCATGTGTTGTCATGTGATGTCATGTGTCATGTGGTGTCATGTGTCATGTGGTGTCATGTGTCATGTATCATGTGGAGTCATATGTCATGTGTCAAAAAATGTATATATCTAGAGGAGCTTACTGTAATATTACTAAAAGCTTACTGTACTCTGTACCTTTCCGAGCATGAGCTGAATGCTAATTGGCTGTCAACTGTCTGTCAATACTCCAACCAGAAAGTGTTGGCAGCCATCTTGTGCCTCAGTAGACTGAGGCACAAGAAAGCAGAAAAACAAACGTGTAAAACGCAAAAAGGGGGCAGTGTAGAAACACCCTGCCCCCTAGGCCTGCTCTGGGTGTTTCACAAGGACCCCAAAGGTCCCCCCAAATTTTGTGGTGTCATGTGTGTCATGTGTCATCACGTGTCATGTGTCATGTGATGTCATGTGTCATGTGGTGTCATGTGTCATGTGATGTCATGTGTCATGTGGTATCATGTGTCATCATGTGTTGCCATGTGACGTCATGTGTCATGTGATGTCATGTGGTGTCATGTGGTGTCGTGTCATTACGTGTCATGTGTCATGTGGTGTCATGTGTCATGTGGTGTCATGTGTCATGTGATGTCATGTGTCATGTGTTGTCATGTGTCATGTGGTGTCATGTGTCATGTGATGTCATGTGTCATGAGGTATCATGTGGTGTCATGTGTCATGTGATGTCATGTGTCATGTGGTGACATGTGGTGTCATGTCTCATGTATCGTCATGTGTCATGTGATGTCATGTGTCATGTGTTGTCATGTGATGTCATGTGTCATATGGTGTCATTTGTCATGTGGTTACATGTGTCATATGTCATCATGTATCATGTGTTGTCATGTGGTGTCATGTGGTGACATGTCATGTGTCATGTGTCAAGTGGTATCATGTGTCATGTGCTGTCATGTGTCATGTGGTGTCATATGTCATGTGTCGTCATGTGTCATGTGGTGTCATGTGGTGTCATTTGTCATCATGTGTTGTCATGTGTCATCATGTGGTGCCATGTGATGTCATGTGTCATCATGTGTCATGTGTTGTCATATGGTGTCATGTGTCATCACGTGACATGTGTCATGTGGTGTCACGTATCATGTGGTATCATGTATCATATAGTGTCATGTGTCATGTGATGTCATGTGTCATGTGTTGTCATGTGGTGTCATGTGTCATGTGATGTCATGTGTCATGCGGTGTCATATGTCATGTGGTGCCAAGTGTCATGTGGTGTCATGTGTCATGTATCGTCATGTGTCATGTGATGTCATGTGTCATGTGTTGTCATGTGATGTCATGTGTCATGTGGTGTCATGTGTCATGTGATGTCATGTGTCATGTGGTGTCATGTGTCATCATGTGTCATATGGTGTCATGTGTCATCACGTGTCATGTGTCATGTGGTGTAATGTGTTTTGTGGTGTCATGTGTCATGTATCGTCATGTGTCATGTGATGTCATGTGTCATGTGTTGTCATGTGATGTCATGTGGTGTCATGTGGTGTCATGTGTCATGTATCGTCATGTGTCATGTGATGTCATGTGTCATGTGTTGTCATGTGATGTCATGTGTCATGTGATGTCATGTGTCATGTGATGTCATGTGTCATGTGTCGTCATGTGTCATCATGTGTCATGTGTTGTCTTGTGGTGTCATGTGTCATCACGTGTCTTGTGTCACGTGGTGTCATGAGGTGTCATGTGGTGTCATGTGTCATGTGTCATGTATCGTCATGTGTCATGTGATGTGTCATGTGTCATGTGGTGTCACGTGTCATGTATCGTCATGTGTCATGTGATGTCATGTGTCATGTGTTGTCATGTGATGTCATGTGTCATGTGGTATCATGTGTCATGTGGTATCATGTGTCATGTATCGTCATGTGTCATGTGTCATGTGTTGTCATGTGATGTCATGTGTCATGTGGTGTCATGTGTCATGTGATGTCATGTGTCATGTGTTGTCATGTGTCATGTGGTATCATGTGATGTCATGTGTCATGTGGTGTCATGTGTCATCATGTGTCATGTATTGTCACGTGGTGTCATGAGCTGAATGTGTCATATGGTGTCAAGTGTCATGAGGTGTCATGTGGTGTCATGTGTCATGTATCGTCATGTGTCATGTGATGTCATGTGTCATGTGGTGACATGTGGTGTCATGTGTCATGTATCATCATGTATCATGTGTCATGTGATGTCATGTGTCATGTGTTGTTATGTATCATGTGATGTCATGTGTCATGTGTTGTCATGTGATGTCATGTGTCATGTGGTGTCATGTGTCATGTATCGTCATGTGTCATGTGATGTCATATGTCATGTGTTGTCATGTGATGTCATGTGTCATGTGGTGTCATGTGATGTCATGTGTCATGTGGTGTCATGTGTCATCATGTGTCATATGGTGTCATGTGTCATCACGTGTCATGTCTAATGTATCGTCATGTGTCATGTGATGTCATGTGTCATGTGTTGTCATGTAATGTCATGTGTCATGTGGTGTCATGTGGTGTCATGTGGTGTCATGTGTCATGTATCATCATGTGTCATGTGATGTCATGTGTCATGTGTTGTCATGTGATGTCATGTGTCATGTGGTGTCATGTGTCATGTGATGTCATGTGTCATGTGTCGTCATGTGTCATGTGTTGTCTTGTGGTGTCATGTGTCATCACGTGTCTTGTGTCACGTGGTGTCATGTGTCATGAGGTGTCATGTGGTGTCATGTGTCATGTATTGTCATGTGTCATGTGATGTCATGTGTCATGTGTTGTCATGTGTCATGTGGTGTCATGTGTCATGTATCGTCATGTGTCATGTGATGTCATGTGTCATGTATTGTCATGTGATGTCATGTGTCATGTGGTGTCATGTGTCATGTGGTATCATGTGTCATGTATCGTCATGTGTCATGTGTCATGTGTTGACATGTGATGTCATGTGTCATGTGGTGTCATGTGTCATGTGATGTCATGTGTCATGTGTTGTCATGTGTCATGTGGTGTCATGTGATGTCATGTGTCATGTGGTGTCATGTGTCATCATGTGTCATGTGTTGTCACGTGGTGTCATCACATGTCTTGTGTCATGTGGTGTCATGTGTCATGAGGTGTCATGTGGTGTCATGTGTCATGTATCGTCATGTGTCATGTGATGTCATGTGTCATGTGGTGTCATGTGTCATGTATCATCATGTGTCATGTGGTGTCATGTGGTGTCATGTGTCATCACGTGTCTTGTGTCACGTGGTGTCATGTGTCATGAGGTATCATGTGGTGTCATGTGTCATGTGTCATGTATCGTCATGTGTCATGTGATGTCATGTGTCATGTGATGTCATGTGTCATGTGGTGACATGTGGTGTCATGTGTCATGTATCGTCATGTGTCGTGATGTCATGTGTCATGTGTTGTCATGTGATGTCATGTGTCATGTGGTGTCATGTGTCATGTGGTGTCATGTGTCATGTATCATGTGGAGTCATATGTCATGTGTCAAAAAATGTATATATCTAGAGGAGCTTACTGTAATATTACTAAAAGCTTACTGTACTCTGTACCTTTCCGAGCACGAGCTGAATGCTAATTGGCTGTCAACTGTCTGTCAATACTCCAACCAGAAAGTGTTGGCAGCCATCTTGTGCCTCGGTAGACTGAGGCACAAGAAAGCAGAAAAACAAACGTGTAAAACGCAAAAAGGGGGCAGGGTAGAAACACCCTGCCCCCTAGGCCTGCTCTGGGTGTTTCACAAGGACCCCAAAGGCCCCCCCCAAATTTTTGGGGGGACAAAAACCACGGGGGACGAGTACCATACGAGTCCTGTAAGCTTACTGTAAGCTTACTGTACTATGTACCTGCGCGAGCTGAATGCTAATTGGCTATCAACTGTCTGTCAACACTCCAAACCAGGAAGTGTTGGCCGCCATCTTGTGCCTCGGTAGACTGAGGCACAAGAAAGCAGAAAAACAAACAAGTAGAACGCAAAAAGGGGGCAGGGTAGAAACCCCCTGACCCCCTAGGCCTGCTCAGGGATCCCACAAGGACCCACAAGGCCCCCCATTATTTTTTTTTACGAAAACTGCAGAGTACGAGTACTGTACAAGCACAGTAAGCTTACTGTAAGCTTACTGTAATCTGTACCTTCCCGAGCATGAGCTGAATGTTAATTGGCTGTCAACTGTCTGTAAACACTCCAAACAATCATGTGTCATGTGTTGTCATGTGGTGTCATGTGTCATCACGTGTCATGTGATGTCATGTGTCATGTGGTGTCATGTGTCATGTGATGTCATGTGTCATGTGCTGTCATGTGCTGTCATGTGTCATGTGGTGTCATATGTCATGTGTCATCATGTGTCATCTTGTGTCCTATGGTGTCATGTGGTGTCATGTGTCATCATGTGTTGTCATGTGTCATCATGTAGTGCTATGTGATGTCATGTGTTGTCAGTCATGTGGTGTCATGTGGTGTCATGTGTCATCATGTGTCATGTGTTGTCATGTGGTGTTATGTGTCATCACGTGTCATGTGTCATGTGGTGTCATGTGTCATGTGTCATGTAGTGTCATGTGTCATGTGACATGACATGTGATGTCATGTGTCATGGGGTGTCATGTGTCATGTGATGTCATGTGTCATGTGGTGTCATGTGTCATCATGTGTCATGTGGTATCATGTGTCATCACGTGTCATGTGTTGTCATGTGTCATGTGGTTTCATGTGTCATGTATCATCATGTGTCATGTGTTGTCATGTGATGTCATGTGTCATGTGGTGTCATGTGTCATGTGGTGTCATGTGTCATGTATCGTCATGTGTCATGTGTCATGTGTTGTCATGTGATGTCATGTGTCATGTGGTGTCATGTGTCATGTGATGTCATGTGTCATGTGTTGTCATGTGTCATGTGGTGTCATGTGATGTCATGTGTCATGTGGTGTCATGTGTCATGTGATGTCATGTGTCATGTGGTGTCATGAGTCATGAGGTGTCATGTGGTGTCATGTGTCATGTATCGTCATGTGTCATGTGATGTCATGTGTCATGTTGTGTCATGTGTCATGTATCATCATGTGTCATGTGGTGTCATGTGATGTCATGTGTCATGTGTTGTCATGTGTCATGTGGTGTCATGTGATGTCATGTGTCATGTGATGTCATGTGTCATGTGATGTCATGTGTCATGTGGTGACATGTGGTGTCATGTCTCATGTATCGTCATGTGTCATGTGATGTCATGTGTCATGTGTTGTCATGTGATGTCATGTGTCATATGGTGTCATGTGTCATGTGGTGTCATGTGTCATATGTCATCATGTGTCATGTGTTGTCATGTGGTGTCATGTGGTGACATGTCATGTGTCATGTGTCAAGTGGTGTCATGTGTCATGTGCTGTCACGTGCTGTCATGTGTCATGTGTCAAGTGGTGTCATATGTCATGTGTCGTCATGTGTCATGTGGTGTCATGTGGTGTCATTTGTCATCATGTGTTGTCATGTGTCATCATGTGGTGCCATGTGATGTCATGTGTCATCATGTGTCATGTGTTGTCATATGGTGTCATGTGTCATCATGTGTCATGTGTCATGTGGTGTCACGTATCATGTGGTGTCATGTGTCATCATGTGTTGTCATGTGTCATCATGTAGTGCCATGTGATATCATGTATTGTCAGTCATGTGGTGTCATGTGGTGTCATGTGTCATCATGTGTCATGTGTTGTCATGTGGTGTTATGTATCATCACGTGTCATATGTCATGTGATGTCATGTGTCATGTGGTGTCATGTGTCATGTGATGTCATGTGTCATGTGGTGTCATGTGGTGTCATGTGTCATCATGTGTTGCCATGTGACGCCATGTGTCATTTGATGTCATGTGGTGTCATGTGGTGTCGTGTCATTACGTGTCATGTGTCATGTGGTGTTATGTGTCATGTGGTGTCATGTGTCATGTGATGTCATGTGTCATGTGTTGTCATGTGTCATGTGGTGTCATGTGTCATGTGATGTCATGAGGTGTCATGTGGTGTCATGTGTCATGTGATGTCATGTGTCATGTGGTGACATGTGGTGTCATGTCTCATGTATCGTCATGTGTCATGTGATGTCATGTGTCATGTGTTGTCATGTGATGTCATGTGTCATATGGTGTCATGTGTCATGTGGTGTCATGTGTCATATGTCATCATGTGTCATGTGTTGTCATGTGGTGTCATGTGGTGACATGTCATGTGTCATGTGTCAAGTGGTATCATGTGTCATGTGCTGTCACGTGCTGTCATGTGTCATGTGTCATGTGGTGTCATATGTCATGTGTCGTCATGTGTCATGTGGTGTCATTTGGTGTCAATTGTCATCATGTGTTGTCATGTGTCATCATGTGGTGCCATGTGATGTCATGTGTCATCATGTGTCATGTGTTGTCATATGGTGTCATGTGTCATCACGTGTCATGTGTCATGTGGTGTCACGTATCATGTGGTGTCATGTATCATATAGTGTCATGTGTCATGTGATGTCATGTGTCATGTGTTGTCATGTGATGTCATGTGTCATGTGGTGTCATGTGTCATGTGATGTCATGTGTCATGCGGTGTCATGTGTCATGTGGTGCCAAGTGTCACGTGGTGTCATGTGTCATGTATTGTCATGTGTCATGTGTTGTCATGTGATGTCATGTGTCATATGGTGTCATGTGTCATGTGATGTCATGTGTCATGTGGTGTCATGTGTCATCATGTGTCATATGGTGTCATGTGTCATCATGTGTCATGTGTCATGTGGTGTCATGTGTTTTGTGGTGTCATGTGTCATGTATCATCATGTATCATGTGATGTCATGTGTCATATGGTGTCATGTGATGTCATGTGTCATGTGATGTCATGTGTCATGTGATGTCATGTGTCTTGTGTCGTCATGTGTCATCATGTGTCATGTGTTGTCTTGTGGTGTCATGTGTCATCACGTGTCTTGTGTCACATGGTGTCATGAGGTGTCATGTGGTGTCATGTGTCATGTGTCATGTATCGTCATGTGTCATGTGATGTGTCATGTGTCATGTGGTGTCATGTGTCATGTATCGTCATGTGTCATGTGATGTCATGTGTCATGTGTTGTCATGTGATGTCATGTGTCATGTTTTATCATGTGTCATGTATCGTCATGTGTCATGTGTCATGTGTTGTAATGTGATGTCATGTGTCATGTGGTGTCATGTGTCATGTGATGTCATGTGTCATGTGTTGTCATGTGTCATGTGGTGTCATGTGATGTCATGTGTCATGTGGTGTCATGTGTCATCATGTGTCATGTATTGTCACGTGATGTCATGAGCTGAATGTGTCATGTGGTGTCATGTGTCATGAGGTGTCATGTGGTGTCATGTGTCATGTATCGTCATGTGTCATGTGATGTCATGTGTCATGTGGTGACATGTGGTGTCATGTGTCATGTATCATCATGTGTCATGTGATATCATGTGTCATGTGTTGTTATGTATCATGTGATGTCATGTGTCATGTGTTGTCATGTGATGTCATGTGTCATGTGGTGTCATGTGTCATGTGATGTCATGTGTCATGCAGTGTCATGTGTTGCCAAGTGTCATGTGGTGTCATGTGTCATGTATCGTCATGTGTCATGTGATGTCATGTGTCATGTGTTGTCATGTGATGTCATGTGTCATGTGGTGTCATGTGATGTCATGTGTCATGTGGTGTCATGTGTCATGTGTCATATGGTGTCATGTGTTATCACGTGTCATGTTTAATGTATTGTCATGTGTCATGTGATGTCATGTGTCATGTGTTGTCATGTGATGTCATGTGTCATGTGGTGTCATGTGATGTCATGTGTCATGTATCGTCATGTGTCATGTGATGTCATGTGTCATGTGTTGTCATGTGATGTCATGTGTCATGTGGTGTCATGTGTCATGTGATGTCATGTGTCATGTGTCGTCATGTGTCATGTGTTGTCTTGTGGTGTCATGTGTCATCACGTGTCTTGTGTCACATGGTGTCATGTGTCATGAGGTGTCATGTGGTGTCATGTGTCATGTATCGTCATGTGTCATGTGATGTCATGTGTCATGTGTCATGTGTTGTCATGTGTCATGTGGTGTCATGTGTCATGTATCGTCATGTGTCATGTGATGTCATGTGTCATGTGTTGTCATGTGATGTCATGTGTCATGTGGTGTCATGTGTCATGTGGTATCATGTGTCATGTATCGTCATGTGTCATGTGTTGTCATGTGATGTCATGTGTCATGTGGTGTCATGTGTCATGTGATGTCATGTGTTATGTGTTGTCATGTGGTGTCATGTGATGTCATGTGTCATGTGGTGTCATGTGTCATCATGTGTCATGTGTTGTCACGTGGTGTCATCACATGTCTTGTGTCATGTGGTGTCATGTGTCATGAGGTGTCATGTGGTGTCATGTGTCATGTATCGTCATGTGTCATGTGATGTCATGTGTCATGTGGTGTCATGTGTCATGTATCATCATGTGTCATGTGGTGTCATGTGGTGTCATGTGTCATCACGTGTCTTGTGTCACGTGGTGTCATGTGTCATGAGGTATCATGTGGTGTCATGTGTCATGTGTCATGTATCATCATGTGTCATGTGATGTCATGTGTCATGTGATGTCATGTGTCATGTGGTGACATGTGGTGTCATGTGTCATGTATCATCATGTGTCGTGATGTCATGTGTCATGTGTTGTCATGTGATGTCATGTGTCATGTGGTGTCATGTGTCATGTGGTGTCATGTGTCATGTATCATGTGGAGTCATATGTCATGTGTCAAAAAATGTATATATCTAGAGGAGCTTACTGTAATATTACTAAAAGCTTACTGTACTCTGTACCTTTCCGAGCATGAGCTGAATGCTAATTGGCTGTCAACTGTCTGTCAATACTCCAACCAGAAAGTGTTGGCAGCCATCTTGTGCCTCGGTAGACTGAGGTACAAGAAAGCAGAAAAACAAACGTGTAAAATGCAAAAAGGGGGCAGGGTAGAAACACCCTGCCCCCTAGGCCTGCTCTGGGTGTTTCACAAGGACCCCAAAGGCCCCCCCCAAATTTTTGGGGGGACAAAAACCACGGGGGACGAGTACCATACGAGTCCTGTAAGCTTACTGTAAGCTTACTGTACTATGTACCTGCGCGAGCTGAATGCTAATTGGCTATCAACTGTCTGTCAACACTCCAAACCAGGAAGTGTTGGCCGCCATCTTGTGCCTCGGTAGACTGAGGCACAAGAAAGCAGAAAAACAAACAAGTAGAACGCAAAAAGGGGGCAGGGTAGAAACCCCCTGACCCCCTAGGCCTGCTCAGGGATCCCACAAGGACCCACAAGGCCCCCCATTATTTTTTTTTACAAAAACTGCAGAGTACGAGTACTGTACAAGCACAGTAAGCTTACTGTAAGCTTACTGTAATCTGTACCTTCCCGAGCACGAGCTGAATGTTAATTGGCTGTCAACTGTCTGTAAACACTCCAAACAATCATTTGTCATGTGTTGTCATGTGGTGTCATGTGTCATCACGTGTCATGTGATGTCATGTGTCATGTGGTGTCATGTGTCATGTGATGTCATGTGTCATGTGCTGTCATGTGCTGTCATGTGTCATGTGTCATGTGGTGTCATATGTCATGTGTCATCATGTGTCATCTTGTGTCCTGTGGTGTCATGTGGTGTCATGTGTCATCATGTGTTGTCATGTGTCATCATGTGTCATGTGTTGTCATGTGGTGTTATGTGTCATCACGTGTCATGTGTCATGTGGTGTCATGTGTCATGTGGTGTCATGTGTCATGTAGTGTCATATGTCATGTGACATGACATGTGATGTCATGTGTCATGGGGTGTCATGTGTCATGTGATGTCATGTGTCATGTGGTGTCATGTGTCATCATGTGTCATGTGGTGTCATGTGGTGTCATGTGTCATCACGTGTCATGTGTTGTCATGTGTCATGTGGTGTCATGTGTCATGTATCGTCATGTGTCATGTGATGTCATGTGTCATGTGTTGTCATGTGATGTCATGTGTCATGTGGTGTCATGTGTCATGTGGTGTCATGTGTCATGTATCATGTGGTATGTGTCATGTGTTGTCATGTGATGTCATGTGTCATGTGGTGTCATGTGTCATGTGATGTCATGTGTCATGTGGTGTCATGTGTCATCATGTGTCATGTGTTGCCACGTGGTGTCATGTGTCATCACATGTCTTGTGTCATGTGGTGTCATGTGTCATGAGGTGTCATGTGGTGTCATGTGTCATGTATCATCCTGTGTCATATGATGTCATGTGGTGTTATGTGTCATGTGATGTCATGTGTCATGTGGTGTCATGTGTGTCATGTGTCATCACGTGTCATGTGTCATGTGATGTCATGTGTCATGTGGTGTCATGTGTCATGTGATGTCATGTGTCATGTGGTGTCATGTGGTGTCATGTGTCATCATGTGTTGCCATGTGACGTCATGTGTCATGTGATGTCATGTGGTGTCATGTGGTGTCGTGTCATTACGTGTCATGTGTCATGTGGTGTCATGTGTCATGTGGTGTCATGTGTCATGTGATGTCATGTGTCATGTGTTGTCATGTGTCATGTGGTGTCATGTGTCATGTGATGTCATGTGTCATGTGGTGTCATGTATCATCATGTGTCATGTGGTGTCATGTGTCATCACGTGTCATGTGGTGTCATGTGTCATGTGGTGTCATGTGTCCTGTATTGTCATGTGTCATGTGATGTCATGGGTCATGTGGTGTCATGTGTCATGTGGTGTCATGTGTCATGTATCGTCATGTATTGTCATGTGTCATGTGATGTCATGTGTCATATGTTATCCTGAGATGTCATGTGTCATGTGGTGTCATTTGGTATCATGTGTCATGTATCGTCATGTGTCATGTGATGTCATGTGTCATGTGTTGTCATGTGGTATCATGGGTCATGTGGTGTCATGTGTCATGTATCGTCATGTGTCATGTGATGTCATGTGTCATGTGGTGTCATGAGTCATCACGTGTCTTGTGTCACATGGTGTCATGTGTCACGAGGTGTCATGTGGTGTCATGTGTCATGTGTCATGTGTCATGTGATGTCATGTGTCATGTGATGTCATGTGTCATGTGGTGACATGTGTTGTCATGTGTCATGTATCATCATGTGTCATGTGGTGTCATGTATTGACATGATGTCATGTGTCATGTGGTGTCATGTGTCATGTGGAGTCATATGTCATGTTTCAAAAAATGTATATATCTAGAGGAGCTTACTGTAAGATTACTGTAAGCTTACTGTACTCTGTACCTTTCCGAGCACGAGCTGAATGCTAATTGGCTGTCAACTGTCTGTCAATACTCCAAACCAGAAAGTGTTGGCTGCCATCTTGTGCCTCGGTAGACTGAGGCACAAGAAAGCAGAAAAACAAACATGTAAAATGCAAAAAGGGGGCAGGGTAGAAACACCCTGCCCCCTAGGCCTGCTCTGGGTGTTTCACAAGGACCCCAAAGGCCCCCCCCCAAATTTTGTGGTGTCATGTGTGTCATGTGTCATCACGTGTCATGTGTCATGTGATGTCATGTGTCATGTGGTGTCATGTGTCATGTGATGTCATGTGTCATGTGGTGTCATGTGGTGTCATGTGTCATCATGTGTTGCCATGTGACGTCATGTGTCATGTGATGTCATGTGGTGTCATGTCATTACGTGTCATGTGTCATGTGGTGTCATGTGTCATGTGGTGTCATGTGTTATGTGATGTCATGTGTCATGTGTTGTCATGTGTCATGTGGTGTCATATGTCATGTGATGTCATGTGTCATGAGGTGTCATGTGGTGTCATGTGTCATGTGTCATGTGATGTCATGTGTCATGTGGTGACATGTGGTGTCATGTCATATATCGTCATGTGTCATGTGATATCATGTGTCATGTGTTGTCATGTGATGTCATGTGTCATATGGTGTCATGTGTCATGTGGTGTCATGTGTCATATGTCATCATGTGTCATGTGTTGTCATGTGGTGTCATGTGGTGACATGTCATGTGTCATGTGTCAAGTGGTGTCATGTGTCATGTGCTGTCATGTGTCATGTGTCATGTGGTGTCATATGTCATGTGTCGTCATGTGTCATGTGGTGTCATGTGGTGTCATTTGTCATCATGTGTTGTCATGTGTCATCATGTGGTCCATGTGACGTCATGTGTCATCATGTGTCATGTGTTGTCATATGGTGTCATGTGTCATCACGTGTCATGTGTCATGTGGTGTCACGTATCATGTGGTGTCATGTATCATATAGTGTCATGTGTCATGTGATGTCATGTGTCATGTGTTGTCATGTGATGTCATGTGTCATGTGGTGTCATGTGTCATGTAATGTCATGTGTCATGCGGTGTCATGTGTCATGTGTCATGTGGTGCCAAGTGTCATGTGGTGTCATGTGTCATGTATCGTCATGTGTCATGTGTTGTCATGTGATGTCATGTGTCATGTGGTGTCATGTGTCATGTGATGTCATGTGTCATGTGGTGTCATGTGTCATCATGTGTCATATGGTGTCATGTGTCATCACGTGTCATGTGTCATGTGGTGTCATGTGTTTTGTGGTGTCATGTGTCATGTATCGTCATGTGTCATGTGATGTCATGTGTCATGTGTTGTCATGTGATATCATGTGTCATGTGGTGTCATGTGGTGTCATGTGTCATGTATCGTCATGTGTCATGTGCCGTCATGTGTCATGTGATGTCATGTGTCATGTGATGTCATGTGTCATGTGTCGTCATGTGTCATCATGTGTCATGTGTTGTCTTGTGGTGTCATGTGTCATCACGTGTCTTGTGTCACGTGGTGTCATGAGGTGTCATGTGGTGTCATATGTCATGTGTCATGTATCGTCATGTGATGTGTCATGTGTCATGTGGTGTCACGTGTCATGTATCGTCATGTGTCATGTGATGTCATGTGTCATGTGTTGTCATGTGTCATGTGGTATCATGTGTCATGTATCGTCATGTGTCATGTGTCATGTGTTGTCATGTGATGTCATGTGTCATGTGGTGTCATGTGTCATGTGATGTCATGTGTCATGTGTTGTCATGTGTCATGTGGTGTCATGTGATGTCATGTGTCATGTGGTGTCATGTGTCATCATGTGTCATGTATTGTCACGTGGTGTCATGAGCTGAATGTGTCATGTGGTGTCATGTGTCATGAGGTGTCATGTGGTGTCATGTGTCATGTATCGTCATGTGTCATGTGATGTCATGTGTCATGTGGTGACATGTGGTGTCATGTGTCATGTATCATCATGTGTCATGTGTCATGTGATGTCATGTGTCATGTGTTGTCATGTATCATGTGATGTCATGTGTCATGTGTTGTCATGTGATGTCATGTGTCATGTGGTGTCATATGTCATGTGATGTCATGTGTCATGCAGTGTCATGTGTCATGTGTTGCCAAGTGTCATGTGGTGTCATGTGTCATGTATCGTCATGTGTCATGTGATGTCATGTGTCATGTGTTGTCATGTGATGTCATGTGTCATGTGGTGTCATGTGTCATGTGATGTCATGTGTCATGTGGTGTCATGTGTCATGTGTTGCCAAGTGTCATGTGGTGTCATGTGTCATGTATCGTCATGTGTCATGTGATGTCATGTGTCATGTGTTGTCATGTGATGTCATGTGTCATGTGGTGTCATGTGTCATGTGATGTCATGTGTCATGTGGTGTCATGTGTCATCATGTGTCATATGGTGTCATGTGTCATCACGTGTCATGTTTAATGTATCGTCATGTGTCATGTGATGTCATGTGTCATGTGTTGTCATGTGATGTCATGTGTCATGTGGTGTCATGTGGTGTCATGTGTCATGTATCGTCATGTGTCATGTGATGTCATGTGTCATGTGTTGTCATGTGATGTCATGTGTCATGTGGTGTCATGTGTCATGTGATGTCATGTGTCATGTGTCGTCATGTGTCATGTGTTGTCTTGTGGTATCATGTGTCATCACGTGTCTTGTGTCACGTGGTGTCATGTGTCATGTATCGTCATGTGTCATGTGATGTCATGTGTCAAGTGTTGTCATGTGATGTCATGTGTCATGTGGTGTCATGTGTCATGTGATGTCATGTGTCATGTGGTGTCATGTGTCATCATGTGTCATATGGTGTCATGTGTCATCACGTGTCATGTTTAATGTATCGTCATGTGTCATGTGATGTCATGTGTCATGTGTTGTCATGTGATGTCATGTGTCATGTGGTGTCATGTGGTGTCATGTGTCATGTATCGTCATGTGATGTCATGTGTCATGTGTTGTCATGTGATGTCATGTGTCATGTGGTGTCATGTGTCATGTGATGTCATGTGTCATGTGTCGTCATGTGTCATGTGTTGTCTTGTGGTGTCATGTGTCATCACGTGTCTTGTGTCATGTGGTGTCATGTGTCATGAGGTGTCATGTGGTGTCATGTGTCATGTGTCATGTATCGTCATATGTCATGTGATGTCATGTGTCATGTGTCATGTGTTGTCATGTGTCATGTGGTGTCATGTGTCATGTATCGTCATGTGTCATGTGATGTCATGTGTCATGTGTTGTCATGTGATGTCATGTGTCATGTGGTGTCATGTGGTATCATGTGTCATGTATCGTCATGTGTCATGTGTCATGTGTTGTCATGTGTCATGTGATGTCATGTGTCATGTGGTGTCATGTGGTGTCATGTGTCATGTATCGTCATGTGTCGTGATGTCATGTGTCATGTGTTGTCATGTGATGTCATGTGTCATGTGGTGTCATGTGTCATGTGGTGTCATGTGTCATGTGTTGCCATGTGTCATGTGGTGTCATGTGATGTCATGTGTCATGTGGTGTCATGTTTCATCATGTGTCATGTGTTGTCACGTGGTATCATCACATGTCTTGTTTCATGTGGTGTCATGTGTCATGAGGTGTCATGTGGTGTCATGTGTCATGTATCATCATGTGTCATGTGATGTCATGTGTCATGTGGTGTCATGTGTCATGTATCATCATGTGTCATGTGGTGTCATGTGTCATCACGTGTCTTGTGTCACGTGGTGTCATGTGTCATGAGGTATCATGTGGTGTCATGTGTCATGTGTCATGTATCGTCATGTGTCATGTGATATCATGTGTCATGTGATGTCATATGTCATGTGGTGACATGTGGTGTCATGTGTCATGTATCGTCATGTGTCGTGATGTCATGTGTCATGTGTTGTCATGTGATGTCATGTGTCATGTGGTGTCATGTGTCATGTGGTGTCATGTGTCATGTATCATGTGGAGTCATATGTCATGTGTCAAAAAATGTATATATCTAGAGGAGCTTACTGTAATATTACTAAAAGCTTACTGTACTCTGTACCTTTCCGAGCACGAGCTGAATGCTAATTGGCTGTCAACTGTCTGTCAATACTCCAACCAGAAAGTGTTGGCAGCCATCTTGTGCCTCGGTAGACTGAGGCACAAGAAAGCACAAAAACAAACGTGTAAAACGCAAAAAGGGGGCAGGGTAGAAACACCCTGCCCCCTAGGCCTGCTCTGGGTGTTTTACAAGGACCCCAAAGGCCCCCCCCCAAATTTTTGGGGGGACAAAAACCACGGGGGACGAGTACCATACGAGTCCTGAAAGCTTACTGTAAGCTTACTGTACTATGTACCTGCGCGAGCTGAATGCTAATTGGCTATCAACTGTCTGTCAACACTCCAAACCAGGAAGTGTTGGCCGCCATCTTGTGCCTCGGTAGACTGAGGCACAAGAAAGCAGAAAAACAAACAAGTAGAACGCAAAAAGGGGGCAGGGTAGAAACCCCCTGACCCCCTAGGCCTGCTCAGGGATCCCACAAGGACCCACAAGGCCCCCCATTATTTTTTTTTACAAAAACTGCAGAGTACGAGTACTGTACAAGCACAGTAAGCTTACTGTAAGCTTACTGTAATCTGTACCTCCCCGAGCACAAGCTGAATGTTAATTGGCTGTCAACTGTCTGTAAACACTCCAAACAATCATGTGTCATGTGTTGTCATGTGGTGTCATGTGTCATCACGTGTCATGTGATGTCATGTGTCATGTGGTGTCATGTGTCATGTGATGTCATATGTCATGTGCTGTCATGTGCTGTCATGTGTCATGTGTCATGTGGTGTCATATGTCATGTGTCATCATGTGTCATCTTGTGTCCTGTGGTGTCATGTGGTGTCATGTGTCATCATGTGTTGTCATGTGTCATCATGTAGTGCCATGTGATGTCATGTGTTGTCAGTCATGTGGTGTCATGTGGTGTCATGTGTCATCATGTGTCATGTGTTGTCATGTGGTGTTATGTGTCATCACGTGTCATGTGTCATGTGGTGTCATGTGTCATGTGGTGTCATGTGTCATGTGTCATGTGACATGACATGTGATGTCATGTGTCATGGGGCGTCATGTGTCATGTGATGTCATGTGTCATGTAGTGTCATGTGTCATCATGTGTCATCATGTGTCATGTGTTGTCATGTGTCATGTGGTGTCATGTGTCATGTATCGTCATGTGTCATGTGATGTCATGTGTCATGTGTTGTCATGTGATGTCATGTGGTGTTATGTGTCATGTGGTGTCATGTGTCATGTATCGTCATGTGTCATGTGTCATGTGTTGTCATGTGATGTCATGTGTCATGTGGTGTCATGTGTCATGTGATGTCATGTGTCATGTGTTGTCATGTGTCATGTGGTGTCATGTGATGTCATGTGTCATGTGGTGTCATGTGTCCTCATGTGTCATGTGTTGTCACGTGGTGTCATGTATCATCACATGTCTTGTGTCATGTGGTGTCATGTGTCATGAGGTGTCATGTGTCATGTATCGTCCTGTGTCATGTGATGTCATGTGGTGTCATGTGTCATGTGATGTCATGTGTCATGTGGTGACATGTGGTGTCATGTGTCATGTATTGTGTGTCATGTATCATCATGTGTCATGTGGTGTCATGTGATGTCATGTGTCATGTGTTGTCATGTGTCATCACGTCATGTGTCATGTGGTGTCATGTGTGTCATGTGTCATCACATGTCATGTGATGTCATGTGTCATGTGGTGTCATGTGTCATGTGATGTCATGTGTCATGTGGTGTCATGTGGTGTCATGTGTCATCATGTGTTGCCATGTGACGTCATGTGTCATGTGATGTCATGTGGTGTCATGTGGTGTCGTGTCATTACGTGTCATGTGTCATGTGGTGTCATGTGTCATGTGGTGTCATGTGTCATGTGATGTCATGTGTCATGTGTTGTCATGTGTCATGTGGTGTCATGTGTCATGTGATGTCATGTGCCATGTGGTGTCATGTGTCATCACGTGTCATGTGGTGTCATGTGGTGTCATGTGTCCTGTATTGTCATGTGTCATGTGATGTCATGTGTCATGTGTTGTCATGTGATGTCATGGGTCATGTGGTGTCATGTGTCATGTGGTGTCATGTGTCATGTATCGTCATGTATTGTCATGTGTCATGTGATGTCATGTGTCATATGTTATCCTGAGATGTCATGTGTCATGTGGTGTCATTTGGTATCATGTGTCATGTATCGTCATGTGTCATGTGATGTCATGTGTCATGTGTTGTCATGTGGTGTCATGGGTCATTTGGTGTCATGTGTCATGTATCGTCATGTGTCATGTGATGTTATGTGTCATGTGTTGTCGTGATGTCATGAGTCATCACGTGTCTTGTGTCACATGGTGTCATGTGTCATGAGGTGTCATGTGGTGTCATGTGTCATGTGTCATGTGTCATGTGATGTCATGTGTCATGTGATGTCATGTGTCATGTGGTGACATGTGGTGTCATGTGTCATGTATCATCATGTGTCATGTGGTGTCATGTATTGACATGATGTCATGTGTCAATGTGGTGTCATGTGTCATGTGGTGTCATGTGTCATGTGGAGTCATATGTCATGTTTCAAAAAATTTATATATCTAGAGGAGCTTACTGTAAGATTACTGTAAGCTTACTGTACTCTGTACCTTTCCGAGCATGAGCTGAATGCTAATTGGCTGGTAACTGTCTGTCAATACTCCAAACCAGAAAGTGTTGGCAGCCATCTTGTGCCTCGGTAGACTGAGGCACAAGAAAGCAGAAAAACAAACATGTAAAATGCAAAAAGGTGGCAGGGTAGAAACATCCTGCCCCCTAGGCCTGCTCTGGGTGTTTCACAAGGACCCCAAAGCCCCCCCCCCAAATTTTGTGGTGTCATGTGTGTCATGTGTCATCACGTGTCATGTGTCATGTGATGTCATGTGTCATGTGGTGTCATGTGTCATGTGATGTCATGTGTCATGTGGTGTCATGTGGTGTCATGTGTCATCATGTGTTGCCATGTGACGTCATGTGTCATGTGATGTCATGTGGTGTCATGTGGTGTCGTGTCATTACGTGTCATGTGTCATGTGGTGTCATGTGTCATGTGGTGTCATATGTCATGTGATGTCATGTGTCATGTGTTGTCATGTGTCATGTGGTGTCATGTGTCATGTGATGTCATGTGTCATGAGGTGTCATGTGGTATCATGTGTCATGTGTCATGTGATGTCATGTGTCATGTGGTGACATGTGGTGTCATGTCTCATGTATCGTCATGTGTCATGTGATATCATGTGTCATGTGTTGTCATGTGATGTAATGTGTCATATGGTGTCATGTGTCATGTGGTGTCATGTGTCATATGTCATCATGTGTCATGTGTTGTCATGTGGTGTCATGTGGTGACATGTCATGTGTCATGTGTCAAGTGGTGTCATGTGTCATGTGCTGTCATGTGCTGTCATGTGTCATGTGTCATGTGGTGTCATATGTCATGTGTCGTCATGTGTCATGTGGTGTCATTTGTCATCATGTGTTGTCATGTGTCATCATGTGGTGCCATGTGACGTCATGTGTCATCATGTGTCATGTGTTGTCATATGGTGTCATGTGTCATCACGTGTCATGTGTCATGTGGTGTCATGTATCATGTGGTGTCATGTATCATATAGTGTCATGTGTCATGTGATGTCATGTGTCATGTGTTGTCATGTGATGTCATGTGTCATGTGGTGTCATGTGTCATGTGATGTCATGTGTCATGCGGTGTCATGTGTCATGTGTCATGTGGTGCCAAGTGTCATGTGGTGTCATGTGTCATGTATCGTCATGTGTCATGTGATGTCATGTGTCATGTGTTGTCATGTGATGTCATGTGTCATGTGGTGTCATGTGTCCTGTGATGTCATGTGTCATGTGGTGTCATGTGTCATCATGTGTCATATGGTGTCATGTGTCATCACGTGTCATGTGTCATGTGGTGTCATGTGTTTTGTGGTGTCATGTGTCATATATCGTCTTTTGTCATGTGATGTCATGTGTCATCATGTAGTGTCATGTGGTGTCATGTGTCATCATGTGTCATGTGTTGTCATGTGGTGTTATGTGTCATCACGTGTCATGTGTCATGTGGTGTCATGTGTCATGTGGTGTCATGTGTCATGTGTCATGTGACATGACATGTGATGTCATGTGTCATGGGGCGTCATGTGTCATGTGATGTCATGTGTCATGTAGTGTCATGTGTCATCATGTGTCATGTGGTGTCATGTGTCATCATGTGTCATGTGTTGTCATGTGTCATGTGGTGTCATGTGTCATGTATCGTCATGTGTCATGTGATGTCATGTGTCATGTGTTGTCATGTGATGTCATGTGTCATGTGGTGTTATGTGTCATGTGGTGTCATGTGTCATGTATCGTCATGTGTCATGTGTCATGTGTTGTCATGTGATGTCATGTGTCATGTGGTGTCATGTGTCATGTGATGTCATGTGTCATGTGTTGTCATGTGTCATGTGGTGTCATGTGATGTCATGTGTCATGTGGTGTCATGTGTCCTCATGTGTCACGTGTTGTGACGTGGTGTCATGTATCATCACATGTCTTGTGTCATGTGGTGTCATGTGTCATGAGGTGTCATGTGTCATGTGGTGACATGTGGTGTCATGTGTCATGTATTGTGTGTCATGTATCATCATGTGTCATGTGGTGTCATGTGATGTCATGTGTCATGTGTTGTCATGTGTCATCACGTCATGTGTCATGTGGTGTCATGTGTGTCATGTGTCATCACATGTCATGTGATGTCATGTGTCATGTGGTGTCATGTGTCATGTGATGTCATGTGTCATGTGGTGTCATGTGGTGTCATGTGTCATCATGTGTTGCC
This sequence comes from Lissotriton helveticus, assembly GCF_964261635.1. NCBI lineage: Eukaryota > Metazoa > Chordata > Amphibia > Caudata > Salamandridae > Lissotriton > Lissotriton helveticus. The sequence continues at coordinate 413,499,798 of NC_136062.1, forward strand.
ATGTGACGTCATGTGTCATGTGATGTCATGTGGTGTCATGTGGTGTCGTGTCATTACGTGTCATGTGTCATGTGGTGTCATGTGTCATGTGGTGTCATGTGTCATGTGATGTCATGTGTCATGTGTTGTCATGTGTCATGTGGTGTCATGTGTCATGTGATGTCATGTGCCATGTGGTGTCATGTGTCATCACGTGTCATGTGGTGTCATCTGTCATGTGGTGTCATGTGTCCTGTATTGTCATGTGTCATGTGATGTCATGTGTCATGTGTTGTCATGTGATGTCATGGGTCATGTGGTGTCATGTGTCATGTGGTGTCATGTGTCATGTATCGTCATGTATTGTCATGTGTCATGTGATGTCATGTGTCATATGTTATCCTGAGATGTCATGTGTCATGTGGTGTCATTTGGTATCATGTGTCATGTATCGTCATGTGTCATGTGATATCATGTGTCATGTGTTGTCATGTGGTGTCATGGGTCATTTGGTGTCATGTGTCATGTATCGTCATGTGTCATGCGATGTTATGTGTCATGTGTTGTCGTGATGTCATGAGTCATCACGTGTCTTGTGTCACATGGTGTCATGTGTCATGAGGTGTCATGTGGTGTCATGTGTCATGTGTCATGTGTCATATGATGTCATGTGTCATGTGATGTCATGTGTCATGTGGTGACATGTGGTGTCATGTGTCATGTATCATCATGTGTCATGTGGTGTCATGTATTGACATGATGTCATGTGTCAATGTGGTGTCATGTGTCATGTGGTGTCATGTGTCATGTGGAGTCATATGTCATGTTTCAAAAAATGTATATATCTAGAGGAGCTTACTGTAAGATTACTGTAAGCTTACTGTACTCTGTACCTTTCTGAGCACGAGCTGAATGCTAATTGGCTGTCAACTGTCTGTCAATACTCCAAACCAGAAAGTGTTGGCAGCCATCTTGTGCCTCGGTAGACTGAGGCACAAGAAAGCAGAAAAACAAACATGTAAAATGCAAAAAGGGGGCAGGGTAGAAACACCCTGCCCCCTAGGCCTGCTCTGGGTGTTTCACAAGGACCCCAAAGGCCCCCCCCAAATTTTGTGGTGTCATGTGTGTCATGTGTCATCATGTGTCATGTGTCATGTGATGTCATGTGTCATGTGGTGTCATGTGTCATGTGATGTCATGTGTCATGTGGTGTCATGTGGTGTCATGTGTCATCATGTGTTGCCATGTGACGTCATGTGTCATGTGATGTCATGTGGTGTCATGTGGTGTCGTGTCATTACGTGTCATGTGTCATGTGGTGTCATGTGTCATGTGGTGTCATGTGTCATGTGATGTCATGTGTCATGTGTTGTCATGTGTCATGTGGTGTCATGTGTCATGTGATGTCATGTGTCATGAGGTGTCATGTGGTATCATGTGTCATGCGTCATGTGATGTCATGTGTCATGTGGTCACATGTGGTGTCATGTCTCATGTATCGTCATGTGTCATGTGATATCATGTGTCATGTGTTGTCATGTGATGTCATGTGTCATATGGTGTCATGTGTCATGTGGTGTCATGTGTCATATGTCATCATGTGTCATGTGTTGTCATGTGGTGTCATGTGGTGACATGTCATGTGTCATGTGTCAAGTGGTGTCATGTGTCATGTGCTGTCATGTGCTGTCATGTGTCATGTGTCATGTGGTGTCATATGTCATGTGTCGTCATGTGTCATGTGGTGTCATTTGTCATCATGTGTTGTCATGTGTCATCATGTGGTGCCATGTGACGTCATGTGTCATCATGTGTCATGTGTTGTCATATGGTGTCATGTGTCATCACGTGTCATGTGTCATGTGGTGTCATGTATCATGTGGTGTCATGTATCATATAGTATCATGTGTCATGTGATGTCATGTGTCATGTGTTGTCATGTGATGTCATGTGTCATGTGGTGTCATGTGTCATGTGATGTCATGTGTCATGCGGTGTCATGTGTCATGTGTCATGTGGTGCCAAGTGTCATGTGGTGTCATGTGTCATGTATCGTCATGTGTCATGTGATGTCATGTGTCATGTGTTGTCATGTGATGTCATGTGTCATGTGGTGTCATGTGTCCTGTGATGTCATGTGTCATGTGGTGTCATGTGTCATCATGTGTCATATGGTGTCATGTGTCATCACGTGTCATGTGTCATGTGGTGTCATGTGTTTTGTGGTGTCATGTGTCATATATCGTCATTTGTCATGTGATGTCATGTGTCATGTGTTGTCATGTGATGTCATGTGTCATGTGGTGTCATGTGGTGTCATGTGTCATGTATCATCATGTGTCATGTGATGTCTTGTGGTGTCATGTGTCATCACGTGTCTTGTGTCACGTGGTGTCATGAGGTGTCATGTGGTGTCATGTGTCATGTGTCATGTATCGTCATGTGATGTGTCATGTGTCATGTGGTGTCACGTGTCATGTATCGTCATGTGTCATGTGATGTCATGTGTCATGTGTTGTCATGTGATGTCATGTGTCATGTGGTGTCATGTGTCATGTGGTATCATGTGTCATGTATCGTCATGTGTCATGTGTCATGTGTTAAAAGGAGTGGGACTGTGTCCAGTCCCCAGCAAATGCACAGCGCTATGCCATCTTTGGCCAGCTTTTTCCAACTTTTATCATTTTAATCCATTATTATCCGTTTTATCATTTTTTATCCACTTTTGTAGAGACGGGACCACACGCTCCGTGTACATGTTATTTGCAAATTTCTACTGTTCAAATGGTGTCACTCTGGACTTTTCCAAGAACATGATAGATACATGAATTCTTTCAAGGCAGTGTTTATTCAAATAAAATCACCCAATGCATTTCGGGCTGTCGCGCCCTTCTTCGGGGGTCACTGTAAATGATCACAAAACAATATAATTACCCAACTGTTAACACAAAGTTTTCACGTTTATCAATATAACTATAACATTCTACTACAAAAACATGTCATGTCTATTACTCAAAATGAATCACGGTATTATGATTATCCAGTGAACCACTATGTACCTTTGTTTCTAACCCTTCCTATCAAGATTACTCCTTCCCGACCTCAATATTCTGCTATGCCACCCAGTATCCTCCATCAATCCCTCATCATGCAGATTTCACATTGCTATGTATCTAAAGCAGCGTTCTATTCAAAAGCTAGAAAGTGACTGTTTGTTTCTGCCCCTGGTAACTATAACGGAAACCCCATGTAATAGCACATTTCACTCACTTATTTTTTCACTCGTTTTTTGACTAGCGGTATAGAAACCTTCTGCGCTATTTTACCGGCACTAAACATCCGCTAAAAAAACACCTCCCTCCATATTATAAATTCGTTGGTCTGAACCCTTAAATGTCACATACCTGCCATTCACAATCGGAAGCAAACAAACAGAATCTGCCACTGCTTACTGCGCCAGCCTGTTACATCCCACAATCCCTCCCTGTATTTCACCTCCGTGCCTGTGACCCTGATTGGTCCAAAGTTGTTTGAAAAAAGGTACCATTTTAGTCCGTGCTAGTATTGGTTCCACCTGATATATATTACTAAAAGACTTCATTTCCCATGGTGCACTACCCTGAAGTCAAGCCCACTGGGACTCCCTATAATCACACACCGAGATTGTACCCAGTCCCTTAATAAACGTGAAGATAAACGTGCTTGTGTATTATATATAAAGAACAGTCTTTCATTGCTCATTGTTTCACTGCTTCTTTCCTGAACCACGGTGATATATCTTGCGTGTGGACTCGACAATTGTTCCATATTCGTTCCTTCATCTTGGGTGCAGTCCTGGTTTTGGGCAAAAGTTAAGATGCGTTTTTGTGGAGTCAGGACGCACACCTGTGCTTCAATTTCAAACCAGTAATTTAGTCCAACATTTTTCTTTGCATGCGTGCTATTAACTGAAGTGCCCCGCCCAAGGGCACCGGGTACTAACATCAAAAGGAGTGGGACTGTGTCCAGTCCCCAGCAAATGCACAGCGCTATGCCATCTTTGGCCAGCTTTTTCCAACTTTTATCATTTTAATCCATTATTATCCGTTTTATCATTTTTTATCCACTTTTGTAGAGACGGGACCACACGCTCCGTGTACATGTTATTTGCAAATTTCTACTGTTCAAATGGTGTCACTCTGGACTTTTCCAAGAACATGATAGATACATGAATTCTTTCAAGGCAGTGTTTATTCAAATAAAATCACCCAATGCATTTCGGGCTGTCGCGCCCTTCTTCGGGGGTCACTGTAAATGATCACAAAACAATGTAATTACCCAACTGTTAACACAAAGTTTTCACGTTTATCAATATAACTATAACATTCTACTACAAAAACATGTCATGTCTATTACTCAAAATGAATCACGGTATTATGATTATCCAGTGAACCACTATGTACCTTTGTTTCTAACCCTTCCTATCAAGATTACTCCTTCCCGACCTCAATATGTGTCATGTGTTGTCATGTGATGTCATATGTCATGTGGTGTCATGTGTCATGTGATGTCATGTGTCATGAATCGTCATGTGTCATGTGTTGTCTTGTGGTATCATGTGTCATGTGTCATGTATCGTCATGTGATGTGTCATGTGTCATGTGGTGTCACGTGTCATGTATCGTCATGTGTCATGTGATGTCATGTGTCATGTGTTGTCATGTGATGTCATGTGTCATGTGGTGTCATGTGTCATGTGGTATCATGTGTCATGTATCGTCATGTGTCATGTGTCATGTGTTGTCATGTGGTGTCATGTGTCATGTGATGTCATGTGTCATGTGTTGTCATGTGTCATGTGGTGCCATGTGATGTCATGTGTCATGTGATGTCATGTGTCATGTATTGTCACGTGGTGTCATGAGCTGAATGTGTCATGTGGTGTCATGTGTCATGAGGTGTCATGTGGTGTCATGTGTCATGTATCGTCATGTGTCATGTGATGTCATGTGTCATGTGGTGACATGTGGTGTCATGTGTCATGTATCATCATGTGTCATGTGTCATGTGATGTCATGTGTCATGTGTTGTCATGTATCATGTGATGTCATGTGTCATGTGTTGTCATGTGATGTCATGTGTCATGTGGTGTCATGTGTCATGTGATGTCATTTGTCATGCGGTGTCATGTGTCATGTGTTGCTAAGTGTCATGTGGTGTCATTCGTCATGTATCGTCATGTGTCATGTGATGTCATGTGTCATGTGTTGTCATGTGATGTCATGTGTCATGTGGTGTCATGTGTCATGTGATGTCATGTGTCATGTGGTGTCATGTGTCATCATGTGTCATATGGTGTCATGTGTCATCACGTGTCATGTTTAATGTATCATCATGTGTCATGTGATGTCATGTGTTGTCATGTGATGTCATGTGTCATGTGGTGTCATGTGTCATCACATGTCATGTGGTGTCATGTGTCATGTGGTGTCATGTGTCCTGTATTGTCATGTGTCATGTGATGTCATGGGTCATGTGGTGTCATGTGTCATGTGGTGTCATGTGTCATGTGGTGTCATGTGTCCTGTATTGTCATGTGTCATGTGATGTCATGGGTCATGTGGTGTCATGTGTCATGTGGTGTCATGTGTCATGTGTCATGTATCATCATGTATTGTCATGTGTCATGTGATGTCATGTGTCATATGTTATCCTGAGATGTCATGTGTCATGTGGTGTCATTTGGTATCATGTGTCATGTATCGTCATGTGTCATGTGATGTCATGTGTCATGTGTTGTCATGTGGTGTCATGGGTCATGTGGTGTCATGTGTCATGTATCGTCATGTGTCATGTGATGTCATGTGTCATGTGTTGTCATGTGGTGTCATGAGTCATCACGTGTCTTGTGTCACATGGTGTCATGTGTCACGAGGTGTCATGTGGTGTCATGTGTCATGTGTCATGTGTCATGTGATGTCATGTGTCATGTGATGTCATGTGTCATGTGGTGACATGTGTTGTCATGTGTCATGTATCATCATGTGTCATGTGGTGTCATGTATTGACATGATGTCATGAGTCATGTGGTGTCATGGGTCATGTGGAGTCATATGTCATGTTTCAAAAAATGTATATATCTAGAGGAGCTTACTGTAAGATTACTGTAAGCTTACTGTACTCTGTACCTTTCCGAGCACGAGCTGAATGCTAATTGGCTGTCAACTGTCTGTCAATACTCCAAACCAGAAAGTGTTGGCTGCCATCTTGTGCCTCGGTAGACTGAGGCACAAGAAAGCAGAAAAACAAACATGTAAAATGCAAAAAGGGGGCAGGGTAGAAACACCCTGCCCCCTAGGCCTGCTCTGGGTGTTTCACAAGGACCCCAAAGGCCCCCCCCCAAATTTTGTGGTGTCATGTGTGTCATGTGTCATCACGTGTCATGTGTCATGTGATGTCATGTGTCATGTGGTGTCATGTGTCATGTGATGTCATGTGTCATGTGGTGTCATGTGGTGTCATGTGTCATCATGTGTTGCCATGTGACGTCATGTGTCATGTGATGTCATGTGGTGTCGTGTCATTACGTGTCATGTGTCATGTGGTGTCATGTGTCATGTGGTGTCATGTGTCATGTGATGTCATGTGTCATGTGTTTTCATGTGTCATGTGGTGTCATATGTCATGTGATGTCATGTGTCATGAGGTGTCATGTGGTGTCATGTGTCATGTGTCATGTGTCATGTGGTGACATGTGGCGTCATGTCATGTATCGTCATGTGTCATGTGATATCATGTGTCATGTGTTGTCATGTGATGTCATGTGTCATATGGTGTCATGTGTCATGTGGTGTCATGTGTCATATGTCATCATGTGTCATGTGTTGTCATGTGGTGTCATGTGGTGACATGTCATGTGTCATGTGTCAAGTGGTGTCATGTGTCATGTGCTGTCATGTGCTGTCATGTGTCATGTGTCATGTGGTGTCATATGTCATGTGTCGTCATGTGTCATGTGGTGTCATGTGGTGTCATTTGTCATCATGTGTTGTCATGTGTCATCATGTGGTCCATGTGATATCATGTGTCATCATGTGTCATGTGTTGTCATATGGTGTCATGTGTCATCACGTGTCATGTGTCATGTGGTGTCACGTATCATGTGGTGTCATGTATCATATAGTGTCATGTGTCATGTGATGTCATGTGTCATGTGTTGTCATGTGATGTCATGTGTCATGTGGTGTCATGTGTCATGTGATGTCATGTGTCATGCGGTGTCATGTGTCATGTGTCATGTGGTGCCAAGTGTCATGTGGTGTCATGTGTCATGTATCGTCATGTGTCATGTGTTGTCATGTGATGTCATGTGTCATGTGGTGTCATGTGTCATGTGATGTCATGTGTCATGTGGTGTCATGTGTCATCATGTGTCATATGGTGTCATGTGTCATCACGTGTCATGTGTCATGTGGTGTCATGTGTTTTGTGGTGTCATGTGTCATGTATCGTCATGTGTCATGTGATGTCATGTGTCATGTGTTGTCATGTGATATCATGTGTCATGTGGTGTCATGTGGTGTCATGTGTCATGTATCGTCATGTGTCATTTGCCGTCATGTGTCATGTGTTGCCATGTGATGTCATGTGTCATGTGATGTCATGTGTCATGTGATGTCATGTGTCATGTGTCGTCATGTGTCATCATGTGTCATGTGTTGTCTTGTGGTGTCATGTGTCATCACGTGTCTTGTGTCACGTGGTGTCATGAGGTGTCATGTGGTATCATGTGTCATGTGTCATGTATCGTCATGTGATGTGTCATGTGTCATGTGGTGTCACGTGTCATGTATCGTCATGTGTCATGTGATGTCATGTGTCATGTGTTGTCATGTGTCATGTGGTATCATGTGTCATGTATCGTCATGTGTCATGTGTCATGTGTTGTCATGTGATGTCATGTGTCATGTGGTGTCATGTGTCATGTGATGTCATGTGTCATGTGTTGTCATGTGTCATGTGGTGTCATGTGATGTCATGTGTCATGTGGTGTCATGTGTCATCATGTGTCATGTATTGTCACGTGGTGTCATGAGCTGAATGTGTCATGTGGTGTCATGTGTCATGAGGTGTCATGTGGTGTCATGTGTCATGTATCGTCATGTGTCATGTGATGTCATATGTCATGTGGTGACATGTGGTGTCATGTGTCATGTATCATCATGTGTCATGTGTCATGTGATGTCATGTGTCATGTGTTGTCATGTATCATGTGATGTCATGTGTCATGTGTTGTCATGTGATGTCATGTGTCATGTGGTGTCATGTGTCATGTGATGTCATGTGTCATGCGGTGTCATGTGTCATGTGTTGCCAAGTGTCATGTGGTGTCATGTGTCATGTATCGTCATGTGTCATGTGATGTCATGTGTCATGTGTTGTCATGTGATGTCATGTGTCATGTGGTGTAATGTGTCATGTGATGTCATGTGTCATGTGGCGTCATGTGTCATGTATCGTCATGTGATGTCATGTGTCATGTGTTGTCATGTGATGTCATGTGTCATGTGGTGTCATGTGTCATGTGATGTCATGTGTCATGTGGTGTCATGTGTCATCATGTGTCATATGGTGTCATGTGTCATCATGTGTCATGTTTAATGTATCGTCATGTGTCATGTGATGTCATGTGTCATGTGTTGTCATGTGATGTCATGTGTCATGTGGTGTCATGTGGTGTCATGTGTCATGTATCGTCATGTGTCATGTGATGTCATGTGTCATGTGTTGTCATGTGATGTCATGTGTCATGTGGTGTCATGTGTCATGTGATGTCATGTGTCATGTGTCGTCATGTGTCATGTGTTGTCTTGTGGTGTCATGTGTCATCACGTGTCTTGTGTCACGTGGTGTCATGTGTCATGAGGTGTCATGTGGTGTCATGTGTCATGTGTCATGTATCGTCATATGTCATGTGATGTCATGTGTCATGTGTCATGTGTTGTCATGTGTCATGTGGTGTCATGTGTCATGTATCGTCATGTGTCATGTGATGTCATGTGTCATGTGTTGTCATGTGATGTCATGTGTCATGTGGTGTCATGTGTCATGTGTCATGTGTTGTCATGTGATGTCATGTGTCATGTGGTATCATGTGTCATGTGATGTCATGTGTCATGTGTTGCCATGTGTCATGTGGTGTCATGTGATGTCATGTGTCATGTGGTGTCATGTTTCATCATGTGTCATGTGTTGTCACGTGGTGTCATCACATGTCTTGTTTCATGTGGTGTCATGTGTCATGAGGTGTCATGTGGTGTCATGTGTCATGTATCATCATGTGTCATGTGATGTCATGTGTCATGTGGTGTCATGTGTCATGTATCATCATGTGTCATGTGGTGTCATGTGGTGTCATGTGTCATCACGTGTCTTGTGTCACGTGGTGTCATGTGTCATGAGGTATCATGTGGTGTCATGTGTCATGTGTCATGTATCGTCATGTGTCATGTGATGTCATGTGTCATGTGATGTCATATGTCATGTGGTGACATGTGGTGTCATGTGTCATGTATCGTCATGTGTCATGATGTCATGTGTCATGTGTTGTCATGTGATGTCATGTGTCATGTGGTGTCATGTGTCATGTGGTGTCATGTGTCATGTATCATGTGGAGTCATATGTCATGTGTCAAAAAATGTATATATCTAGAGGAGCTTACTGTAATATTACTAAAAGCTTACTGTACTCTGTACCTTTCCGAGCACGAGCTGAATGCTAATTGGCTGTCAACTGTCTGTCAATACTCCAACCAGAAAGTGTTGGCAGCCATCTTGTGCCTCGGTAGACTGAGGCACAAGAAAGCAGAAAAACACATGATGTCATGTGTTGTCAGTCATGTGGTGTCATGTGGTGTCATGTGTCATCATGTGTCATGTGTTGTCATGTGGTGTTATGTGTCATCACGTGTCATGTGTCATGTGGTGTCATGTGTCATGTAGTGTCATGTGTCATGTGACATGACATGTGACATGACATGTGATGTCATGTGTCATGGGGTGTCATGTGTCATGTGATGTCATGTGTCATGTGGTGTCATGTGTCATCATGTGTCATGTGGTATCATGTGTCATCACGTGTCATGTGTTGTCATGTGTCATGTGGTTTCATGTGTCATGTATCATCATGTGTCATGTGTTGTCATGTGATGTCATGTGTCATGTGGTGTCATGTGTCATGTGGTGTCATGTGTCATGTATCGTCATGTGTCATGTGTTGTCATGTGATGTCATGTGTCATGTGGTGTCATGTGTCATGTGATGTCATGTGTCATGTGTTGTCATGTGTCATGTGGTGTCATGTGATGTCATGTGTCATGTGGTGTCATGTGTCATGTGATGTCATGTGTCATGTGGTGTCATGAGTCATGAGGTGTCATGTGGTGTCATGTGTCATGTATCGTCATGTGTCATGTGATGTCATGTGTCATGTTGTGTCATGTGTCATGTATCATCATGTGTCATGTGGTGTCATGTGATGTCATGTGTCATGTGTTGTCATGTGTCATGTGGTGTCATGTGATGTCATGTGTCATGTGATGTCATGTGTCATGTGATGTCATGTGTCATGTGGTGACATGTGGTGTCATGTCTCATGTATCGTCATGTGTCATGTGATGTCATGTGTCATGTGTTGTCATGTGATGTCATGTGTCATATGGTGTCATGTGTCATGTGGTGTCATGTGTCATATGTCATCATGTGTCATGTGTTGTCATGTGGTGTCATGTGGTGACATGTCATGTGTCATGTGTCAAGTGGTGTCATGTGTCATGTGCTGTCACGTGCTGTCATGTGTCATGTGTCAAGTGGTGTCATATGTCATGTGTCGTCATGTGTCATGTGGTGTCATGTGGTGTCATTTGTCATCATGTGTTGTCATGTGTCATCATGTGGTGCCATGTGATGTCATGTGTCATCATGTGTCATGTGTTGTCATATGGTGTCATGTGTCATCATGTGTCATGTGTCATGTGGTGTCACGTATCATGTGGTGTCATGTGTCATCATGTGTTGTCATGTGTCATCATGTAGTGCCATGTGATATCATGTATTGTCAGTCATGTGGTGTCATGTGGTGTCATGTGTCATCATGTGTCATGTGTTGTCATGTGGTGTTATGTATCATCACGTGTCATATGTCATGTGATGTCATGTGTCATGTGGTGTCATGTGTCATGTGATGTCATGTGTCATGTGGTGTCATGTGGTGTCATGTGTCATCATGTGTTGCCATGTGACGCCATGTGTCATTTGATGTCATGTGGTGTCATGTGGTGTCGTGTCATTACGTGTCATGTGTCATGTGGTGTTATGTGTCATGTGGTGTCATGTGTCATGTGATGTCATGTGTCATGTGTTGTCATGTGTCATGTGGTGTCATGTGTCATGTGATGTCATGAGGTGTCATGTGGTGTCATGTGTCATGTGATGTCATGTGTCATGTGGTGACATGTGGTGTCATGTCTCATGTATCGTCATGTGTCATGTGATGTCATGTGTCATGTGTTGTCATGTGATGTCATGTGTCATATGGTGTCATGTGTCATGTGGTGTCATGTGTCATATGTCATCATGTGTCATGTGTTGTCATGTGGTGTCATGTGGTGACATGTCATGTGTCATGTGTCAAGTGGTATCATGTGTCATGTGCTGTCACGTGCTGTCATGTGTCATGTGTCATGTGGTGTCATATGTCATGTGTCGTCATGTGTCATGTGGTGTCATTTGGTGTCAATTGTCATCATGTGTTGTCATGTGTCATCATGTGGTGCCATGTGATGTCATGTGTCATCATGTGTCATGTGTTGTCATATGGTGTCATGTGTCATCACGTGTCATGTGTCATGTGGTGTCACGTATCATGTGGTGTCATGTATCATATAGTGTCATGTGTCATGTGATGTCATGTGTCATGTGTTGTCATGTGATGTCATGTGTCATGTGGTGTCATGTGTCATGTGATGTCATGTGTCATGCGGTGTCATGTGTCATGTGGTGCCAAGTGTCACGTGGTGTCATGTGTCATGTATTGTCATGTGTCATGTGTTGTCATGTGATGTCATGTGTCATATGGTGTCATGTGTCATGTGATGTCATGTGTCATGTGGTGTCATGTGTCATCATGTGTCATATGGTGTCATGTGTCATCATGTGTCATGTGTCATGTGGTGTCATGTGTTTTGTGGTGTCATGTGTCATGTATCATCATGTATCATGTGATGTCATGTGTCATATGGTGTCATGTGATGTCATGTGTCATGTGATGTCATGTGTCATGTGATGTCATGTGTCATGTGTCGTCATGTGTCATCATGTGTCATGTGTTGTCTTGTGGTGTCATGTGTCATCACGTGTCTTGTGTCACATGGTGTCATGAGGTGTCATGTGGTGTCATGTGTCATGTGTCATGTATCGTCATGTGTCATGTGATGTGTCATGTGTCATGTGGTGTCATGTGTCATGTATCGTCATGTGTCATGTGATGTCATGTGTCATGTGTTGTCATGTGATGTCATGTGTCATGTTTTATCATGTGTCATGTATCGTCATGTGTCATGTGTCATGTGTTGTAATGTGATGTCATGTGTCATGTGGTGTCATGTGTCATGTGATGTCATGTGTCATGTGTTGTCATGTGTCATGTGGTGTCATGTGATGTCATGTGTCATGTGGTGTCATGTGTCATCATGTGTCATGTATTGTCACGTGATGTCATGAGCTGAATGTGTCATGTGGTGTCATGTGTCATGAGGTGTCATGTGGTGTCATGTGTCATGTATCGTCATGTGTCATGTGATGTCATGTGTCATGTGGTGACATGTGGTGTCATGTGTCATGTATCATCATGTGTCATGTGATATCATGTGTCATGTGTTGTTATGTATCATGTGATGTCATGTGTCATGTGTTGTCATGTGATGTCATGTGTCATGTGGTGTCATGTGTCATGTGATGTCATGTGTCATGCAGTGTCATGTGTTGCCAAGTGTCATGTGGTGTCATGTGTCATGTATCGTCATGTGTCATGTGATGTCATGTGTCATGTGTTGTCATGTGATGTCATGTGTCATGTGGTGTCATGTGATGTCATGTGTCATGTGGTGTCATGTGTCATGTGTCATATGGTGTCATGTGTTATCACGTGTCATGTTTAATGTATTGTCATGTGTCATGTGATGTCATGTGTCATGTGTTGTCATGTGATGTCATGTGTCATGTGGTGTCATGTGATGTCATGTGTCATGTATCGTCATGTGTCATGTGATGTCATGTGTCATGTGTTGTCATGTGATGTCATGTGTCATGTGGTGTCATGTGTCATGTGATGTCATGTGTCATGTGTCGTCATGTGTCATGTGTTGTCTTGTGGTGTCATGTGTCATCACGTGTCTTGTGTCACATGGTGTCATGTGTCATGAGGTGTCATGTGGTGTCATGTGTCATGTATCGTCATGTGTCATGTGATGTCATGTGTCATGTGTCATGTGTTGTCATGTGTCATGTGGTGTCATGTGTCATGTATCGTCATGTGTCATGTGATGTCATGTGTCATGTGTTGTCATGTGATGTCATGTGTCATGTGGTGTCATGTGTCATGTGGTATCATGTGTCATGTATCGTCATGTGTCATGTGTTGTCATGTGATGTCATGTGTCATGTGGTGTCATGTGTCATGTGATGTCATGTGTTATGTGTTGTCATGTGGTGTCATGTGATGTCATGTGTCATGTGGTGTCATGTGTCATCATGTGTCATGTGTTGTCACGTGGTGTCATCACATGTCTTGTGTCATGTGGTGTCATGTGTCATGAGGTGTCATGTGGTGTCATGTGTCATGTATCGTCATGTGTCATGTGATGTCATGTGTCATGTGGTGTCATGTGTCATGTATCATCATGTGTCATGTGGTGTCATGTGGTGTCATGTGTCATCACGTGTCTTGTGTCACGTGGTGTCATGTGTCATGAGGTATCATGTGGTGTCATGTGTCATGTGTCATGTATCATCATGTGTCATGTGATGTCATGTGTCATGTGATGTCATGTGTCATGTGGTGACATGTGGTGTCATGTGTCATGTATCATCATGTGTCGTGATGTCATGTGTCATGTGTTGTCATGTGATGTCATGTGTCATGTGGTGTCATGTGTCATGTGGTGTCATGTGTCATGTATCATGTGGAGTCATATGTCATGTGTCAAAAAATGTATATATCTAGAGGAGCTTACTGTAATATTACTAAAAGCTTACTGTACTCTGTACCTTTCCGAGCATGAGCTGAATGCTAATTGGCTGTCAACTGTCTGTCAATACTCCAACCAGAAAGTGTTGGCAGCCATCTTGTGCCTCGGTAGACTGAGGTACAAGAAAGCAGAAAAACAAACGTGTAAAATGCAAAAAGGGGGCAGGGTAGAAACACCCTGCCCCCTAGGCCTGCTCTGGGTGTTTCACAAGGACCCCAAAGGCCCCCCCCAAATTTTTGGGGGGACAAAAACCACGGGGGACGAGTACCATACGAGTCCTGTAAGCTTACTGTAAGCTTACTGTACTATGTACCTGCGCGAGCTGAATGCTAATTGGCTATCAACTGTCTGTCAACACTCCAAACCAGGAAGTGTTGGCCGCCATCTTGTGCCTCGGTAGACTGAGGCACAAGAAAGCAGAAAAACAAACAAGTAGAACGCAAAAAGGGGGCAGGGTAGAAACCCCCTGACCCCCTAGGCCTGCTCAGGGATCCCACAAGGACCCACAAGGCCCCCCATTATTTTTTTTTACAAAAACTGCAGAGTACGAGTACTGTACAAGCACAGTAAGCTTACTGTAAGCTTACTGTAATCTGTACCTTCCCGAGCACGAGCTGAATGTTAATTGGCTGTCAACTGTCTGTAAACACTCCAAACAATCATTTGTCATGTGTTGTCATGTGGTGTCATGTGTCATCACGTGTCATGTGATGTCATGTGTCATGTGGTGTCATGTGTCATGTGATGTCATGTGTCATGTGCTGTCATGTGCTGTCATGTGTCATGTGTCATGTGGTGTCATATGTCATGTGTCATCATGTGTCATCTTGTGTCCTGTGGTGTCATGTGGTGTCATGTGTCATCATGTGTTGTCATGTGTCATCATGTGTCATGTGTTGTCATGTGGTGTTATGTGTCATCACGTGTCATGTGTCATGTGGTGTCATGTGTCATGTGGTGTCATGTGTCATGTAGTGTCATATGTCATGTGACATGACATGTGATGTCATGTGTCATGGGGTGTCATGTGTCATGTGATGTCATGTGTCATGTGGTGTCATGTGTCATCATGTGTCATGTGGTGTCATGTGGTGTCATGTGTCATCACGTGTCATGTGTTGTCATGTGTCATGTGGTGTCATGTGTCATGTATCGTCATGTGTCATGTGATGTCATGTGTCATGTGTTGTCATGTGATGTCATGTGTCATGTGGTGTCATGTGTCATGTGGTGTCATGTGTCATGTATCATGTGGTATGTGTCATGTGTTGTCATGTGATGTCATGTGTCATGTGGTGTCATGTGTCATGTGATGTCATGTGTCATGTGGTGTCATGTGTCATCATGTGTCATGTGTTGCCACGTGGTGTCATGTGTCATCACATGTCTTGTGTCATGTGGTGTCATGTGTCATGAGGTGTCATGTGGTGTCATGTGTCATGTATCATCCTGTGTCATATGATGTCATGTGGTGTTATGTGTCATGTGATGTCATGTGTCATGTGGTGTCATGTGTGTCATGTGTCATCACGTGTCATGTGTCATGTGATGTCATGTGTCATGTGGTGTCATGTGTCATGTGATGTCATGTGTCATGTGGTGTCATGTGGTGTCATGTGTCATCATGTGTTGCCATGTGACGTCATGTGTCATGTGATGTCATGTGGTGTCATGTGGTGTCGTGTCATTACGTGTCATGTGTCATGTGGTGTCATGTGTCATGTGGTGTCATGTGTCATGTGATGTCATGTGTCATGTGTTGTCATGTGTCATGTGGTGTCATGTGTCATGTGATGTCATGTGTCATGTGGTGTCATGTATCATCATGTGTCATGTGGTGTCATGTGTCATCACGTGTCATGTGGTGTCATGTGTCATGTGGTGTCATGTGTCCTGTATTGTCATGTGTCATGTGATGTCATGGGTCATGTGGTGTCATGTGTCATGTGGTGTCATGTGTCATGTATCGTCATGTATTGTCATGTGTCATGTGATGTCATGTGTCATATGTTATCCTGAGATGTCATGTGTCATGTGGTGTCATTTGGTATCATGTGTCATGTATCGTCATGTGTCATGTGATGTCATGTGTCATGTGTTGTCATGTGGTATCATGGGTCATGTGGTGTCATGTGTCATGTATCGTCATGTGTCATGTGATGTCATGTGTCATGTGGTGTCATGAGTCATCACGTGTCTTGTGTCACATGGTGTCATGTGTCACGAGGTGTCATGTGGTGTCATGTGTCATGTGTCATGTGATGTCATGTGTCATGTGATGTCATGTGTCATGTGGTGACATGTGTTGTCATGTGTCATGTATCATCATGTGTCATGTGGTGTCATGTATTGACATGATGTCATGTGTCATGTGGTGTCATGTGTCATGTGGAGTCATATGTCATGTTTCAAAAAATGTATATATCTAGAGGAGCTTACTGTAAGATTACTGTAAGCTTACTGTACTCTGTACCTTTCCGAGCACGAGCTGAATGCTAATTGGCTGTCAACTGTCTGTCAATACTCCAAACCAGAAAGTGTTGGCTGCCATCTTGTGCCTCGGTAGACTGAGGCACAAGAAAGCAGAAAAACAAACATGTAAAATGCAAAAAGGGGGCAGGGTAGAAACACCCTGCCCCCTAGGCCTGCTCTGGGTGTTTCACAAGGACCCCAAAGGCCCCCCCCCAAATTTTGTGGTGTCATGTGTGTCATGTGTCATCACGTGTCATGTGTCATGTGATGTCATGTGTCATGTGGTGTCATGTGTCATGTGATGTCATGTGTCATGTGGTGTCATGTGGTGTCATGTGTCATCATGTGTTGCCATGTGACGTCATGTGTCATGTGATGTCATGTGGTGTCATGTCATTACGTGTCATGTGTCATGTGGTGTCATGTGTCATGTGGTGTCATGTGTTATGTGATGTCATGTGTCATGTGTTGTCATGTGTCATGTGGTGTCATATGTCATGTGATGTCATGTGTCATGAGGTGTCATGTGGTGTCATGTGTCATGTGTCATGTGATGTCATGTGTCATGTGGTGACATGTGGTGTCATGTCATATATCGTCATGTGTCATGTGATATCATGTGTCATGTGTTGTCATGTGATGTCATGTGTCATATGGTGTCATGTGTCATGTGGTGTCATGTGTCATATGTCATCATGTGTCATGTGTTGTCATGTGGTGTCATGTGGTGACATGTCATGTGTCATGTGTCAAGTGGTGTCATGTGTCATGTGCTGTCATGTGTCATGTGTCATGTGGTGTCATATGTCATGTGTCGTCATGTGTCATGTGGTGTCATGTGGTGTCATTTGTCATCATGTGTTGTCATGTGTCATCATGTGGTCCATGTGACGTCATGTGTCATCATGTGTCATGTGTTGTCATATGGTGTCATGTGTCATCACGTGTCATGTGTCATGTGGTGTCACGTATCATGTGGTGTCATGTATCATATAGTGTCATGTGTCATGTGATGTCATGTGTCATGTGTTGTCATGTGATGTCATGTGTCATGTGGTGTCATGTGTCATGTAATGTCATGTGTCATGCGGTGTCATGTGTCATGTGTCATGTGGTGCCAAGTGTCATGTGGTGTCATGTGTCATGTATCGTCATGTGTCATGTGTTGTCATGTGATGTCATGTGTCATGTGGTGTCATGTGTCATGTGATGTCATGTGTCATGTGGTGTCATGTGTCATCATGTGTCATATGGTGTCATGTGTCATCACGTGTCATGTGTCATGTGGTGTCATGTGTTTTGTGGTGTCATGTGTCATGTATCGTCATGTGTCATGTGATGTCATGTGTCATGTGTTGTCATGTGATATCATGTGTCATGTGGTGTCATGTGGTGTCATGTGTCATGTATCGTCATGTGTCATGTGCCGTCATGTGTCATGTGATGTCATGTGTCATGTGATGTCATGTGTCATGTGTCGTCATGTGTCATCATGTGTCATGTGTTGTCTTGTGGTGTCATGTGTCATCACGTGTCTTGTGTCACGTGGTGTCATGAGGTGTCATGTGGTGTCATATGTCATGTGTCATGTATCGTCATGTGATGTGTCATGTGTCATGTGGTGTCACGTGTCATGTATCGTCATGTGTCATGTGATGTCATGTGTCATGTGTTGTCATGTGTCATGTGGTATCATGTGTCATGTATCGTCATGTGTCATGTGTCATGTGTTGTCATGTGATGTCATGTGTCATGTGGTGTCATGTGTCATGTGATGTCATGTGTCATGTGTTGTCATGTGTCATGTGGTGTCATGTGATGTCATGTGTCATGTGGTGTCATGTGTCATCATGTGTCATGTATTGTCACGTGGTGTCATGAGCTGAATGTGTCATGTGGTGTCATGTGTCATGAGGTGTCATGTGGTGTCATGTGTCATGTATCGTCATGTGTCATGTGATGTCATGTGTCATGTGGTGACATGTGGTGTCATGTGTCATGTATCATCATGTGTCATGTGTCATGTGATGTCATGTGTCATGTGTTGTCATGTATCATGTGATGTCATGTGTCATGTGTTGTCATGTGATGTCATGTGTCATGTGGTGTCATATGTCATGTGATGTCATGTGTCATGCAGTGTCATGTGTCATGTGTTGCCAAGTGTCATGTGGTGTCATGTGTCATGTATCGTCATGTGTCATGTGATGTCATGTGTCATGTGTTGTCATGTGATGTCATGTGTCATGTGGTGTCATGTGTCATGTGATGTCATGTGTCATGTGGTGTCATGTGTCATGTGTTGCCAAGTGTCATGTGGTGTCATGTGTCATGTATCGTCATGTGTCATGTGATGTCATGTGTCATGTGTTGTCATGTGATGTCATGTGTCATGTGGTGTCATGTGTCATGTGATGTCATGTGTCATGTGGTGTCATGTGTCATCATGTGTCATATGGTGTCATGTGTCATCACGTGTCATGTTTAATGTATCGTCATGTGTCATGTGATGTCATGTGTCATGTGTTGTCATGTGATGTCATGTGTCATGTGGTGTCATGTGGTGTCATGTGTCATGTATCGTCATGTGTCATGTGATGTCATGTGTCATGTGTTGTCATGTGATGTCATGTGTCATGTGGTGTCATGTGTCATGTGATGTCATGTGTCATGTGTCGTCATGTGTCATGTGTTGTCTTGTGGTGTCATGTGTCATCACGTGTCTTGTGTCACGTGGTGTCATGTGTCATGTATCGTCATGTGTCATGTGATGTCATGTGTCAAGTGTTGTCATGTGATGTCATGTGTCATGTGGTGTCATGTGTCATGTGATGTCATGTGTCATGTGGTGTCATGTGTCATCATGTGTCATATGGTGTCATGTGTCATCACGTGTCATGTTTAATGTATCGTCATGTGTCATGTGATGTCATGTGTCATGTGTTGTCATGTGATGTCATGTGTCATGTGGTGTCATGTGGTGTCATGTGTCATGTATCGTCATGTGATGTCATGTGTCATGTGTTGTCATGTGATGTCATGTGTCATGTGGTGTCATGTGTCATGTGATGTCATGTGTCATGTGTCGTCATGTGTCATGTGTTGTCTTGTGGTGTCATGTGTCATCACGTGTCTTGTGTCATGTGGTGTCATGTGTCATGAGGTGTCATGTGGTGTCATGTGTCATGTGTCATGTATCGTCATATGTCATGTGATGTCATGTGTCATGTGTCATGTGTTGTCATGTGTCATGTGGTGTCATGTGTCATGTATCGTCATGTGTCATGTGATGTCATGTGTCATGTGTTGTCATGTGATGTCATGTGTCATGTGGTGTCATGTGGTATCATGTGTCATGTATCGTCATGTGTCATGTGTCATGTGTTGTCATGTGTCATGTGATGTCATGTGTCATGTGGTGTCATGTGGTGTCATGTGTCATGTATCGTCATGTGTCGTGATGTCATGTGTCATGTGTTGTCATGTGATGTCATGTGTCATGTGGTGTCATGTGTCATGTGGTGTCATGTGTCATGTGTTGCCATGTGTCATGTGGTGTCATGTGATGTCATGTGTCATGTGGTGTCATGTTTCATCATGTGTCATGTGTTGTCACGTGGTGTCATCACATGTCTTGTTTCATGTGGTGTCATGTGTCATGAGGTGTCATGTGGTGTCATGTGTCATGTATCATCATGTGTCATGTGATGTCATGTGTCATGTGGTGTCATGTGTCATGTATCATCATGTGTCATGTGGTGTCATGTGTCATCACGTGTCTTGTGTCACGTGGTGTCATGTGTCATGAGGTATCATGTGGTGTCATGTGTCATGTGTCATGTATCGTCATGTGTCATGTGATATCATGTGTCATGTGATGTCATATGTCATGTGGTGACATGTGGTGTCATGTGTCATGTATCGTCATGTGTCGTGATGTCATGTGTCATGTGTTGTCATGTGATGTCATGTGTCATGTGGTGTCATGTGTCATGTGGTGTCATGTGTCATGTATCATGTGGAGTCATATGTCATGTGTCAAAAAATGTATATATCTAGAGGAGCTTACTGTAATATTACTAAAAGCTTACTGTACTCTGTACCTTTCCGAGCACGAGCTGAATGCTAATTGGCTGTCAACTGTCTGTCAATACTCCAACCAGAAAGTGTTGGCAGCCATCTTGTGCCTCGGTAGACTGAGGCACAAGAAAGCACAAAAACAAACGTGTAAAACGCAAAAAGGGGGCAGGGTAGAAACACCCTGCCCCCTAGGCCTGCTCTGGGTGTTTTACAAGGACCCCAAAGGCCCCCCCCCAAATTTTTGGGGGGACAAAAACCACGGGGGACGAGTACCATACGAGTCCTGAAAGCTTACTGTAAGCTTACTGTACTATGTACCTGCGCGAGCTGAATGCTAATTGGCTATCAACTGTCTGTCAACACTCCAAACCAGGAAGTGTTGGCCGCCATCTTGTGCCTCGGTAGACTGAGGCACAAGAAAGCAGAAAAACAAACAAGTAGAACGCAAAAAGGGGGCAGGGTAGAAACCCCCTGACCCCCTAGGCCTGCTCAGGGATCCCACAAGGACCCACAAGGCCCCCCATTATTTTTTTTTACAAAAACTGCAGAGTACGAGTACTGTACAAGCACAGTAAGCTTACTGTAAGCTTACTGTAATCTGTACCTCCCCGAGCACAAGCTGAATGTTAATTGGCTGTCAACTGTCTGTAAACACTCCAAACAATCATGTGTCATGTGTTGTCATGTGGTGTCATGTGTCATCACGTGTCATGTGATGTCATGTGTCATGTGGTGTCATGTGTCATGTGATGTCATATGTCATGTGCTGTCATGTGCTGTCATGTGTCATGTGTCATGTGGTGTCATATGTCATGTGTCATCATGTGTCATCTTGTGTCCTGTGGTGTCATGTGGTGTCATGTGTCATCATGTGTTGTCATGTGTCATCATGTAGTGCCATGTGATGTCATGTGTTGTCAGTCATGTGGTGTCATGTGGTGTCATGTGTCATCATGTGTCATGTGTTGTCATGTGGTGTTATGTGTCATCACGTGTCATGTGTCATGTGGTGTCATGTGTCATGTGGTGTCATGTGTCATGTGTCATGTGACATGACATGTGATGTCATGTGTCATGGGGCGTCATGTGTCATGTGATGTCATGTGTCATGTAGTGTCATGTGTCATCATGTGTCATCATGTGTCATGTGTTGTCATGTGTCATGTGGTGTCATGTGTCATGTATCGTCATGTGTCATGTGATGTCATGTGTCATGTGTTGTCATGTGATGTCATGTGGTGTTATGTGTCATGTGGTGTCATGTGTCATGTATCGTCATGTGTCATGTGTCATGTGTTGTCATGTGATGTCATGTGTCATGTGGTGTCATGTGTCATGTGATGTCATGTGTCATGTGTTGTCATGTGTCATGTGGTGTCATGTGATGTCATGTGTCATGTGGTGTCATGTGTCCTCATGTGTCATGTGTTGTCACGTGGTGTCATGTATCATCACATGTCTTGTGTCATGTGGTGTCATGTGTCATGAGGTGTCATGTGTCATGTATCGTCCTGTGTCATGTGATGTCATGTGGTGTCATGTGTCATGTGATGTCATGTGTCATGTGGTGACATGTGGTGTCATGTGTCATGTATTGTGTGTCATGTATCATCATGTGTCATGTGGTGTCATGTGATGTCATGTGTCATGTGTTGTCATGTGTCATCACGTCATGTGTCATGTGGTGTCATGTGTGTCATGTGTCATCACATGTCATGTGATGTCATGTGTCATGTGGTGTCATGTGTCATGTGATGTCATGTGTCATGTGGTGTCATGTGGTGTCATGTGTCATCATGTGTTGCCATGTGACGTCATGTGTCATGTGATGTCATGTGGTGTCATGTGGTGTCGTGTCATTACGTGTCATGTGTCATGTGGTGTCATGTGTCATGTGGTGTCATGTGTCATGTGATGTCATGTGTCATGTGTTGTCATGTGTCATGTGGTGTCATGTGTCATGTGATGTCATGTGCCATGTGGTGTCATGTGTCATCACGTGTCATGTGGTGTCATGTGGTGTCATGTGTCCTGTATTGTCATGTGTCATGTGATGTCATGTGTCATGTGTTGTCATGTGATGTCATGGGTCATGTGGTGTCATGTGTCATGTGGTGTCATGTGTCATGTATCGTCATGTATTGTCATGTGTCATGTGATGTCATGTGTCATATGTTATCCTGAGATGTCATGTGTCATGTGGTGTCATTTGGTATCATGTGTCATGTATCGTCATGTGTCATGTGATGTCATGTGTCATGTGTTGTCATGTGGTGTCATGGGTCATTTGGTGTCATGTGTCATGTATCGTCATGTGTCATGTGATGTTATGTGTCATGTGTTGTCGTGATGTCATGAGTCATCACATGTCTTGTGTCACATGGTGTCATGTGTCATGAGGTGTCATGTGGTGTCATGTGTCATGTGTCATGTGTCATGTGATGTCATGTGTCATGTGATGTCATGTGTCATGTGGTGACATGTGGTGTCATGTGTCATGTATCATCATGTGTCATGTGGTGTCATGTATTGACATGATGTCATGTGTCAATGTGGTGTCATGTGTCATGTGGTGTCATGTGTCATGTGGAGTCATATGTCATGTTTCAAAAAATTTATATATCTAGAGGAGCTTACTGTAAGATTACTGTAAGCTTACTGTACTCTGTACCTTTCCGAGCATGAGCTGAATGCTAATTGGCTGGTAACTGTCTGTCAATACTCCAAACCAGAAAGTGTTGGCAGCCATCTTGTGCCTCGGTAGACTGAGGCACAAGAAAGCAGAAAAACAAACATGTAAAATGCAAAAAGGTGGCAGGGTAGAAACATCCTGCCCCCTAGGCCTGCTCTGGGTGTTTCACAAGGACCCCAAAGCCCCCCCCCCAAATTTTGTGGTGTCATGTGTGTCATGTGTCATCACGTGTCATGTGTCATGTGATGTCATGTGTCATGTGGTGTCATGTGTCATGTGATGTCATGTGTCATGTGGTGTCATGTGGTGTCATGTGTCATCATGTGTTGCCATGTGACGTCATGTGTCATGTGATGTCATGTGGTGTCATGTGGTGTCGTGTCATTACGTGTCATGTGTCATGTGGTGTCATGTGTCATGTGGTGTCATATGTCATGTGATGTCATGTGTCATGTGTTGTCATGTGTCATGTGGTGTCATGTGTCATGTGATGTCATGTGTCATGAGGTGTCATGTGGTATCATGTGTCATGTGTCATGTGATGTCATGTGTCATGTGGTGACATGTGGTGTCATGTCTCATGTATCGTCATGTGTCATGTGATATCATGTGTCATGTGTTGTCATGTGATGTAATGTGTCATATGGTGTCATGTGTCATGTGGTGTCATGTGTCATATGTCATCATGTGTCATGTGTTGTCATGTGGTGTCATGTGGTGACATGTCATGTGTCATGTGTCAAGTGGTGTCATGTGTCATGTGCTGTCATGTGCTGTCATGTGTCATGTGTCATGTGGTGTCATATGTCATGTGTCGTCATGTGTCATGTGGTGTCATTTGTCATCATGTGTTGTCATGTGTCATCATGTGGTGCCATGTGACGTCATGTGTCATCATGTGTCATGTGTTGTCATATGGTGTCATGTGTCATCACGTGTCATGTGTCATGTGGTGTCATGTATCATGTGGTGTCATGTATCATATAGTGTCATGTGTCATGTGATGTCATGTGTCATGTGTTGTCATGTGATGTCATGTGTCATGTGGTGTCATGTGTCATGTGATGTCATGTGTCATGCGGTGTCATGTGTCATGTGTCATGTGGTGCCAAGTGTCATGTGGTGTCATGTGTCATGTATCGTCATGTGTCATGTGATGTCATGTGTCATGTGTTGTCATGTGATGTCATGTGTCATGTGGTGTCATGTGTCCTGTGATGTCATGTGTCATGTGGTGTCATGTGTCATCATGTGTCATATGGTGTCATGTGTCATCACGTGTCATGTGTCATGTGGTGTCATGTGTTTTGTGGTGTCATGTGTCATATATCGTCTTTTGTCATGTGATGTCATGTGTCATCATGTAGTGCCATGTGATGTCATGTGTTGTCAGTCATGTGGTGTCATGTGGTGTCATGTGTCATCATGTGTCATGTGTTGTCATGTGGTGTTATGTGTCATCACGTGTCATGTGTCATGTGGTGTCATGTGTCATGTGGTGTCATGTGTCATGTGTCATGTGACATGACATGTGATGTCATGTGTCATGGGGCGTCATGTGTCATGTGATGTCATGTGTCATGTAGTGTCATGTGTCATCATGTGTCATGTGGTGTCATGTGTCATCATGTGTCATGTGTTGTCATGTGTCATGTGGTGTCATGTGTCATGTATCGTCATGTGTCATGTGATGTCATGTGTCATGTGTTGTCATGTGATGTCATGTGTCATGTGGTGTTATGTGTCATGTGGTGTCATGTGTCATGTATCGTCATGTGTCATGTGTCATGTGTTGTCATGTGATGTCATGTGTCATGTGGTGTCATGTGTCATGTGATGTCATGTGTCATGTGTTGTCATGTGTCATGTGGTGTCATGTGATGTCATGTGTCATGTGGTGTCATGTGTCCTCATGTGTCACGTGTTGTGACGTGGTGTCATGTATCATCACATGTCTTGTGTCATGTGGTGTCATGTGTCATGAGGTGTCATGTGTCATGTATCGTCCTGTGTCATCTGATGTCATGTGGTGTCATGTGTCATGTGATGTCATGTGTCATGTGGTGACATGTGGTGTCATGTGTCATGTATTGTGTGTCATGTATCATCATGTGTCATGTGGTGTCATGTGATGTCATGTGTCATGTGTTGTCATGTGTCATCACGTCATGTGTCATGTGGTGTCATGTGTGTCATGTGTCATCACATGTCATGTGATGTCATGTGTCATGTGGTGTCATGTGTCATGTGATGTCATGTGTCATGTGGTGTCATGTGGTGTCATGTGTCATCATGTGTTGCCATGTGACGTCATGTGTCATGTGATGTCATGTGGTGTCATGTGGTGTCGTGTCATTACGTGTCATGTGTCATGTGGTGTCATGTGTCATGTGGTGTCATGTGTCATGTGATGTCATGTGTCATGTGTTGTCATGTGTCATGTGGTGTCATGTGTCATGTGATGTCATGTGCCATGTGGTGTCATGTGTCATCACGTGTCATGTGGTGTCATCTGTCATGTGGTGTCATGTGTCCTGTATTGTCATGTGTCATGTGATGTCATGTGTCATGTGTTGTCATGTGATGTCATGGGTCATGTGGTGTCATGTGTCATGTGGTGTCATGTGTCATGTATCGTCATGTATTGTCATGTGTCATGTGATGTCATGTGTCATATGTTATCCTGAGATGTCATGTGTCATGTGGTGTCATTTGGTATCATGTGTCATGTATCGTCATGTGTCATGTGATATCATGTGTCATGTGTTGTCATGTGGTGTCATGGGTCATTTGGTGTCATGTGTCATGTATCGTCATGTGTCATGCGATGTTATGTGTCATGTGTTGTCGTGATGTCATGAGTCATCACGTGTCTTGTGTCACATGGTGTCATGTGTCATGAGGTGTCATGTGGTGTCATGTGTCATGTGTCATGTGTCATATGATGTCATGTGTCATGTGATGTCATGTGTCATGTGGTGACATGTGGTGTCATGTGTCATGTATCATCATGTGTCATGTGGTGTCATGTATTGACATGATGTCATGTGTCAATGTGGTGTCATGTGTCATGTGGTGTCATGTGTCATGTGGAGTCATATGTCATGTTTCAAAAAATGTATATATCTAGAGGAGCTTACTGTAAGATTACTGTAAGCTTACTGTACTCTGTACCTTTCCGAGCATGAGCTGAATGCTAATTGGCTGGTAACTGTCTGTCAATACTCCAAACCAGAAAGTGTTGGCAGCCATCTTGTGCCTCGGTAGACTGAGGCACAAGAAAGCAGAAAAACAAACATGTAAAATGCAAAAAGGGGGCAGGGTAGAAACACCCTGCCCCCTAGGCCTGCTCTGGGTGTTTCACAAGGACCCCAAAGCCCCCCCCCAAATTTTGTGGTGTTCATGTGTGTCATGTGTCATCACGTGTCATGTGTCATGTGATGTCATGTGTCATGTGGTGTCATGTGTCATGTGATGTCATGTGTCATGTGGTGTCATTTGGTGTCATGTGTCATCATGTGTTGCCATGTGACGTCATGTGTCATGTGATGTCATGTGGTGTCATGTGGTGTCGTGTCATTACGTGTCATGTGTCATGTGGTGTCATGTGTCATGTGGTGTCATGTGTCATGTGATGTCATGTGTCATGTGTTGTCATGTGTCATGTGGTGTCATGTGTCATGTGATGTCATGTGTCATGAGGTGTCATGTGGTATCATGTGTCATGCGTCATGTGATGTCATGTGTCATGTGGTCACATGTGGTGTCATGTCTCATGTATCGTCATGTGTCATGTGA
Source organism: Lissotriton helveticus (assembly GCF_964261635.1). Taxonomy (NCBI): domain Eukaryota; kingdom Metazoa; phylum Chordata; class Amphibia; order Caudata; family Salamandridae; genus Lissotriton; species Lissotriton helveticus. Next base: position 413,527,104 of record NC_136062.1, read on the forward strand.
TATCATGTGTCATGTGTTGTCATGTGATGTCATGTGTCATATGGTGTCATGTGTCATGTGGTGTCATGTGTCATATGTCATCATGTGTCATGTGTTGTCATGTGGTGTCATGTGGTGACATGTCATGTGTCATGTGTCAAGTGGTGTCATGTGTCATGTGCTGTCATGTGCTGTCATGTGTCATGTGTCATGTGGTGTCATATGTCATGTGTCGTCATGTGTCATGTGGTGTCATTTGTCATCATGTGTTGTCATGTGTCATCATGTGGTGCCATGTGACGTCATGTGTCATCATGTGTCATGTGTTGTCATATGGTGTCATGTGTCATCACGTGTCATGTGTCATGTGGTGTCATGTATCATGTGGTGTCATGTATCATATAGTATCATGTGTCATGTGATGTCATGTGTCATGTGTTGTCATGTGATGTCATGTGTCATGTGGTGTCATGTGTCATGTGATGTCATGTGTCATGCGGTGTCATGTGTCATGTGTCATGTGGTGCCAAGTGTCATGTGGTGTCATGTGTCATGTATCGTCATGTGTCATGTGATGTCATGTGTCATGTGTTGTCATGTGATGTCATGTGTCATGTGGTGTCATGTGTCCTGTGATGTCATGTGTCATGTGGTGTCATGTGTCATCATGTGTCATATGGTGTCATGTGTCATCACGTGTCATGTGTCATGTGGTGTCATGTGTTTTGTGGTGTCATGTGTCATATATCGTCATTTGTCATGTGATGTCATGTGTCATGTGTTGTCATGTGATGTCATGTGTCATGTGGTATCATGTGGTGTCATGTGTCATGTATCATCATGTGTCATGTGATGTCTTGTGGTGTCATGTGTCATCACGTGTCTTGTGTCACGTGGTGTCATGAGGTGTCATGTGGTGTCATGTGTCATGTGTCATGTATCGTCATGTGATGTGTCATGTGTCATGTGGTGTCACGTGTCATGTATCGTCATGTGTCATGTGATGTCATGTGTCATGTGTTGTCATGTGATGTCATGTGTCATGTGGTGTCATGTGTCATGTGGTATCATGTGTCATGTATCGTCATGTGTCATGTGTCATGTGTTAAAAGGAGTGGGACTGTGTCCAGTCCCCAGCAAATGCACAGCGCTATGCCATCTTTGGCCAGCTTTTTCCAACTTTTATCATTTTAATCCATTATTATCCGTTTTATCATTTTTTATCCACTTTTGTAGAGACGGGACCACACGCTCCGTGTACATGTTATTTGCAAATTTCTACTGTTCAAATGGTGTCACTCTGGACTTTTCCAAGAACATGATAGATACATGAATTCTTTCAAGGCAGTGTTTATTCAAATAAAATCACCCAATGCATTTCGGGCTGTCGCGCCCTTCTTCGGGGGTCACTGTAAATGATCACAAAACAATATAATTACCCAACTGTTAACACAAAGTTTTCACGTTTATCAATATAACTATAACATTCTACTACAAAAACATGTCATGTCTATTACTCAAAATGAATCACGGTATTATGATTATCCAGTGAACCACTATGTACCTTTGTTTCTAACCCTTCCTATCAAGATTACTCCTTCCCGACCTCAATATTCTGCTATGCCACCCAGTATCCTCCATCAATCCCTCATCATGCAGATTTCACATTGCTATGTATCTAAAGCAGCGTTCTATTCAAAAGCTAGAAAGTGACTGTTTGTTTCTGCCCCTGGTAACTATAACGGAAACCCCATGTAATAGCACATTTCACTCACTTATTTTTTCACTCGTTTTTTGACTAGCGGTATAGAAACCTTCTGCGCTATTTTACCGGCACTAAACATCCGCTAAAAAAACACCTCCCTCCATATTATAAATTCGTTGGTCTGAACCCTTAAATGTCACATACCTGCCATTCACAATCGGAAGCAAACAAACAGAATCTGCCACTGCTTACTGCGCCAGCCTGTTACATCCCACAATCCCTCCCTGTATTTCACCTCCGTGCCTGTGACCCTGATTGGTCCAAAGTTGTTTGAAAAAAGGTACCATTTTAGTCCGTGCTAGTATTGGTTCCACCTGATATATATTACTAAAAGACTTCATTTCCCATGGTGCACTACCCTGAAGTCAAGCCCACTGGGACTCCCTATAATCACACACCGAGATTGTACCCAGTCCCTTAATAAACGTGAAGATAAACGTGCTTGTGTATTATATATAAAGAACAGTCTTTCATTGCTCATTGTTTCACTGCTTCTTTCCTGAACCACGGTGATATATCTTGCGTGTGGACTCGACAATTGTTCCATATTCGTTCCTTCATCTTGGGTGCAGTCCTGGTTTTGGGCAAAAGTTAAGATGCGTTTTTGTGGAGTCAGGACGCACACCTGTGCTTCAATTTCAAACCAGTAATTTAGTCCAACATTTTTCTTTGCATGCGTGCTATTAACTGAAGTGCCCCGCCCAAGGGCACCGGGTACTAACATCAAAAGGAGTGGGACTGTGTCCAGTCCCCAGCAAATGCACAGCGCTATGCCATCTTTGGCCAGCTTTTTCCAACTTTTATCATTTTAATCCATTATTATCCGTTTTATCATTTTTTATCCACTTTTGTAGAGACGGGACCACACGCTCCGTGTACATGTTATTTGCAAATTTCTACTGTTCAAATGGTGTCACTCTGGACTTTTCCAAGAACATGATAGATACATGAATTCTTTCAAGGCAGTGTTTATTCAAATAAAATCACCCAATGCATTTCGGGCTGTCGCGCCCTTCTTCGGGGGTCACTGTAAATGATCACAAAACAATGTAATTACCCAACTGTTAACACAAAGTTTTCACGTTTATCAATATAACTATAACATTCTACTACAAAAACATGTCATGTCTATTACTCAAAATGAATCACGGTATTATGATTATCCAGTGAACCACTATGTACCTTTGTTTCTAACCCTTCCTATCAAGATTACTCCTTCCCGACCTCAATATGTGTCATGTGTTGTCATGTGATGTCATATGTCATGTGGTGTCATGTGTCATGTGATGTCATGTGTCATGAATCGTCATGTGTCATGTGTTGTCTTGTGGTATCATGTGTCATGTGTCATGTATCGTCATGTGATGTGTCATGTGTCATGTGGTGTCACGTGTCATGTATCGTCATGTGTCATGTGATGTCATGTGTCATGTGTTGTCATGTGATGTCATGTGTCATGTGGTGTCATGTGTCATGTGGTATCATGTGTCATGTATCGTCATGTGTCATGTGTCATGTGTTGTCATGTGGTGTCATGTGTCATGTGATGTCATGTGTCATGTGTTGTCATGTGTCATGTGGTGCCATGTGATGTCATGTGTCATGTGATGTCATGTGTCATGTATTGTCACGTGGTGTCATGAGCTGAATGTGTCATGTGGTGTCATGTGTCATGAGGTGTCATGTGGTGTCATGTGTCATGTATCGTCATGTGTCATGTGATGTCATGTGTCATGTGGTGACATGTGGTGTCATGTGTCATGTATCATCATGTGTCATGTGTCATGTGATGTCATGTGTCATGTGTTGTCATGTATCATGTGATGTCATGTGTCATGTGTTGTCATGTGATGTCATGTGTCATGTGGTGTCATGTGTCATGTGATGTCATTTGTCATGCGGTGTCATGTGTCATGTGTTGCCAAGTGTCATGTGGTGTCATTCGTCATGTATCGTCATGTGTCATGTGATGTCATGTGTCATGTGTTGTCATGTGATGTCATGTGTCATGTGGTGTCATGTGTCATGTGATGTCATGTGTCATGTGGTGTCATGTGTCATCATGTGTCATATGGTGTCATGTGTCATCACGTGTCATGTTTAATGTATCATCATGTGTCATGTGATGTCATGTGTTGTCATGTGATGTCATGTGTCATGTGGTGTCATGTGTCATCACATGTCATGTGGTGTCATGTGTCATGTGGTGTCATGTGTCCTGTATTGTCATGTGTCATGTGATGTCATGGGTCATGTGGTGTCATGTGTCATGTGGTGTCATGTGTCATGTGGTGTCATGTGTCCTGTATTGTCATGTGTCATGTGATGTCATGGGTCATGTGGTGTCATGTGTCATGTGGTGTCATGTGTCATGTATCGTCATGTATTGTCATGTGTCATGTGATGTCATGTGTCATATGTTATCCTGAGATGTCATGTGTCATGTGGTGTCATTTGGTATCATGTGTCATGTATCGTCATGTGTCATGTGATGTCATGTGTCATGTGTTGTCATGTGGTGTCATGGGTCATGTGGTGTCATGTGTCATGTATCGTCATGTGTCATGTGATGTCATGTGTCATGTGTTGTCATGTGGTGTCATGAGTCATCACGTGTCTTGTGTCACATGGTGTCATGTGTCACGAGGTGTCATGTGGTGTCATGTGTCATGTGTCATGTGTCATGTGATGTCATGTGTCATGTGATGTCATGTGTCATGTGGTGACATGTGTTGTCATGTGTCATGTATCATCATGTGTCATGTGGTGTCATGTATTGACATGATGTCATGAGTCATGTGGTGTCATGGGTCATGTGGAGTCATATGTCATGTTTCAAAAAATGTATATATCTAGAGGAGCTTACTGTAAGATTACTGTAAGCTTACTGTACTCTGTACCTTTCCGAGCACGAGCTGAATGCTAATTGGCTGTCAACTGTCTGTCAATACTCCAAACCAGAAAGTGTTGGCTGCCATCTTGTGCCTCGGTAGACTGAGGCACAAGAAAGCAGAAAAACAAACATGTAAAATGCAAAAAGGGGGCAGGGTAGAAACACCCTGCCCCATAGGCCTGCTCTGGGTGTTTCACAAGGACCCCAAAGGCCCCCCCCCAAATTTTGTGGTGTCATGTGTGTCATGTGTCATCACGTGTCATGTGTCATGTGATGTCATGTGTCATGTGGTGTCATGTGTCATGTGATGTCATGTGTCATGTGGTGTCATGTGGTGTCATGTGTCATCATGTGTTGCCATGTGACGTCATGTGTCATGTGATGTCATGTGGTGTCGTGTCATTACGTGTCATGTGTCATGTGGTGTCATGTGTCATGTGGTGTCATGTGTCATGTGATGTCATGTGTCATGTGTTTTCATGTGTCATGTGGTGTCATATGTCATGTGATGTCATGTGTCATGAGGTGTCATGTGGTGTCATGTGTCATGTGTCATGTGTCATGTGGTGACATGTGGCGTCATGTCATGTATCGTCATGTGTCATGTGATATCATGTGTCATGTGTTGTCATGTGATGTCATGTGTCATATGGTGTCATGTGTCATGTGGTGTCATGTGTCATATGTCATCATGTGTCATGTGTTGTCATGTGGTGTCATGTGGTGACATGTCATGTGTCATGTGTCAAGTGGTGTCATGTGTCATGTGCTGTCATGTGCTGTCATGTGTCATGTGTCATGTGGTGTCATATGTCATGTGTCGTCATGTGTCATGTGGTGTCATGTGGTGTCATTTGTCATCATGTGTTGTCATGTGTCATCATGTGGTCCATGTGATATCATGTGTCATCATGTGTCATGTGTTGTCATATGGTGTCATGTGTCATCACGTGTCATGTGTCATGTGGTGTCACGTATCATGTGGTGTCATGTATCATATAGTGTCATGTGTCATGTGATGTCATGTGTCATGTGTTGTCATGTGATGTCATGTGTCATGTGGTGTCATGTGTCATGTGATGTCATGTGTCATGCGGTGTCATGTGTCATGTGTCATGTGGTGCCAAGTGTCATGTGGTGTCATGTGTCATGTATCGTCATGTGTCATGTGTTGTCATGTGATGTCATGTGTCATGTGGTGTCATGTGTCATGTGATGTCATGTGTCATGTGGTGTCATGTGTCATCATGTGTCATATGGTGTCATGTGTCATCACGTGTCATGTGTCATGTGGTGTCATGTGTTTTGTGGTGTCATGTGTCATGTATCGTCATGTGTCATGTGATGTCATGTGTCATGTGTTGTCATGTGATATCATGTGTCATGTGGTGTCATGTGGTGTCATGTGTCATGTATCGTCATGTGTCATTTGCCGTCATGTGTCATGTGTTGCCATGTGATGTCATGTGTCATGTGATGTCATGTGTCATGTGATGTCATGTGTCATGTGTCGTCATGTGTCATCATGTGTCATGTGTTGTCTTGTGGTGTCATGTGTCATCACGTGTCTTGTGTCACGTGGTGTCATGAGGTGTCATGTGGTATCATGTGTCATGTGTCATGTATCGTCATGTGATGTGTCATGTGTCATGTGGTGTCACGTGTCATGTATCGTCATGTGTCATGTGATGTCATGTGTCATGTGTTGTCATGTGTCATGTGGTATCATGTGTCATGTATCGTCATGTGTCATGTGTCATGTGTTGTCATGTGATGTCATGTGTCATGTGGTGTCATGTGTCATGTGATGTCATGTGTCATGTGTTGTCATGTGTCATGTGGTGTCATGTGATGTCATGTGTCATGTGGTGTCATGTGTCATCATGTGTCATGTATTGTCACGTGGTGTCATGAGCTGAATGTGTCATGTGGTGTCATGTGTCATGAGGTGTCATGTGGTGTCATGTGTCATGTATCGTCATGTGTCATGTGATGTCATATGTCATGTGGTGACATGTGGTGTCATGTGTCATGTATCATCATGTGTCATGTGTCATGTGATGTCATGTGTCATGTGTTGTCATGTATCATGTGATGTCATGTGTCATGTGTTGTCATGTGATGTCATGTGTCATGTGGTGTCATGTGTCATGTGATGTCATGTGTCATGCGGTGTCATGTGTCATGTGTTGCCAAGTGTCATGTGGTGTCATGTGTCATGTATCGTCATGTGTCATGTGATGTCATGTGTCATGTGTTGTCATGTGATGTCATGTGTCATGTGGTGTAATGTGTCATGTGATGTCATGTGTCATGTGGCGTCATGTGTCATGTATCGTCATGTGATGTCATGTGTCATGTGTTGTCATGTGATGTCATGTGTCATGTGGTGTCATGTGTCATGTGATGTCATGTGTCATGTGGTGTCATGTGTCATCATGTGTCATATGGTGTCATGTGTCATCACGTGTCATGTTTAATGTATCGTCATGTGTCATGTGATGTCATGTGTCATGTGTTGTCATGTGATGTCATGTGTCATGTGGTGTCATGTGGTGTCATGTGTCATGTATCGTCATGTGTCATGTGATGTCATGTGTCATGTGTTGTCATGTGATGTCATGTGTCATGTGGTGTCATGTGTCATGTGATGTCATGTGTCATGTGTCGTCATGTGTCATGTGTTGTCTTGTGGTGTCATGTGTCATCACGTGTCTTGTGTCACGTGGTGTCATGTGTCATGAGGTGTCATGTGGTGTCATGTGTCATGTGTCATGTATCGTCATATGTCATGTGATGTCATGTGTCATGTGTCATGTGTTGTCATGTGTCATGTGGTGTCATGTGTCATGTATCGTCATGTGTCATGTGATGTCATGTGTCATGTGTTGTCATGTGATGTCATGTGTCATGTGGTGTCATGTGTCATGTGTCATGTGTTGTCATGTGATGTCATGTGTCATGTGGTATCATGTGTCATGTGATGTCATGTGTCATGTGTTGCCATGTGTCATGTGGTGTCATGTGATGTCATGTGTCATGTGGTGTCATGTTTCATCATGTGTCATGTGTTGTCACGTGGTGTCATCACATGTCTTGTTTCATGTGGTGTCATGTGTCATGAGGTGTCATGTGGTGTCATGTGTCATGTATCATCATGTGTCATGTGATGTCATGTGTCATGTGGTGTCATGTGTCATGTATCATCATGTGTCATGTGGTGTCATGTGGTGTCATGTGTCATCACGTGTCTTGTGTCACGTGGTGTCATGTGTCATGAGGTATCATGTGGTGTCATGTGTCATGTGTCATGTATCGTCATGTGTCATGTGATGTCATGTGTCATGTGATGTCATATGTCATGTGGTGACATGTGGTGTCATGTGTCATGTATCGTCATGTGTCATGATGTCATGTGTCATGTGTTGTCATGTGATGTCATGTGTCATGTGGTGTCATGTGTCATGTGGTGTCATGTGTCATGTATCATGTGGAGTCATATGTCATGTGTCAAAAAATGTATATATCTAGAGGAGCTTACTGTAATATTACTAAAAGCTTACTGTACTCTGTACCTTTCCGAGCACGAGCTGAATGCTAATTGGCTGTCAACTGTCTGTCAATACTCCAACCAGAAAGTGTTGGCAGCCATCTTGTGGCTCGGTAGACTGAGGCACAAGAAAGCACAAAAACAAACGTGTAAAACGCAAAAAGGGGGCAGGGTAGAAACACCCTGCCCCCTAGGCCTGCTCTGGGTGTTTTACAAGGACCCCAAAGGCCCCCCCCCAAATTTTTGGGGGGACAAAAACCACGGGGGACGAGTACCATACGAGTCCTGTAAGCTTACTGTAAGCTTACTGTACTATGTACCTGCGCGAGCTGAATGCTAATTGGCTATCAACTGTCTGTCAACACTCCAAACCAGGAAGTGTTGGCCGCCATCTTGTGCCTCGGTAGACTGAGGCACAAGAAAGCAGAAAAACAAACAAGTAGAACGCAAAAAGGGGGCAGGGTAGAAACCCCCTGACCCCCTAGGCCTGCTCAGGGATCCCACAAGGACCCACAAGGCCCCCCATTATTTTTTTTTACAAAAACTGCAGAGTACGAGTACTGTACAAGCACAGTAAGCTTACTGTAAGCTTACTGTAATCTGTACCTCCCCGAGCACGAGCTGAATGTTAATTGGCTGTCAACTGTCTGTAAACACTCCAAACAATCATGTGTCATGTGTTGTCATGTGGTGTCATGTGTCATCACGTGTCATGTGATGTCATGTGTCATGTATCGTCATGTGTCATGTGTTGTCATGTGATGTCATGTGTCATGTGGTGTCATGTGTCATGTGATGTCATGTGTCATGTGGTGTCATGTGTCATCATGTGTCATATGGTGTCATGTGTCATCACGTGTCATGTGTCATGTGGTGTCATGTGTTTTGTGGTGTCATGTGTCATGTATCGTCATGTGTCATGTGATGTCATGTGTCATGTGTTGTCATGTGATATCATGTGTCATGTGGTGTCATGTGGTATCATGTGTCATGTATCGTCATGTGTCATGTGCCGTCATGTGTCATGTGTTGCCATGTGATGTCATGTGTCATGTGATGTCATGTGTCATGTGTCGTCATGTGTCATCATGTGTCATGTGTTGTCTTGTGGTGTCATGTGTCATCACGTGTCTTGTGTCACGTGGTGTCATGAGGTGTCATGTGGTATCATGTGTCATGTGTCATGTATCGTCATGTGATGTGTCATGTGTCATGTGGTGTCACGTGTCATGTATCGTCATGTGTCATGTGATGTCATGTGTCATGTGTTGTCATGTGTCATGTGGTATCATGTGTCATGTATCGTCATGTGTCATGTGTCATGTGTTGTCATGTGATGTCATGTGTCATGTGGTGTCATGTGTCATGTGATGTCATGTGTCATGTGTTGTCATGTGTCATGTGGTGTCATGTGATGTCATGTGTCATGTGGTGTCATGTGTCATCATGTGTCATGTATTGTCACGTGGTGTCATGAGCTGAATGTGTCATGTGGTGTCATGTGTCATGAGGTGTCATGTGGTGTCATGTGTCATGTATCGTCATGTGTCATGTGATGTCATGTGTCATGTGGTGACATGTGGTGTCATGTGTCATGTATCATCATGTGTCATGTGTCATGTGATGTCATGTGTCATGTGTTGTCATGTATCATGTGATGTCATGTGTCATGTGTTGTCATGTGATGTCATGTGTCATGTGGTGTCATGTGTCATGTGATGTCATGTGTCATGCGGTGTCATGTGTCATGTCTTGCCAAGTGTCATGTGGTGTTATGTGTCATGTATCGTCATGTGTCATGTGATGTCATGTGTCATGTGTTGTCATGTGATGTCATGTGTCATGTGGTGTAATGTGTCATGTGATGTCATGTGTCATGTGGCGTCATGTGTCATGTGTTGCCAAGTGTCATGTGGTGTCATGTGTCATGTATCGTCATGTGTCATGTGATGTCATGTGTCATGTGTTGTCATGTGATGTCATGTGTCATGTGGTGTCATGTGTCATGTGATGTCATGTGGTGTCATGTTTCATCATGTGTCATATGGTGTCATGTGTCATCACGTGTCATGTTTAATGTATCGTCATGTGTCATGTGATGTCATGTGTCATGTGTTGTCATGTGATGTCATGTGTCATGTGGTGTCATGTGGTGTCATGTGTCATGTATCGTCATGTGTCATGTGATGTCATGTGTCATGTGTTGTCATGTGATGTCATGTGTCATGTGGTGTCATGTGTCATGTGATGTCATGTGTCATGTGTCGTCATGTGTCATGTGTTGTCTTGTGGTGTCATGTGTCATCACGTGTCTTGTGTCACGTGGTGTCATGTGTCATGAGGTGTCATGTGGTGTCATGTGTCATGTGTCATGTATCGTCATATGTCATGTGATGTCATGTGTCATGTGTCATGTGTTGTCATGTGTCATGTGGTGTCATGTGTCATGTATCGTCATGTGTCATGTGATGTCATGTGTCATGTGTTGTCATGTGATGTCATGTGTCATGTGGTGTCATGTGTCATGTGTCATGTGTTGTCATGTGATGTCATGTGTCATGTGGTATCATGTGTCATGTGATGTCATGTGTCATGTGTTGCCATGTGTCATGTGGTGTCATGTGACGTCATGTGTCATGTGGTGTCATGTTTCATCATGTGTCATGTGTTGTCACGTGGTGTCATCACATGTCTTGTTTCATGTGGTGTCATGTGTCATGAGGTGTCATGTGGTGTCATGTGTCATGTATCATCATGTGTCATGTGATGTCATGTGTCATGTGGTGTCATGTGTCATGTATCATCATGTGTCATGTGGTGTCATGTGGTGTCATGTGTCATCACGTGTCATGTGTCATATGGTGTCATGTGTCATCACGTGTCATGTGTCATGTGGTGTCATGTGTTTTGTGGTGTCATGTGTCATATATCGTCATTTGTCATGTGATGTCATGTGTCATGTGTTGTCATGTGATGTCATGTGTCATGTGGTGTCATGTGGTGTCATGTGTCATGTATCATCATGTGTCATGTGATGTCTTGTGGTGTCATGTGTCATCACGTGTCTTGTGTCACGTGGTGTCATGAGGTGTCATGTGGTGTCATGTGTCATGTGTCATATATCGTCATGTGATGTGTCATGTGTCATGTGGTGTCACGTGTCATGTATCGTCATGTGTCATGTGATGTCATGTGTCATGTGTTGTCATGTGATGTCATGTGTCATGTGGTGTCATGTGTCATGTGGTATCATGTGTCATGTATCGTCATGTGTCATGTGTCATGTGTTAAAAGGAGTGGGACTGTGTCCAGTCCCCAGCAAATGCACAGCGCTATGCCATCTTTGGCCAGCTTTTTCCAACGTTTATCATTTTAATCCATTATTATCCGTTTTATCATTTTTTATCCACTTTTGTAGAGACGGGACCACACGCTCCGTGTACATGTTATTTGCAAATTTCTACTGTTCAAATGGTGTCACTCTGGACTTTTCCAAGAACATGATAGATACATGAATTCTTTCAAGGCAGTGTTTATTCAAATAAAATCACCCAATGCATTTCGGGCTGTCGCGCCCTTCTTCGGGGGTCACTGTAAATGATCACAAAACAATATAATTACCCAACTGTTAACACAAAGTTTTCACGTTTATCAATATAACTATAACATTCTACTACAAAAACATGTCATGTCTATTACTCAAAATGAATCACGGTATTATGATTATCCAGTGAACCACTATGTACCTTTGTTTCTAACCCTTCCTATCAAGATTACTCCTTCCCGACCTCAATATTCTGCTATGCCACCCAGTATCCTCCATCAATCCCTCATCATGCAGATTTCACATTGCTATGTATCTAAAGCAGCGTTCTATTCAAAAGCTAGAAAGTGACTGTTTGTTTCTGCCCCTGGTAACTATAACGGAAACCCCATGTAATAGCACATTTCACTCACTTATTTTTTCACTCGTTTTTTGACTAGCGGTATAGAAACCTTCTGCGCTATTTTACCGGCACTAAACATCCGCTAAAAAAACACCTCCCTCCATATTATAAATTCGTTGGTCTGAACCCTTAAATGTCACATACCTGCCATTCACAATCGGAAGCAAACAAACAGAATCTGCCACTGCTTACTGCGCCAGCCTGTTACATCCCACAATCCCTCCCTGTATTTCACCTCCGTGCCTGTGACCCTGATTGGTCCAAAGTTGTTTGAAAAAAGGTACCATTTTAGTCCGTGCTAGTATTGGTTCCACCTGATATATATTACTAAAAGACTTCATTTCCCATGGTGCACTACCCTGAAGTCAAGCCCACTGGGACTCCCTATAATCACACACCGAGATTGTACCCAGTCCCTTAATAAACGTGAAGATAAACGTGCTTGTGTATTATATATAAAGAACAGTCTTTCATTGCTCATTGTTTCACTGCTTCTTTCCTGAACCACGGTGATATATCTTGCGTGTGGACTCGACGATTGTTCCATATTCGTTCCTTCATCTTGGGTGCAGTCCTGGTTTTGGGCAAAAGTTAAGATGCGTTTTTGTGGAGTCAGGACGCACACCTGTGCTTCAATTTCAAACCAGTAATTTAGTCCAACATTTTTCTTTGCATGCGTGCTATTAACTGAAGTGCCCCGCCCAAGGGCACCGGGTACTAACATCAAAAGGAGTGGGACTGTGTCCAGTCCCCAGCAAATGCACAGCGCTATGCCATCTTTGGCCAGCTTTTTCCAACTTTTATCATTTTAATCCATTATTATCCGTTTTATCATTTTTTATCCACTTTTGTAGAGACGGGACCACACGCTCCGTGTACATGTTATTTGCAAATTTCTACTGTTCAAATGGTGTCACTCTGGACTTTTCCAAGAACATGATAGATACATGAATTCTTTCAAGGCAGTGTTTATTCAAATAAAATCACCCAATGCATTTCGGGCTGTCGCGCCCTTCTTCGGGGGTCACTGTAAATGATCACAAAACAATGTAATTACCCAACTGTTAACACAAAGTTTTCACGTTTATCAATATAACTATAACATTCTACTACAAAAACATGTCATGTCTATTACTCAAAATGAATCACGGTATTATGATTATCCAGTGAACCACTATGTACCTTTGTTTCTAACCCTTCCTATCAAGATTACTCCTTCCCGACCTCAATATGTGTCATGTGTTGTCATGTGATGTCATATGTCATGTGGTGTCATGTGTCATGTGATGTCATGTGTCATGAATCGTCATGTGTCATGTGTTGTCTTGTGGTATCATGTGTCATGTGTCATGTATCGTCATGTGATGTGTCATGTGTCATGTGGTGTCACGTGTCATGTATCGTCATGTGTCATGTGATGTCATGTGTCATGTGTTGTCATGTGATGTCATGTGTCATGTGGTGTCATGTGTCATGTGGTATCATGTGTCATGTATCGTCATGTGTCATGTGTCATGTGTTGTCATGTGGTGTCATGTGTCATGTGATGTCATGTGTCATGTGTTGTCATGTGTCATGTGGTGCCATGTGATGTCATGTGTCATGTGCTGTCATGTGTCATGTATTGTCACGTGGTGTCATGAGCTGAATGTGTCATGTGGTGTCATGTGTCATGAGGTGTCATGTGGTGTCATGTGTCATGTATCGTCATGTGTCATGTGATGTCATGTGTCATGTGGTGACATGTGGTGTCATGTGTCATGTATCATCATGTGTCATGTGTCATGTGATGTCATGTGTCATGTGTTGTCATGTATCATGTGATGTCATGTGTCATGTGTTGTCATGTGATGTCATGTGTCATGTGGTGTCATGTGTCATGTGATGTCATTTGTCATGCGGTGTCATGTGTCATGTGTTGCCAAGTGTCATGTGGTGTCATTCGTCATGTATCGTCATGTGTCATGTGATGTCATGTGTCATGTGTTGTCATGTGATGTCATGTGTCATGTGGTGTCATGTGTCATGTGATGTCATGTGTCATGTGGTGTCATGTGTCATCATGTGTCATATGGTGTCATGTGTCATCACGTGTCATGTTTAATGTATCATCATGTGTCATGTGATGTCATGTGTTGTCATGTGATGTCATGTGTCATGTGGTGTCATGTGTCATCACATGTCATGTGGTGTCATGTGTCATGTGGTGTCATGTGTCCTGTATTGTCATGTGTCATGTGATGTCATGGGTCATGTGGTGTCATGTGTCATGTGGTGTCATGTGTCATGTGGTGTCATGTGTCCTGTATTGTCATGTGTCATGTGATGTCATGGGTCATGTGGTGTCATGTGTCATGTGGTGTCATGTGTCATGTATCGTCATGTATTGTCATGTGTCATGTGATGTCATGTGTCATATGTTATCCTGAGATGTCATGTGTCATGTGGTGTCATTTGGTATCATGTGTCATGTATCGTCATGTGTCATGTGATGTCATGTGTCATGTGTTGTCATGTGGTGTCATGGGTCATGTGGTGTCATGTGTCATGTATCGTCATGTGTCATGTGATGTCATGTGTCATGTGTTGTCATGTGGTGTCATGAGTCATCACGTGTCTTGTGTCACATGGTGTCATGTGTCACGAGGTGTCATGTGGTGTCATGTGTCATGTGTCATGTGTCATGTGATGTCATGTGTCATGTGATGTCATGTGTCATGTGGTGACATGTGTTGTCATGTGTCATGTATCATCATGTGTCATGTGGTGTCATGTATTGACATGATGTCATGAGTCATGTGGTGTCATGGGTCATGTGGAGTCATATGTCATGTTTCAAAAAATGTATATATCTAGAGGAGCTTACTGTAAGATTACTGTAAGCTTACTGTACTCTGTACCTTTCCGAGCACGAGCTGAATGCTAATTGGCTGTCAACTGTCTGTCAATACTCCAAACCAGAAAGTGTTGGCTGCCATCTTGTGCCTCGGTAGACTGAGGCACAAGAAAGCAGAAAAACAAACATGTAAAATGCAAAAAGGGGGCAGGGTAGAAACACCCTGCCCCCTAGGCCTGCTCTGGGTGTTTCACAAGGACCCCAAAGGCCCCCCCCCAAATTTTGTGGTGTCATGTGTGTCATGTGTCATCACGTGTCATGTGTCATGTGATGTCATGTGTCATGTGGTGTCATGTGTCATGTGATGTCATGTGTCATGTGGTGTCATGTGGTGTCATGTGTCATCATGTGTTGCCATGTGACGTCATGTGTCATGTGATGTCATGTGGTGTCGTGTCATTACGTGTCATGTGTCATGTGGTGTCATGTGTCATGTGGTGTCATGTGTCATGTGATGTCATGTGTCATGTGTTTTCATGTGTCATGTGGTGTCATATGTCATGTGATGTCATGTGTCATGAGGTGTCATGTGGTGTCATGTGTCATGTGTCATGTGTCATGTGGTGACATGTGGTGTCATGTCATGTATCATCATGTGTCATGTGATATCATGTGTCATGTGTTGTCATGTGATGTCATGTGTCATATGGTGTCATGTGTCATGTGGTGTCATGTGTCATATGTCATCATGTGTCATGTGTTGTCATGTGGTGTCATGTGGTGACATGTCATGTGTCATGTGTCAAGTGGTGTCATGTGTCATGTGCTGTCATGTGCTGTCATGTGTCATGTGTCATGTGGTGTCATATGTCATGTGTCGTCATGTGTCATGTGGTGTCATGTGGTGTCATTTGTCATCATGTGTTGTCATGTGTCATCATGTGGTCCATGTGATATCATGTGTCATCATGTGTCATGTGTTGTCATATGGTGTCATGTGTCATCACGTGTCATGTGTCATGTGGTGTCACGTATCATGTGGTGTCATGTATCATATAGTGTCATGTGTCATGTGATGTCATGTGTCATGTGTTGTCATGTGATGTCATGTGTCATGTGGTGTCATGTGTCATGTGATGTCATGTGTCATGCGGTGTCATGTGTCATGTGTCATGTGGTGCCAAGTGTCATGTGGTGTCATGTGTCATGTATCGTCATGTGTCATGTGTTGTCATGTGATGTCATGTGTCATGTGGTGTCATGTGTCATGTGATGTCATGTGTCATGTGGTGTCATGTGTCATCATGTGTCATATGGTGTCATGTGTCATCACGTGTCATGTGTCATGTGGTGTCATGTGTTTTGTGGTGTCATGTGTCATGTATCGTCATGTGTCATGTGATGTCATGTGTCATGTGTTGTCATGTGATATCATGTGTCATGTGATGTCATGTGGTGTCATGTGTCATGTATCGTCATGTGTCATTTGCCGTCATGTGTCATGTGTTGCCATGTGATGTCATGTGTCATGTGATGTCATGTGTCATGTGATGTCATGTGTCATGTGTCGTCATGTGTCATCATGTGTCATGTGTTGTCTTGTGGTGTCATGTGTCATCACGTGTCTTGTGTCACGTGGTGTCATGAGGTGTCATGTGGTATCATGTGTCATGTGTCATGTATCGTCATGTGATGTGTCATGTGTCATGTGGTGTCACGTGTCATGTATCGTCATGTGTCATGTGATGTCATGTGTCATGTGTTGTCATGTGTCATGTGGTATCATGTGTCATGTATCGTCATGTGTCATGTGTCATGTGTTGTCATGTGATGTCATGTGTCATGTGGTGTCATGTGTCATGTGATGTCATGTGTCATGTGTTGTCATGTGTCATGTGGTGTCATGTGGTGTCATGTGTCATGTATCGTCATGTGTCATGTGATGTCATGTGTCATGTGGTGACATGTGGTGTCATGTGTCATGTATCATCATGTGTCATGTGATATCATGTGTCATGTGTTGTTATGTATCATGTGATGTCATGTGTCATGTGTTGTCATGTGATGTCATGTGTCATGTGGTGTCATGTGTCATGTGATGTCATGTGTCATGCAGTGTCATGTGTTGCCAAGTGTCATGTGGTGTCATGTGTCATGTATCGTCATGTGTCATGTGATGTCATGTGTCATGTGTTGTCATGTGATGTCATGTGTCATGTGGTGTCATGTGATGTCATGTGTCATGTGGTGTCATGTGTCATGTGTCATATGGTGTCATGTGTTATCACGTGTCATGTTTAATGTATTGTCATGTGTCATGTGATGTCATGTGTCATGTGTTGTCATGTGATGTCATGTGTCATGTGGTGTCATGTGATGTCATGTGTCATGTATCGTCATGTGTCATGTGATGTCATGTGTCATGTGTTGTCATGTGATGTCATGTGTCATGTGGTGTCATGTGTCATGTGATGTCATGTGTCATGTGTCGTCATGTGTCATGTGTTGTCTTGTGGTGTCATGTGTCATCACGTGTCTTGTGTCACATGGTGTCATGTGTCATGAGGTGTCATGTGGTGTCATGTGTCATGTATCGTCATGTGTCATGTGATGTCATGTGTCATGTGTCATGTGTTGTCATGTGTCATGTGGTGTCATGTGTCATGTATCGTCATGTGTCATGTGATGTCATGTGTCATGTGTTGTCATGTGATGTCATGTGTCATGTGGTGTCATGTGTCATGTGGTATCATGTGTCATGTATCGTCATGTGTCATGTGTTGTCATGTGATGTCATGTGTCATGTGGTGTCATGTGTCATGTGATGTCATGTGTTATGTGTTGTCATGTGGTGTCATGTGATGTCATGTGTCATGTGGTGTCATGTGTCATCATGTGTCATGTGTTGTCACGTGGTGTCATCACATGTCTTGTGTCATGTGGTGTCATGTGTCATGAGGTGTCATGTGGTGTCATGTGTCATGTATCGTCATGTGTCATGTGATGTCATGTGTCATGTGGTGTCATGTGTCATGTATCATCATGTGTCATGTGGTGTCATGTGGTGTCATGTGTCATCACGTGTCTTGTGTCACGTGGTGTCATGTGTCATGAGGTATCATGTGGTGTCATGTGTCATGTGTCATGTATCATCATGTGTCATGTGATGTCATGTGTCATGTGATGTCATGTGTCATGTGGTGACATGTGGTGTCATGTGTCATGTATCATCATGTGTCGTGATGTCATGTGTCATGTGTTGTCATGTGATGTCATGTGTCATGTGGTGTCATGTGTCATGTGGTGTCATGTGTCATGTATCATGTGGAGTCATATGTCATGTGTCAAAAAATTTATATATCTAGAGGAGCTTACTGTAATATTACTAAAAGCTTACTGTACTCTGTACCTTTCCGAGCATGAGCTGAATGCTAATTGGCTGTCAACTGTCTGTCAATACTCCAACCAGAAAGTGTTGGCAGCCATCTTGTGCCTCGGTAGACTGAGGTACAAGAAAGCAGAAAAACAAACGTGTAAAATGCAAAAAGGGGGCAGGGTAGAAACACCCTGCCCCCTAGGCCTGCTCTGGGTGTTTCACAAGGACCCCAAAGGCCCCCCCCAAATTTTTGGGGGGACAAAAACCACGGGGGACGAGTACCATACGAGTCCTGTAAGCTTACTGTAAGCTTACTGTACTATGTACCTGCGCGAGCTGAATGCTAATTGGCTATCAACTGTCTGTCAACACTCCAAACCAGGAAGTGTTGGCCGCCATCTTGTGCCTCGGTAGACTGAGGCACAAGAAAGCAGAAAAACAAACAAGTAGAACGCAAAAAGGGGGCAGGGTAGAAACCCCCTGACCCCCTAGGCCTGCTCAGGGATCCCACAAGGACCCACAAGGCCCCCCATTATTTTTTTTTACAAAAACTGCAGAGTACGAGTACTGTACAAGCACAGTAAGCTTACTGTAAGCTTACTGTAATCTGTACCTTCCCGAGCACGAGCTGAATGTTAATTGGCTGTCAACTGTCTGTAAACACTCCAAACAATCATTTGTCATGTGTTGTCATGTGGTGTCATGTGTCATCACGTGTCATGTGATGTCATGTGTCATGTGGTGTCATGTGTCATGTGATGTCATGTGTCATGTGCTGTCATGTGCTGTCATGTGTCATGTGTCATGTGGTGTCATATGTCATGTGTCATCATGTGTCATCTTGTGTCCTGTGGTGTCATGTGGTGTCATGTGTCATCATGTGTTGTCATGTGTCATCATGTGTCATGTGTTGTCATGTGGTGTTATGTGTCATCACGTGTCATGTGTCATGTGGTGTCATGTGTCATGTGGTGTCATGTGTCATGTAGTGTCATATGTCATGTGACATGACATGTGATGTCATGTGTCATGGGGTGTCATGTGTCATGTGATGTCATGTGTCATGTGGTGTCATGTGTCATCATGTGTCATGTGGTGTCATGTGGTGTCATGTGTCATCACGTGTCATGTGTTGTCATGTGTCATGTGGTGTCATGTGTCATGTATCGTCATGTGTCATGTGATGTCATGTGTCATGTGTTGTCATGTGATGTCATGTGTCATGTGGTGTCATGTGTCATGTGGTGTCATGTGTCATGTATCATGTGGTATGTGTCATGTGTTGTCATGTGATGTCATGTGTCATGTGGTGTCATGTGTCATGTGATGTCATGTGTCATGTGGTGTCATGTGTCATCATGTGTCATGTGTTGCCACGTGGTGTCATGTGTCATCACATGTCTTGTGTCATGTGGTGTCATGTGTCATGAGGTGTCATGTGGTGTCATGTGTCATGTATCATCCTGTGTCATATGATGTCATGTGGTGTTATGTGTCATGTGATGTCATGTGTCATGTGGTGTCATGTGTGTCATGTGTCATCACGTGTCATGTGTCATGTGATGTCATGTGTCATGTGGTGTCATGTGTCATGTGATGTCATGTGTCATGTGGTGTCATGTGGTGTCATGTGTCATCATGTGTTGCCATGTGACGTCATGTGTCATGTGATGTCATGTGGTGTCATGTGGTGTCGTGTCATTACGTGTCATGTGTCATGTGGTGTCATGTGTCATGTGGTGTCATGTGTCATGTGATGTCATGTGTCATGTGTTGTCATGTGTCATGTGGTGTCATGTGTCATGTGATGTCATGTGTCATGTGGTGTCATGTATCATCATGTGTCATGTGGTGTCATGTGTCATCACGTGTCATGTGGTGTCATGTGTCATGTGGTGTCATGTGTCCTGTATTGTCATGTGTCATGTGATGTCATGGGTCATGTGGTGTCATGTGTCATGTGGTGTCATGTGTCATGTATCGTCATGTATTGTCATGTGTCATGTGATGTCATGTGTCATATGTTATCCTGAGATGTCATGTGTCATGTGGTGTCATTTGGTATCATGTGTCATGTATCGTCATGTGTCATGTGATGTCATGTGTCATGTGTTGTCATGTGGTATCATGGGTCATGTGGTGTCATGTGTCATGTATCGTCATGTGTCATGTGATGTCATGTGTCATGTGGTGTCATGAGTCATCACGTGTCTTGTGTCACATGGTGTCATGTGTCACGAGGTGTCATGTGGTGTCATGTGTCATGTGTCATGTGTCATGTGATGTCATGTGTCATGTGATGTCATGTGTCATGTGGTGACATGTGTTGTCATGTGTCATGTATCATCATGTGTCATGTGGTGTCATGTATTGACATGATGTCATGTGTCATGTGGTGTCATGTGTCATGTGGAGTCATATGTCATGTTTCAAAAAATGTATATATCTAGAGGAGCTTACTGTAAGATTACTGTAAGCTTACTGTACTCTGTACCTTTCCGAGCACGAGCTGAATGCTAATTGGCTGTCAACTGTCTGTCAATACTCCAAACCAGAAAGTGTTGGCTGCCATCTTGTGCCTCGGTAGACTGAGGCACAAGAAAGCAGAAAAACAAACATGTAAAATGCAAAAAGGGGGCAGGGTAGAAACACCCTGCCCCCTAGGCCTGCTCTGGGTGTTTCACAAGGACCCCAAAGGCCCCCCCCCAAATTTTGTGGTGTCATGTGTGTCATGTGTCATCACGTGTCATGTGTCATGTGATGTCATGTGTCATGTGGTGTCATGTGTCATGTGATGTCATGTGTCATGTGGTGTCATGTGGTGTCATGTGTCATCATGTGTTGCCATGTGACGTCATGTGTCATGTGATGTCATGTGGTGTCATGTCATTACGTGTCATGTGTCATGTGGTGTCATGTGTCATGTGGTGTCATGTGTTATGTGATGTCATGTGTCATGTGTTGTCATGTGTCATGTGGTGTCATATGTCATGTGATGTCATGTGTCATGAGGTGTCATGTGGTGTCATGTGTCATGTGTCATGTGATGTCATGTGTCATGTGGTGACATGTGGTGTCATGTCATATATCGTCATGTGTCATGTGATATCATGTGTCATGTGTTGTCATGTGATGTCATGTGTCATATGGTGTCATGTGTCATGTGGTGTCATGTGTCATATGTCATCATGTGTCATGTGTTGTCATGTGGTGTCATGTGGTGACATGTCATGTGTCATGTGTCAAGTGGTGTCATGTGTCATGTGCTGTCATGTGTCATGTGTCATGTGGTGTCATATGTCATGTGTCGTCATGTGTCATGTGGTGTCATGTGGTGTCATTTGTCATCATGTGTTGTCATGTGTCATCATGTGGTCCATGTGACGTCATGTGTCATCATGTGTCATGTGTTGTCATATGGTGTCATGTGTCATCACGTGTCATGTGTCATGTGGTGTCACGTATCATGTGGTGTCATGTATCATATAGTGTCATGTGTCATGTGATGTCATGTGTCATGTGTTGTCATGTGATGTCATGTGTCATGTGGTGTCATGTGTCATGTAATGTCATGTGTCATGCGGTGTCATGTGTCATGTGTCATGTGGTGCCAAGTGTCATGTGGTGTCATGTGTCATGTATCGTCATGTGTCATGTGTTGTCATGTGATGTCATGTGTCATGTGGTGTCATGTGTCATGTGATGTCATGTGTCATGTGGTGTCATGTGTCATCATGTGTCATATGGTGTCATGTGTCATCACGTGTCATGTGTCATGTGGTGTCATGTGTTTTGTGGTGTCATGTGTCATGTATCGTCATGTGTCATGTGATGTCATGTGTCATGTGTTGTCATGTGATATCATGTGTCATGTGGTGTCATGTGGTGTCATGTGTCATGTATCGTCATGTGTCATGTGCCGTCATGTGTCATGTGATGTCATGTGTCATGTGATGTCATGTGTCATGTGTCGTCATGTGTCATCATGTGTCATGTGTTGTCTTGTGGTGTCATGTGTCATCACGTGTCTTGTGTCACGTGGTGTCATGAGGTGTCATGTGGTATCATATGTCATGTGTCATGTATCGTCATGTGATGTGTCATGTGTCATGTGGTGTCACGTGTCATGTATCGTCATGTGTCATGTGATGTCATGTGTCATGTGTTGTCATGTGTCATGTGGTATCATGTGTCATGTATCGTCATGTGTCATGTGTCATGTGTTGTCATGTGATGTCATGTGTCATGTGGTGTCATGTGTCATGTGATGTCATGTGTCATGTGTTGTCATGTGTCATGTGGTGTCATGTGATGTCATGTGTCATGTGGTGTCATGTGTCATCATGTGTCATGTATTGTCACGTGGTGTCATGAGCTGAATGTGTCATGTGGTGTCATGTGTCATGAGGTGTCATGTGGTGTCATGTGTCATGTATCGTCATGTGTCATGTGATGTCATGTGTCATGTGGTGACATGTGGTGTCATGTGTCATGTATCATCATGTGTCATGTGTCATGTGATGTCATGTGTCATGTGTTGTCATGTATCATGTGATGTCATGTGTCATGTGTTGTCATGTGATGTCATGTGTCATGTGGTGTCATATGTCATGTGATGTCATGTGTCATGCAGTGTCATGTGTCATGTGTTGCCAAGTGTCATGTGGTGTCATGTGTCATGTATCGTCATGTGTCATGTGATGTCATGTGTCATGTGTTGTCATGTGATGTCATGTGTCATGTGGTGTCATGTGTCATGTGATGTCATGTGTCATGTGGTGTCATGTGTCATGTGTTGCCAAGTGTCATGTGGTGTCATGTGTCATGTATCGTCATGTGTCATGTGATGTCATGTGTCATGTGTTGTCATGTGATGTCATGTGTCATGTGGTGTCATGTGTCATGTGATGTCATGTGTCATGTGGTGTCATGTGTCATCATGTGTCATATGGTGTCATGTGTCATCACGTGTCATGTTTAATGTATCGTCATGTGTCATGTGATGTCATGTGTCATGTGTTGTCATGTGATGTCATGTGTCATGTGGTGTCATGTGGTGTCATGTGTCATGTATCGTCATGTGTCATGTGATGTCATGTGTCATGTGTTGTCATGTGATGTCATGTGTCATGTGGTGTCATGTGTCATGTGATGTCATGTGTCATGTGTCGTCATGTGTCATGTGTTGTCTTGTGGTGTCATGTGTCATCACGTGTCTTGTGTCACGTGGTGTCATGTGTCATGTATCGTCATGTGTCATGTGATGTCATGTGTCAAGTGTTGTCATGTGATGTCATGTGTCATGTGGTGTCATGTGTCATGTGATGTCA
Organism: Lissotriton helveticus; assembly: GCF_964261635.1. Lineage (NCBI taxonomy): Eukaryota > Metazoa > Chordata > Amphibia > Caudata > Salamandridae > Lissotriton > Lissotriton helveticus. The sequence continues at coordinate 413,550,780 of NC_136062.1, forward strand.
TGTGTCATGTGGTGTCATGTGTCATCATGTGTCATATGGTGTCATGTGTCATCACGTGTCATGTTTAATGTATCGTCATGTGTCATGTGATATCATGTGTCATGTGTTGTCATGTGATGTCATGTGTCATGTGGTGTCATGTGGTGTCATGTGTCATGTATCGTCATGTGATGTCATGTGTCATGTGTTGTCATGTGATGTCATGTGTCATGTGGTGTCATGTGTCATGTGATGTCATGTGTCATGTGTCGTCATGTGTCATGTGTTGTCTTGTGGTGTCATGTGTCATCACATGTCTTGTGTCATGTGGTGTCATGTGTCATGAGGTGTCATGTGGTGTCATGTGTCATGTGTCATGTATCGTCATATGTCATGTGATGTCATGTGTCATGTGTCATGTGTTGTCATGTGTCATGTGGTGTCATGTGTCATGTATCGTCATGTGTCATGTGATGTCATGTGTCATGTGTTGTCATGTGATGTCATGTGTCATGTGGTGTCATGTGGTATCATGTGTCATGTATCGTCATGTGTCATGTGTCATGTGTTGTCATGTGTCATGTGATGTCATGTGTCATGTGGTGTCATGTGGTGTCATGTGTCATGTATCGTCATGTGTCGTGATGTCATGTGTCATGTGTTGTCATGTGATGTCATGTGTCATGTGGTGTCATGTGTCATGTGGTGTCATGTGTCATGTGTTGCCATGTGTCATGTGGTGTCATGTGATGTCATGTGTCATGTGGTGTCATGTTTCATCATGTGTCATGTGTTGTCACGTGGTGTCATCACATGTCTTGTTTCATGTGGTGTCATGTGTCATGAGGTGTCATGTGGTGTCATGTGTCATGTATCATCATGTGTCATGTGATGTCATGTGTCATGTGGTGTCATGTGTCATGTATCATCATGTGTCATGTGGTGTCATGTGTCATCACGTGTCTTGTGTCACGTGGTGTCATGTGTCATGAGGTATCATGTGGTGTCATGTGTCATGTGTCATGTATCGTCATGTGTCATGTGATGTCATGTGTCATGTGATGTCATATGTCATGTGGTGACATGTGGTGTCATGTGTCATGTATCGTCATGTGTCGTGATGTCATGTGTCATGTGTTGTCATGTGATGTCATGTGTCATGTGGTGTCATGTGTCATGTGGTGTCATGTGTCATGTATCATGTGGAGTCATATGTCATGTGTCAAAAAATGTATATATCTAGAGGAGCTTACTGTAATATTACTAAAAGCTTACTGTACTCTGTACCTTTCCGAGCACGAGCTGAATGCTAATTGGCTGTCAACTGTCTGTCAATACTCCAACCAGAAAGTGTTGGCAGCCATCTTGTGCCTCGGTAGACTGAGGCACAAGAAAGCACAAAAACAAACGTGTAAAACGCAAAAAGGGGGCAGGGTAGAAACACCCTGCCCCCTAGGCCTGCTCTGGGTGTTTTACAAGGACCCCAAAGGCCCCCCCCCAAATTTTTGGGGGGACAAAAACCACGGGGGACGAGTACCATACGAGTCCTGAAAGCTTACTGTAAGCTTACTGTACTATGTACCTGCGCGAGCTGAATGCTAATTGGCTATCAACTGTCTGTCAACACTCCAAACCAGGAAGTGTTGGCCGCCATCTTGTGCCTCGGTAGACTGAGGCACAAGAAAGCAGAAAAACAAACAAGTAGAACGCAAAAAGGGGGCAGGGTAGAAACCCCCTGACCCCCTAGGCCTGCTCAGGGATCCCACAAGGACCCACAAGGCCCCCCATTATTTTTTTTTACAAAAACTGCAGAGTACGAGTACTGTACAAGCACAGTAAGCTTACTGTAAGCTTACTGTAATCTGTACCTCCCCGAGCACAAGCTGAATGTTAATTGGCTGTCAACTGTCTGTAAACACTCCAAACAATCATGTGTCATGTGTTGTCATGTGGTGTCATGTGTCATCACGTGTCATGTGATGTCATGTGTCATGTGGTGTCATGTGTCATGTGATGTCATATGTCATGTGCTGTCATGTGCTGTCATGTGTCATGTGTCATGTGGTGTCATATGTCATGTGTCATCATGTGTCATCTTGTGTCCTGTGGTGTCATGTGGTGTCATGTGTCATCATGTGTTGTCATGTGTCATCATGTAGTGCCATGTGATGTCATGTGTTGTCAGTCATGTGGTGTCATGTGGTGTCATGTGTCATCATGTGTCATGTGTTGTCATGTGGTGTTATGTGTCATCACGTGTCATGTGTCATGTGGTGTCATGTGTCATGTGGTGTCATGTGTCATGTGTCATGTGACATGACATGTGATGTCATGTGTCATGGGGCGTCATGTGTCATGTGATGTCATGTGTCATGTGTCGTCATGTGTCATCATGTGTCATCATGTGTCATGTGTTGTCATGTGTCATGTGGTGTCATGTGTCATGTATCGTCATGTGTCATGTGATGTCATGTGTCATGTGTTGTCATGTGATGTCATGTGGTGTTATGTGTCATGTGGTGTCATGTGTCATGTATCGTCATGTGTCATGTGTCATGTGTTGTCATGTGATGTCATGTGTCATGTGGTGTCATGTGTCATGTGATGTCATGTGTCATGTGTTGTCATGTGTCATGTGGTGTCATGTGATGTCATGTGTCATGTGGTGTCATGTGTCCTCATGTGTCATGTGTTGTCACGTGGTGTCATGTATCATCACATGTCTTGTGTCATGTGGTGTCATGTGTCATGAGGTGTCATGTGTCATGTATCGTCCTGTGTCATGTGATGTCATGTGGTGTCATGTGTCATGTGATGTCATGTGTCATGTGGTGACATGTGGTGTCATGTGTCATGTATTGTGTGTCATGTATCATCATGTGTCATGTGGTGTCATGTGATGTCATGTGTCATGTGTTGTCATGTGTCATCACGTCATGTGTCATGTGGTGTCATGTGTGTCATGTGTCATCACATGTCATGTGATGTCATGTGTCATGTGGTGTCATGTGTCATGTGATGTCATGTGTCATGTGGTGTCATGTGGTGTCATGTGTCATCATGTGTTGCCATGTGACGTCATGTGTCATGTGATGTCATGTGGTGTCATGTGGTGTCGTGTCATTACGTGTCATGTGTCATGTGGTGTCATGTGTCATGTGGTGTCATGTGTCATGTGATGTCATGTGTCATGTGTTGTCATGTGTCATGTGGTGTCATGTGTCATGTGATGTCATGTGCCATGTGGTGTCATGTGTCATCACGTGTCATGTGGTGTCATGTGGTGTCATGTGTCCTGTATTGTCATGTGTCATGTGATGTCATGTGTCATGTGTTGTCATGTGATGTCATGGGTCATGTGGTGTCATGTGTCATGTGGTGTCATGTGTCATGTATCGTCATGTATTGTCATGTGTCATGTGATGTCATGTGTCATATGTTATCCTGAGATGTCATGTGTCATGTGGTGTCATTTGGTATCATGTGTCATGTATCGTCATGTGTCATGTGATGTCATGTGTCATGTGTTGTCATGTGGTGTCATGGGTCATTTGGTGTCATGTGTCATGTATCGTCATGTGTCATGTGATGTTATGTGTCATGTGTTGTCGTGATGTCATGAGTCATCACGTGTCTTGTGTCACATGGTGTCATGTGTCATGAGGTGTCATGTGGTGTCATGTGTCATGTGTCATGTGTCATGTGATGTCATGTGTCATGAGGTGTCATGTGGTGTCATGTGTCATGTGTCATGTGATGTCATGTGTCATGTGATGTCATGTGTCATGTGGTGACATGTGGTGTCATGTGTCATGTATCATCATGTGTCATGTGGTGTCATGTATTGACATGATGTCATGTGTCAATGTGGTGTCATGTGTCATGTGGTGTCATGTGTCATGTGGAGTCATATGTCATGTTTCAAAAAATTTATATATCTAGAGGAGCTTACTGTAAGATTACTGTAAGCTTACTGTACTCTGTACCTTTCCGAGCATGAGCTGAATGCTAATTGGCTGGTAACTGTCTGTCAATACTCCAAACCAGAAAGTGTTGGCAGCCATCTTGTGCCTCGGTAGACTGAGGCACAAGAAAGCAGAAAAACAAACATGTAAAATGCAAAAAGGTGGCAGGGTAGAAACATCCTGCCCCCTAGGCCTGCTCTGGGTGTTTCACAAGGACCCCAAAGCCCCCCCCCCAAATTTTGTGGTGTCATGTGTGTCATGTGTCATCACGTGTCATGTGTCATGTGATGTCATGTGTCATGTGGTGTCATGTGTCATGTGATGTCATGTGTCATGTGGTGTCATGTGGTGTCATGTGTCATCATGTGTTGCCATGTGACGTCATGTGTCATGTGATGTCATGTGGTGTCATGTGGTGTCGTGTCATTACGTGTCATGTGTCATGTGGTGTCATGTGTCATGTGGTGTCATATGTCATGTGATGTCATGTGTCATGTGTTGTCATGTGTCATGTGGTGTCATGTGTCATGTGATGTCATGTGTCATGAGGTGTCATGTGGTATCATGTGTCATGTGTCATGTGATGTCATGTGTCATGTGGTGACATGTGGTGTCATGTCTCATGTATCGTCATGTGTCATGTGATATCATGTGTCATGTGTTGTCATGTGATGTAATGTGTCATATGGTGTCATGTGTCATGTGGTGTCATGTGTCATATGTCATCATGTGTCATGTGTTGTCATGTGGTGTCATGTGGTGACATGTCATGTGTCATGTGTCAAGTGGTGTCATGTGTCATGTGCTGTCATGTGCTGTCATGTGTCATGTGTCATGTGGTGTCATATGTCATGTGTCGTCATGTGTCATGTGGTGTCATTTGTCATCATGTGTTGTCATGTGTCATCATGTGGTGCCATGTGACGTCATGTGTCATCATGTGTCATGTGTTGTCATATGGTGTCATGTGTCATCACGTGTCATGTGTCATGTGGTGTCATGTATCATGTGGTGTCATGTATCATATAGTGTCATGTGTCATGTGATGTCATGTGTCATGTGTTGTCATGTGATGTCATGTGTCATGTGGTGTCATGTGTCATGTGATGTCATGTGTCATGCGGTGTCATGTGTCATGTGTCATGTGGTGCCAAGTGTCATGTGGTGTCATGTGTCATGTATCGTCATGTGTCATGTGATGTCATGTGTCATGTGTTGTCATGTGATGTCATGTGTCATGTGGTGTCATGTGTCCTGTGATGTCATGTGTCATGTGGTGTCATGTGTCATCATGTGTCATATGGTGTCATGTGTCATCACGTGTCATGTGTCATGTGGTGTCATGTGTTTTGTGGTGTCATGTGTCATATATCGTCTTTTGTCATGTGATGTCATGTGTCATCATGTAGTGCCATGTGATGTCATGTGTTGTCAGTCATGTGGTGTCATGTGGTGTCATGTGTCATCATGTGTCATGTGTTGTCATGTGGTGTTATGTGTCATCACGTGTCATGTGTCATGTGGTGTCATGTGTCATGTGGTGTCATGTGTCATGTGTCATGTGACATGACATGTGATGTCATGTGTCATGGGGCGTCATGTGTCATGTGATGTCATGTGTCATGTAGTGTCATGTGTCATCATGTGTCATGTGGTGTCATGTGTCATCATGTGTCATGTGTTGTCATGTGTCATGTGGTGTCATGTGTCATGTATCGTCATGTGTCATGTGATGTCATGTGTCATGTGTTGTCATGTGATGTCATGTGTCATGTGGTGTTATGTGTCATGTGGTGTCATGTGTCATGTATCGTCATGTGTCATGTGTCATGTGTTGTCATGTGATGTCATGTGTCATGTGGTGTCATGTGTCATGTGATGTCATGTGTCATGTGTTGTCATGTGTCATGTGGTGTCATGTGATGTCATGTGTCATGTGGTGTCATGTGTCCTCATGTGTCACGTGTTGTGACGTGGTGTCATGTATCATCACATGTCTTGTGTCATGTGGTGTCATGTGTCATGAGGTGTCATGTGTCATGTATCGTCCTGTGTCATCTGATGTCATGTGGTGTCATGTGTCATGTGATGTCATGTGTCATGTGGTGACATGTGGTGTCATGTGTCATGTATTGTGTGTCATGTATCATCATGTGTCATGTGGTGTCATGTGATGTCATGTGTCATGTGTTGTCATGTGTCATCACGTCATGTGTCATGTGGTGTCATGTGTGTCATGTGTCATCACATGTCATGTGATGTCATGTGTCATGTGGTGTCATGTGTCATGTGATGTCATGTGTCATGTGGTGTCATGTGGTGTCATGTGTCATCATGTGTTGCCATGTGACGTCATGTGTCATGTGATGTCATGTGGTGTCATGTGGTGTCGTGTCATTACGTGTCATGTGTCATGTGGTGTCATGTGTCATGTGGTGTCATGTGTCATGTGATGTCATGTGTCATGTGTTGTCATGTGTCATGTGGTGTCATGTGTCATGTGATGTCATGTGCCATGTGGTGTCATGTGTCATCACGTGTCATGTGGTGTCATCTGTCATGTGGTGTCATGTGTCCTGTATTGTCATGTGTCATGTGATGTCATGTGTCATGTGTTGTCATGTGATGTCATGGGTCATGTGGTGTCATGTGTCATGTGGTGTCATGTGTCATGTATCGTCATGTGTCATGTGATGTCATGTGTCATGTGTTGTCATGTGATGTCATGTGTCATGTGGTGTCATGTGTCATGTGGTGTCATGTGTCATGTATCATGTGGTATGTGTCATGTGTTGTCATGTGATGTCATGTGTCATGTGGTGTCATGTGTCATGTGATGTCATGTGTCATGTGGTGTCATGTGTCATCATGTGTCATGTGTTGCCACGTGGTGTCATGTGTCATCACATGTCTTGTGTCATGTGGTGTCATGTGTCATGAGGTGTCATGTGGTGTCATGTGTCATGTATCATCCTGTGTCATATGATGTCATGTGGTGTTATGTGTCATGTGATGTCATGTGTCATGTGGTGTCATGTGTGTCATGTGTCATCACGTGTCATGTGTCATGTGATGTCATGTGTCATGTGGTGTCATGTGTCATGTGATGTCATGTGTCATGTGGTGTCATGTGGTGTCATGTGTCATCATGTGTTGCCATGTGACGTCATGTGTCATGTGATGTCATGTGGTGTCATGTGGTGTCGTGTCATTACGTGTCATGTGTCATGTGGTGTCATGTGTCATGTGGTGTCATGTGTCATGTGATGTCATGTGTCATGTGTTGTCATGTGTCATGTGGTGTCATGTGTCATGTGATGTCATGTGTCATGTGGTGTCATGTATCATCATGTGTCATGTGGTGTCATGTGTCATCACGTGTCATGTGGTGTCATGTGTCATGTGGTGTCATGTGTCCTGTATTGTCATGTGTCATGTGATGTCATGGGTCATGTGGTGTCATGTGTCATGTGGTGTCATGTGTCATGTATCATCATGTATTGTCATGTGTCATGTGATGTCATGTGTCATATGTTATCCTGAGATGTCATGTGTCATGTGGTGTCATTTGGTATCATGTGTCATGTATCGTCATGTGTCATGTGATGTCATGTGTCATGTGTTGTCATGTGGTATCATGGGTCATGTGGTGTCATGTGTCATGTATCGTCATGTGTCATGTGATGTCATGTGTCATGTGGTGTCATGAGTCATCACGTGTCTTGTGTCACATGGTGTCATGTGTCACGAGGTGTCATGTGGTGTCATGTGTCATGTGTCATGTGTCATGTGATGTCATGTGTCATGTGATGTCATGTGTCATGTGGTGACATGTGTTGTCATGTGTCATGTATCATCATGTGTCATGTGGTGTCATGTATTGACATGATGTCATGTGTCATGTGGTGTCATGTGTCATGTGGAGTCATATGTCATGTTTCAAAAAATGTATATATCTAGAGGAGCTTACTGTAAGATTACTGTAAGCTTACTGTACTCTGTACCTTTCCGAGCACGAGCTGAATGCTAATTGGCTGTCAACTGTCTGTCAATACTCCAAACCAGAAAGTGTTGGCTGCCATCTTGTGCCTCGGTAGACTGAGGCACAAGAAAGCAGAAAAACAAACATGTAAAATGCAAAAAGGGGGCAGGGTAGAAACACCCTGCCCCCTAGGCCTGCTCTGGGTGTTTCACAAGGACCCCAAAGGCCCCCCCCCAAATTTTGTGGTGTCATGTGTGTCATGTGTCATCACGTGTCATGTGTCATGTGATGTCATGTGTCATGTGGTGTCATGTGTCATGTGATGTCATGTGTCATGTGGTGTCATGTGGTGTCATGTGTCATCATGTGTTGCCATGTGACGTCATGTGTCATGTGATGTCATGTGGTGTCATGTCATTACGTGTCATGTGTCATGTGGTGTCATGTGTCATGTGGTGTCATGTGTTATGTGATGTCATGTGTCATGTGTTGTCATGTGTCATGTGGTGTCATATGTCATGTGATGTCATGTGTCATGAGGTGTCATGTGGTGTCATGTGTCATGTGTCATGTGATGTCATGTGTCATGTGGTGACATGTGGTGTCATGTCATATATCGTCATGTGTCATGTGATATCATGTGTCATGTGTTGTCATGTGATGTCATGTGTCATATGGTGTCATGTGTCATGTGGTGTCATGTGTCATATGTCATCATGTGTCATGTGTTGTCATGTGGTGTCATGTGGTGACATGTCATGTGTCATGTGTCAAGTGGTGTCATGTGTCATGTGCTGTCATGTGTCATGTGTCATGTGGTGTCATATGTCATGTGTCGTCATGTGTCATGTGGTGTCATGTGGTGTCATTTGTCATCATGTGTTGTCATGTGTCATCATGTGGTCCATGTGACGTCATGTGTCATCATGTGTCATGTGTTGTCATATGGTGTCATGTGTCATCACGTGTCATGTGTCATGTGGTGTCACGTATCATGTGGTGTCATGTATCATATAGTGTCATGTGTCATGTGATGTCATGTGTCATGTGTTGTCATGTGATGTCATGTGTCATGTGGTGTCATGTGTCATGTAATGTCATGTGTCATGCGGTGTCATGTGTCATGTGTCATGTGGTGCCAAGTGTCATGTGGTGTCATGTGTCATGTATCGTCATGTGTCATGTGTTGTCATGTGATGTCATGTGTCATGTGGTGTCATGTGTCATGTGATGTCATGTGTCATGTGGTGTCATGTGTCATCATGTGTCATATGGTGTCATGTGTTATCACGTGTCATGTGTCATGTGGTGTCATGTGTTTTGTGGTGTCATGTGTCATGTATCGTCATGTGTCATGTGATGTCATGTGTCATGTGTTGTCATGTGATATCATGTGTCATGTGGTGTCATGTGGTGTCATGTGTCATGTATCGTCATGTGTCATGTGCCGTCATGTGTCATGTGATGTCATGTGTCATGTGATGTCATGTGTCATGTGTCGTCATGTGTCATCATGTGTCATGTGTTGTCTTGTGGTGTCATGTGTCATCACGTGTCTTGTGTCACGTGGTGTCATGAGGTGTCATGTGGTATCATATGTCATGTGTCATGTATCGTCATGTGATGTGTCATGTGTCATGTGGTGTCACGTGTCATGTATCGTCATGTGTCATGTGATGTCATGTGTCATGTGTTGTCATGTGTCATGTGGTATCATGTGTCATGTATCGTCATGTGTCATGTGTCATGTGTTGTCATGTGATGTCATGTGTCATGTGGTGTCATGTGTCATGTGATGTCATGTGTCATGTGTTGTCATGTGTCATGTGGTGTCATGTGATGTCATGTGTCATGTGGTGTCATGTGTCATCATGTGTCATGTATTGTCACGTGGTGTCATGAGCTGAATGTGTCATGTGGTGTCATGTGTCATGAGGTGTCATGTGGTGTCATGTGTCATGTATCGTCATGTGTCATGTGATGTCATGTGTCATGTGGTGACATGTGGTGTCATGTGTCATGTATCATCATGTGTCATGTGTCATGTGATGTCATGTGTCATGTGTTGTCATGTATCATGTGATGTCATGTGTCATGTGTTGTCATGTGATGTCATGTGTCATGTGGTGTCATATGTCATGTGATGTCATGTGTCATGCAGTGTCATGTGTCATGTGTTGCCAAGTGTCATGTGGTGTCATGTGTCATGTATCGTCATGTGTCATGTGATGTCATGTGTCATGTGTTGTCATGTGATGTCATGTGTCATGTGGTGTCATGTGTCATGTGATGTCATGTGTCATGTGGTGTCATGTGTCATGTGTTGCCAAGTGTCATGTGGTGTCATGTGTCATGTATCGTCATGTGTCATGTGATGTCATGTGTCATGTGTTGTCATGTGATGTCATGTGTCATGTGGTGTCATGTGTCATGTGATGTCATGTGTCATGTGGTGTCATGTGTCATCATGTGTCATATGGTGTCATGTGTCATCACGTGTCATGTTTAATGTATCGTCATGTGTCATGTGATGTCATGTGTCATGTGTTGTCATGTGATGTCATGTGTCATGTGGTGTCATGTGGTGTCATGTGTCATGTATCGTCATGTGTCATGTGATGTCATGTGTCATGTGTTGTCATGTGATGTCATGTGTCATGTGGTGTCATGTGTCATGTGATGTCATGTGTCATGTGTCGTCATGTGTCATGTGTTGTCTTGTGGTGTCATGTGTCATCACGTGTCTTGTGTCACGTGGTGTCATGTGTCATGTATCGTCATGTGTCATGTGATGTCATGTGTCAAGTGTTGTCATGTGATGTCATGTGTCATGTGGTGTCATGTGTCATGTGATGTCATGTGTCATGTGGTGTCATGTGTCATCATGTGTCATATGGTGTCATGTGTCATCACGTGTCATGTTTAATGTATCGTCATGTGTCATGTGATGTCATGTGTCATGTGTTGTCATGTGATGTCATGTGTCATGTGGTGTCATGTGGTGTCATGTGTCATGTATCGTCATGTGATGTCATGTGTCATGTGTTGTCATGTGATGTCATGTGTCATGTGGTGTCATGTGTCATGTGATGTCATGTGTCATGTGTCGTCATGTGTCATGTGTTGTCTTGTGGTGTCATGTGTCATCACGTGTCTTGTGTCATGTGGTGTCATGTGTCATGAGGTGTCATGTGGTGTCATGTGTCATGTGTCATGTATCGTCATATGTCATGTGATGTCATGTGTCATGTGTCATGTGTTGTCATGTGTCATGTGGTGTCATGTGTCATGTATCGTCATGTGTCATGTGATGTCATGTGTCATGTGTTGTCATGTGATGTCATGTGTCATGTGGTGTCATGTGGTATCATGTGTCATGTATCGTCATGTGTCATGTGTCATGTGTTGTCATGTGTCATGTGATGTCATGTGTCATGTGGTGTCATGTGGTGTCATGTGTCATGTATCGTCATGTGTCGTGATGTCATGTGTCATGTGTTGTCATGTGATGTCATGTGTCATGTGGTGTCATGTGTCATGTGGTGTCATGTGTCATGTGTTGCCATGTGTCATGTGGTGTCATGTGATGTCATGTGTCATGTGGTGTCATGTTTCATCATGTGTCATGTGTTGTCACGTGGTGTCATCACATGTCTTGTTTCATGTGGTGTCATGTGTCATGAGGTGTCATTTGGTGTCATGTGTCATGTATCATCATGTGTCATGTGATGTCATGTGTCATGTGGTGTCATGTGTCATGTATCATCATGTGTCATGTGGTGTCATGTGTCATCACGTGTCTTGTGTCACGTGGTGTCATGTGTCATGAGGTATCATGTGGTGTCATGTGTCATGTGTCATGTATCGTCATGTGTCATGTGATGTCATGTGTCATGTGATGTCATATGTCATGTGGTGACATGTGGTGTCATGTGTCATGTATCGTCATGTGTCGTGATGTCATGTGTCATGTGTTGTCATGTGATGTCATGTGTCATGTGGTGTCATGTGTCATGTGGTGTCATGTGTCATGTATCATGTGGAGTCATATGTCATGTGTCAAAAAATGTATATATCTAGAGGAGCTTACTGTAATATTACTAAAAGCTTACTGTACTCTGTACCTTTCCGAGCACGAGCTGAATGCTAATTGGCTGTCAACTGTCTGTCAATACTCCAACCAGAAAGTGTTGGCAGCCATCTTGTGCCTCGGTAGACTGAGGCACAAGAAAGCACAAAAACAAACGTGTAAAACGCAAAAAGGGGGCAGGGTAGAAACACCCTGCCCCCTAGGCCTGCTCTGGGTGTTTTACAAGGACCCCAAAGGCCCCCCCCCAAATTTTTGGGGGGACAAAAACCACGGGGGACGAGTACCATACGAGTCCTGAAAGCTTACTGTAAGCTTACTGTACTATGTACCTGCGCGAGCTGAATGCTAATTGGCTATCAACTGTCTGTCAACACTCCAAACCAGGAAGTGTTGGCCGCCATCTTGTGCCTCGGTAGACTGAGGCACAAGAAAGCAGAAAAACAAACAAGTAGAACGCAAAAAGGGGGCAGGGTAGAAACCCCCTGACCCCCTAGGCCTGCTCAGGGATCCCACAAGGACCCACAAGGCCCCCCATTATTTTTTTTTACAAAAACTGCAGAGTACGAGTACTGTACAAGCACAGTAAGCTTACTGTAAGCTTACTGTAATCTGTACCTCCCCGAGCACAAGCTGAATGTTAATTGGCTGTCAACTGTCTGTAAACACTCCAAACAATCATGTGTCATGTGTTGTCATGTGGTGTCATGTGTCATCACGTGTCATGTGATGTCATGTGTCATGTGGTGTCATGTGTCATGTGATGTCATATGTCATGTGCTGTCATGTGCTGTCATGTGTCATGTGTCATGTGGTGTCATATGTCATGTGTCATCATGTGTCATCTTGTGTCCTGTGGTGTCATGTGGTGTCATGTGTCATCATGTGTTGTCATGTGTCATCATGTAGTGCCATGTGATGTCATGTGTTGTCAGTCATGTGGTGTCATGTGGTGTCATGTGTCATCATGTGTCATGTGTTGTCATGTGGTGTTATGTGTCATCACGTGTCATGTGTCATGTGGTGTCATGTGTCATGTGGTGTCATGTGTCATGTGTCATGTGACATGACATGTGATGTCATGTGTCATGGGGCGTCATGTGTCATGTGATGTCATGTGTCATGTGTCGTCATGTGTCATCATGTGTCATCATGTGTCATGTGTTGTCATGTGTCATGTGGTGTCATGTGTCATGTATCGTCATGTGTCATGTGATGTCATGTGTCATGTGTTGTCATGTGATGTCATGTGGTGTTATGTGTCATGTGGTGTCATGTGTCATGTATCGTCATGTGTCATGTGTCATGTGTTGTCATGTGATGTCATGTGTCATGTGGTGTCATGTGTCATGTGATGTCATGTGTCATGTGTTGTCATGTGTCATGTGGTGTCATGTGATGTCATGTGTCATGTGGTGTCATGTGTCCTCATGTGTCATGTGTTGTCACGTGGTGTCATGTATCATCACATGTCTTGTGTCATGTGGTGTCATGTGTCATGAGGTGTCATGTGTCATGTATCGTCCTGTGTCATGTGATGTCATGTGGTGTCATGTGTCATGTGATGTCATGTGTCATGTGGTGACATGTGGTGTCATGTGTCATGTATTGTGTGTCATGTATCATCATGTGTCATGTGGTGTCATGTGATGTCATGTGTCATGTGTTGTCATGTGTCATCACGTCATGTGTCATGTGGTGTCATGTGTGTCATGTGTCATCACATGTCATGTGATGTCATGTGTCATGTGGTGTCATGTGTCATGTGATGTCATGTGTCATGTGGTGTCATGTGGTGTCATGTGTCATCATGTGTTGCCATGTGACGTCATGTGTCATGTGATGTCATGTGGTGTCATGTGGTGTCGTGTCATTACGTGTCATGTGTCATGTGGTGTCATGTGTCATGTGGTGTCATGTGTCATGTGATGTCATGTGTCATGTGTTGTCATGTGTCATGTGGTGTCATGTGTCATGTGATGTCATGTGCCATGTGGTGTCATGTGTCATCACGTGTCATGTGGTGTCATGTGGTGTCATGTGTCCTGTATTGTCATGTGTCATGTGATGTCATGTGTCATGTGTTGTCATGTGATGTCATGGGTCATGTGGTGTCATGTGTCATGTGGTGTCATGTGTCATGTATCGTCATGTATTGTCATGTGTCATGTGATGTCATGTGTCATATGTTATCCTGAGATGTCATGTGTCATGTGGTGTCATTTGGTATCATGTGTCATGTATCGTCATGTGTCATGTGATGTCATGTGTCATGTGTTGTCATGTGGTGTCATGGGTCATTTGGTGTCATGTGTCATGTATCGTCATGTGTCATGTGATGTTATGTGTCATGTGTTGTCGTGATGTCATGAGTCATCACGTGTCTTGTGTCACATGGTGTCATGTGTCATGAGGTGTCATGTGGTGTCATGTGTCATGTGTCATGTGTCATGTGATGTCATGTGTCATGTGATGTCATGTGTCATGTGGTGACATGTGGTGTCATGTGTCATGTATCATCATGTGTCATGTGGTGTCATGTATTGACATGATGTCATGTGTCAATGTGGTGTCATGTGTCATGTGGTGTCATGTGTCATGTGGAGTCATATGTCATGTTTCAAAAAATTTATATATCTAGAGGAGCTTACTGTAAGATTACTGTAAGCTTACTGTACTCTGTACCTTTCCGAGCATGAGCTGAATGCTAATTGGCTGGTAACTGTCTGTCAATACTCCAAACCAGAAAGTGTTGGCAGCCATCTTGTGCCTCGGTAGACTGAGGCACAAGAAAGCAGAAAAACAAACATGTAAAATGCAAAAAGGTGGCAGGGTAGAAACATCCTGCCCCCTAGGCCTGCTCTGGGTGTTTCACAAGGACCCCAAAGCCCCCCCCCCAAATTGTGTGGTGTCATGTGTGTCATGTGTCATCACGTGTCATGTGTCATGTGATGTCATGTGTCATGTGGTGTCATGTGTCATGTGATGTCATGTGTCATGTGGTGTCATGTGGTGTCATGTGTCATCATGTGTTGCCATGTGACGTCATGTGTCATGTGATGTCATGTGGTGTCATGTGGTGTCGTGTCATTACGTGTCATGTGTCATGTGGTGTCATGTGTCATGTGGTGTCATATGTCATGTGATGTCATGTGTCATGTGTTGTCATGTGTCATGTGGTGTCATGTGTCATGTGATGTCATGTGTCATGAGGTGTCATGTGGTATCATGTGTCATGTGTCATGTGATGTCATGTGTCATGTGGTGACATGTGGTGTCATGTCTCATGTATCGTCATGTGTCATGTGATATCATGTGTCATGTGTTGTCATGTGATGTAATGTGTCATATGGTGTCATGTGTCATGTGGTGTCATGTGTCATATGTCATCATGTGTCATGTGTTGTCATGTGGTGTCATGTGGTGACATGTCATGTGTCATGTGTCAAGTGGTGTCATGTGTCATGTGCTGTCATGTGCTGTCATGTGTCATGTGTCATGTGGTGTCATATGTCATGTGTCGTCATGTGTCATGTGGTGTCATTTGTCATCATGTGTTGTCATGTGTCATCATGTGGTGCCATGTGACGTCATGTGTCATCATGTGTCATGTGTTGTCATATGGTGTCATGTGTCATCACGTGTCATGTGTCATGTGGTGTCATGTATCATGTGGTGTCATGTATCATATAGTGTCATGTGTCATGTGATGTCATGTGTCATGTGTTGTCATGTGATGTCATGTGTCATGTGGTGTCATGTGTCATGTGATGTCATGTGTCATGCGGTGTCATGTGTCATGTGTCATGTGGTGCCAAGTGTCATGTGGTGTCATGTGTCATGTATCGTCATGTGTCATGTGATGTCATGTGTCATGTGTTGTCATGTGATGTCATGTGTCATGTGGTGTCATGTGTCCTGTGATGTCATGTGTCATGTGGTGTCATGTGTCATCATGTGTCATATGGTGTCATGTGTCATCACGTGTCATGTGTCATGTGGTGTCATGTGTTTTGTGGTGTCATGTGTCATATATCGTCTTTTGTCATGTGATGTCATGTGTCATCATGTAGTGCCATGTGATGTCATGTGTTGTCAGTCATGTGGTGTCATGTGGTGTCATGTGTCATCATGTGTCATGTGTTGTCATGTGGTGTTATGTGTCATCACGTGTCATGTGTCATGTGGTGTCATGTGTCATGTGGTGTCATGTGTCATGTGTCATGTGACATGACATGTGATGTCATGTGTCATGGGGCGTCATGTGTCATGTGATGTCATGTGTCATGTAGTGTCATGTGTCATCATGTGTCATGTGGTGTCATGTGTCATCATGTGTCATGTGTTGTCATGTGTCATGTGGTGTCATGTGTCATGTATCGTCATGTGTCATGTGATGTCATGTGTCATGTGTTGTCATGTGATGTCATGTGTCATGTGGTGTTATGTGTCATGTGGTGTCATGTGTCATGTATCGTCATGTGTCATGTGTCATGTGTTGTCATGTGATGTCATGTGTCATGTGGTGTCATGTGTCATGTGATGTCATGTGTCATGTGTTGTCATGTGTCATGTGGTGTCATGTGATGTCATGTGTCATGTGGTGTCATGTGTCCTCATGTGTCACGTGTTGTGACGTGGTGTCATGTATCATCACATGTCTTGTGTCATGTGGTGTCATGTGTCATGAGGTGTCATGTGTCATGTATCGTCCTGTGTCATCTGATGTCATGTGGTGTCATGTGTCATGTGATGTCATGTGTCATGTGGTGACATGTGGTGTCATGTGTCATGTATTGTGTGTCATGTATCATCATGTGTCATGTGGTGTCATGTGATGTCATGTGTCATGTGTTGTCATGTGTCATCACGTCATGTGTCATGTGGTGTCATGTGTGTCATGTGTCATCACATGTCATGTGATGTCATGTGTCATGTGGTGTCATGTGTCATGTGATGTCATGTGTCATGTGGTGTCATGTGGTGTCATGTGTCATCATGTGTTGCCATGTGACGTCATGTGTCATGTGATGTCATGTGGTGTCATGTGGTGTCGTGTCATTACGTGTCATGTGTCATGTGGTGTCATGTGTCATGTGGTGTCATGTGTCATGTGATGTCATGTGTCATGTGTTGTCATGTGTCATGTGGTGTCATGTGTCATGTGATGTCATGTGCCATGTGGTGTCATGTGTCATCACGTGTCATGTGGTGTCATCTGTCATGTGGTGTCATGTGTCCTGTATTGTCATGTGTCATGTGATGTCATGTGTCATGTGTTGTCATGTGATGTCATGGGTCATGTGGTGTCATGTGTCATGTGGTGTCATGTGTCATGTATCGTCATGTATTGTCATGTGTCATGTGATGTCATGTGTCATATGTTATCCTGAGATGTCATGTGTCATGTGGTGTCATTTGGTATCATGTGTCATGTATCGTCATGTGTCATGTGATATCATGTGTCATGTGTTGTCATGTGGTGTCATGGGTCATTTGGTGTCATGTGTCATGTATCGTCATGTGTCATGCGATGTTATGTGTCATGTGTTGTCGTGATGTCATGAGTCATCACGTGTCTTGTGTCACATGGTGTCATGTGTCATGAGGTGTCATGTGGTGTCATGTGTCATGTGTCATGTGTCATATGATGTCATGTGTCATGTGATGTCATGTGTCATGTGGTGACATGTGGTGTCATGTGTCATGTATCATCATGTGTCATGTGGTGTCATGTATTGACATGATGTCATGTGTCAATGTGGTGTCATGTGTCATGTGGTGTCATGTGTCATGTGGAGTCATATGTCATGTTTCAAAAAATGTATATATCTAGAGGAGCTTACTGTAAGATTACTGTAAGCTTACTGTACTCTGTACCTTTCCGAGCATGAGCTGAATGCTAATTGGCTGGTAACTGTCTGTCAATACTCCAAACCAGAAAGTGTTGGCAGCCATCTTGTGCCTCGGTAGACTGAGGCACAAGAAAGCAGAAAAACAAACATGTAAAATGCAAAAAGGGGGCAGGGTAGAAACACCCTGCCCCCTAGGCCTGCTCTGGGTGTTTCACAAGGACCCCAAAGCCCCCCCCCCAAATTTTGTGGTGTCATGTGTGTCATGTGTCATCACGTGTCATGTGTCATGTGATGTCATGTGTCATGTGGTGTCATGTGTCATGTGATGTCATGTGTCATGTGGTGTCATTTGGTGTCATGTGTCATCATGTGTTGCCATGTGACGTCATGTGTCATGTGATGTCATGTGGTGTCATGTGGTGTCGTGTCATTACGTGTCATGTGTCATGTGGTGTCATGTGTCATGTGGTGTCATGTGTCATGTGATGTCATGTGTCATGTGTTGTCATGTGTCATGTGGTGTCATGTGTCATGTGATGTCATGTGTCATGAGGTGTCATGTGGTATCATGTGTCATGCGTCATGTGATGTCATGTGTCATGTGGTCACATGTGGTGTCATGTCTCATGTATCGTCATGTGTCATGTGATATCATGTGTCATGTGTTGTCATGTGATGTCATGTGTCATATGGTGTCATGTGTCATGTGGTGTCATGTGTCATATGTCATCATGTGTCATGTGTTGTCATGTGGTGTCATGTGGTGACATGTCATGTGTCATGTGTCAAGTGGTGTCATGTGTCATGTGCTGTCATGTGCTGTCATGTGTCATGTGTCATGTGGTGTCATATGTCATGTGTCGTCATGTGTCATGTGGTGTCATTTGTCATCATGTGTTGTCATGTGTCATCATGTGGTGCCATGTGACGTCATGTGTCATCATGTGTCATGTGTTGTCATATGGTGTCATGTGTCATCACGTGTCATGTGTCATGTGGTGTCATGTATCATGTGGTGTCATGTATCATATAGTATCATGTGTCATGTGATGTCATGTGTCATGTGTTGTCATGTGATGTCATGTGTCATGTGGTGTCATGTGTCATGTGATGTCATGTGTCATGCGGTGTCATGTGTCATGTGTCATGTGGTGCCAAGTGTCATGTGGTGTCATGTGTCATGTATCGTCATGTGTCATGTGATGTCATGTGTCATGTGTTGTCATGTGATGTCATGTGTCATGTGGTGTCATGTGTCCTGTGATGTCATGTGTCATGTGGTGTCATGTGTCATCATGTGTCATATGGTGTCATGTGTCATCACGTGTCATGTGTCATGTGGTGTCATGTGTTTTGTGGTGTCATGTGTCATATATCGTCATTTGTCATGTGATGTCATGTGTCATGTGTTGTCATGTGATGTCATGTGTCATGTGGTATCATGTGGTGTCATGTGTCATGTATCATCATGTGTCATGTGATGTCTTGTGGTGTCATGTGTCATCACGTGTCTTGTGTCACGTGGTGTCATGAGGTGTCATGTGGTGTCATGTGTCATGTGTCATGTATCGTCATGTGATGTGTCATGTGTCATGTGGTGTCACGTGTCATGTATCGTCATGTGTCATGTGATGTCATGTGTCATGTGTTGTCATGTGATGTCATGTGTCATGTGGTGTCATGTGTCATGTGGTATCATGTGTCATGTATCGTCATGTGTCATGTGTCATGTGTTAAAAGGAGTGGGACTGTGTCCAGTCCCCAGCAAATGCACAGCGCTATGCCATCTTTGGCCAGCTTTTTCCAACTTTTATCATTTTAATCCATTATTATCCGTTTTATCATTTTTTATCCACTTTTGTAGAGACGGGACCACACGCTCCGTGTACATGTTATTTGCAAATTTCTACTGTTCAAATGGTGTCACTCTGGACTTTTCCAAGAACATGATAGATACATGAATTCTTTCAAGGCAGTGTTTATTCAAATAAAATCACCCAATGCATTTCGGGCTGTCGCGCCCTTCTTCGGGGGTCACTGTAAATGATCACAAAACAATATAATTACCCAACTGTTAACACAAAGTTTTCACGTTTATCAATATAACTATAACATTCTACTACAAAAACATGTCATGTCTATTACTCAAAATGAATCACGGTATTATGATTATCCAGTGAACCACTATGTACCTTTGTTTCTAACCCTTCCTATCAAGATTACTCCTTCCCGACCTCAATATTCTGCTATGCCACCCAGTATCCTCCATCAATCCCTCATCATGCAGATTTCACATTGCTATGTATCTAAAGCAGCGTTCTATTCAAAAGCTAGAAAGTGACTGTTTGTTTCTGCCCCTGGTAACTATAACGGAAACCCCATGTAATAGCACATTTCACTCACTTATTTTTTCACTCGTTTTTTGACTAGCGGTATAGAAACCTTCTGCGCTATTTTACCGGCACTAAACATCCGCTAAAAAAACACCTCCCTCCATATTATAAATTCGTTGGTCTGAACCCTTAAATGTCACATACCTGCCATTCACAATCGGAAGCAAACAAACAGAATCTGCCACTGCTTACTGCGCCAGCCTGTTACATCCCACAATCCCTCCCTGTATTTCACCTCCGTGCCTGTGACCCTGATTGGTCCAAAGTTGTTTGAAAAAAGGTACCATTTTAGTCCGTGCTAGTATTGGTTCCACCTGATATATATTACTAAAAGACTTCATTTCCCATGGTGCACTACCCTGAAGTCAAGCCCACTGGGACTCCCTATAATCACACACCGAGATTGTACCCAGTCCCTTAATAAACGTGAAGATAAACGTGCTTGTGTATTATATATAAAGAACAGTCTTTCATTGCTCATTGTTTCACTGCTTCTTTCCTGAACCACGGTGATATATCTTGCGTGTGGACTCGACAATTGTTCCATATTCGTTCCTTCATCTTGGGTGCAGTCCTGGTTTTGGGCAAAAGTTAAGATGCGTTTTTGTGGAGTCAGGACGCACACCTGTGCTTCAATTTCAAACCAGTAATTTAGTCCAACATTTTTCTTTGCATGCGTGCTATTAACTGAAGTGCCCCGCCCAAGGGCACCGGGTACTAACATCAAAAGGAGTGGGACTGTGTCCAGTCCCCAGCAAATGCACAGCGCTATGCCATCTTTGGCCAGCTTTTTCCAACTTTTATCATTTTAATCCATTATTATCCGTTTTATCATTTTTTATCCACTTTTGTAGAGACGGGACCACACGCTCCGTGTACATGTTATTTGCAAATTTCTACTGTTCAAATGGTGTCACTCTGGACTTTTCCAAGAACATGATAGATACATGAATTCTTTCAAGGCAGTGTTTATTCAAATAAAATCACCCAATGCATTTCGGGCTGTCGCGCCCTTCTTCGGGGGTCACTGTAAATGATCACAAAACAATGTAATTACCCAACTGTTAACACAAAGTTTTCACGTTTATCAATATAACTATAACATTCTACTACAAAAACATGTCATGTCTATTACTCAAAATGAATCACGGTATTATGATTATCCAGTGAACCACTATGTACCTTTGTTTCTAACCCTTCCTATCAAGATTACTCCTTCCCGACCTCAATATGTGTCATGTGTTGTCATGTGATGTCATATGTCATGTGGTGTCATGTGTCATGTGATGTCATGTGTCATGAATCGTCATGTGTCATGTGTTGTCTTGTGGTATCATGTGTCATGTGTCATGTATCGTCATGTGATGTGTCATGTGTCATGTGGTGTCACGTGTCATGTATCGTCATGTGTCATGTGATGTCATGTGTCATGTGTTGTCATGTGATGTCATGTGTCATGTGGTGTCATGTGTCATGTGGTATCATGTGTCATGTATCGTCATGTGTCATGTGTCATGTGTTGTCATGTGGTGTCATGTGTCATGTGATGTCATGTGTCATGTGTTGTCATGTGTCATGTGGTGCCATGTGATGTCATGTGTCATGTGATGTCATGTGTCATGTATTGTCACGTGGTGTCATGAGCTGAATGTGTCATGTGGTGTCATGTGTCATGAGGTGTCATGTGGTGTCATGTGTCATGTATCGTCATGTGTCATGTGATGTCATGTGTCATGTGGTGACATGTGGTGTCATGTGTCATGTATCATCATGTGTCATGTGTCATGTGATGTCATGTGTCATGTGTTGTCATGTATCATGTGATGTCATGTGTCATGTGTTGTCATGTGATGTCATGTGTCATGTGGTGTCATGTGTCATGTGATGTCATTTGTCATGCGGTGTCATGTGTCATGTGTTGCCAAGTGTCATGTGGTGTCATTCGTCATGTATCGTCATGTGTCATGTGATGTCATGTGTCATGTGTTGTCATGTGATGTCATGTGTCATGTGGTGTCATGTGTCATGTGATGTCATGTGTCATGTGGTGTCATGTGTCATCATGTGTCATATGGTGTCATGTGTCATCACGTGTCATGTTTAATGTATCATCATGTGTCATGTGATGTCATGTGTTGTCATGTGATGTCATGTGTCATGTGGTGTCATGTGTCATCACATGTCATGTGGTGTCATGTGTCATGTGGTGTCATGTGTCCTGTATTGTCATGTGTCATGTGATGTCATGGGTCATGTGGTGTCATGTGTCATGTGGTGTCATGTGTCATGTGGTGTCATGTGTCCTGTATTGTCATGTGTCATGTGATGTCATGGGTCATGTGGTGTCATGTGTCATGTGGTGTCATGTGTCATGTATCGTCATGTATTGTCATGTGTCATGTGATGTCATGTGTCATATGTTATCCTGAGATGTCATGTGTCATGTGGTGTCATTTGGTATCATGTGTCATGTATCGTCATGTGTCATGTGATGTCATGTGTCATGTGTTGTCATGTGGTGTCATGGGTCATGTGGTGTCATGTGTCATGTATCGTCATGTGTCATGTGATGTCATGTGTCATGTGTTGTCATGTGGTGTCATGAGTCATCACGTGTCTTGTGTCACATGGTGTCATGTGTCACGAGGTGTCATGTGGTGTCATGTGTCATGTGTCATGTGTCATGTGATGTCATGTGTCATGTGATGTCATGTGTCATGTGGTGACATGTGTTGTCATGTGTCATGTATCATCATGTGTCATGTGGTGTCATGTATTGACATGATGTCATGAGTCATGTGGTGTCATGGGTCATGTGGAGTCATATGTCATGTTTCAAAAAATGTATATATCTAGAGGAGCTTACTGTAAGATTACTGTAAGCTTACTGTACTCTGTACCTTTCCGAGCACGAGCTGAATGCTAATTGGCTGTCAACTGTCTGTCAATACTCCAAACCAGAAAGTGTTGGCTGCCATCTTGTGCCTCGGTAGACTGAGGCACAAGAAAGCAGAAAAACAAACATGTAAAATGCAAAAAGGGGGCAGGGTAGAAACACCCTGCCCCCTAGGCCTGCTCTGGGTGTTTCACAAGGACCCCAAAGGCCCCCCCCCAAATTTTGTGGTGTCATGTGTGTCATGTGTCATCACGTGTCATGTGTCATGTGATGTCATGTGTCATGTGGTGTCATGTGTCATGTGATGTCATGTGTCATGTGGTGTCATGTGGTGTCATGTGTCATCATGTGTTGCCATGTGACGTCATGTGTCATGTGATGTCATGTGGTGTCGTGTCATTACGTGTCATGTGTCATGTGGTGTCATGTGTCATGTGGTGTCATGTGTCATGTGATGTCATGTGTCATGTGTTTTCATGTGTCATGTGGTGTCATATGTCATGTGATGTCATGTGTCATGAGGTGTCATGTGGTGTCATGTGTCATGTGTCATGTGTCATGTGGTGACATGTGGCGTCATGTCATGTATCGTCATGTGTCATGTGATATCATGTGTCATGTGTTGTCATGTGATGTCATGTGTCATATGGTGTCATGTGTCATGTGGTGTCATGTGTCATATGTCATCATGTGTCATGTGTTGTCATGTGGTGTCATGTGGTGACATGTCATGTGTCATGTGTCAAGTGGTGTCATGTGTCATGTGCTGTCATGTGCTGTCATGTGTCATGTGTCATGTGGTGTCATATGTCATGTGTCGTCATGTGTCATGTGGTGTCATGTGGTGTCATTTGTCATCATGTGTTGTCATGTGTCATCATGTGGTCCATGTGATATCATGTGTCATCATGTGTCATGTGTTGTCATATGGTGTCATGTGTCATCACGTGTCATGTGTCATGTGGTGTCACGTATCATGTGGTGTCATGTATCATATAGTGTCATGTGTCATGTGATGTCATGTGTCATGTGTTGTCATGTGATGTCATGTGTCATGTGGTGTCATGTGTCATGTGATGTCATGTGTCATGCGGTGTCATGTGTCATGTGTCATGTGGTGCCAAGTGTCATGTGGTGTCATGTGTCATGTATCGTCATGTGTCATGTGTTGTCATGTGATGTCATGTGTCATGTGGTGTCATGTGTCATGTGATGTCATGTGTCATGTGGTGTCATGTGTCATCATGTGTCATATGGTGTCATGTGTCATCACGTGTCATGTGTCATGTGGTGTCATGTGTTTTGTGGTGTCATGTGTCATGTATCGTCATGTGTCATGTGATGTCATGTGTCATGTGTTGTCATGTGATATCATGTGTCATGTGGTGTCATGTGGTGTCATGTGTCATGTATCGTCATGTGTCATTTGCCGTCATGTGTCATGTGTTGCCATGTGATGTCATGTGTCATGTGATGTCATGTGTCATGTGATGTCATGTGTCATGTGTCGTCATGTGTCATCATGTGTCATGTGTTGTCTTGTGGTGTCATGTGTCATCACGTGTCTTGTGTCACGTGGTGTCATGAGGTGTCATGTGGTATCATGTGTCATGTGTCATGTATCGTCATGTGATGTGTCATGTGTCATGTGGTGTCACGTGTCATGTATCGTCATGTGTCATGTGATGTCATGTGTCATGTGTTGTCATGTGTCATGTGGTATCATGTGTCATGTATCGTCATGTGTCATGTGTCATGTGTTGTCATGTGATGTCATGTGTCATGTGGTGTCATGTGTCATGTGATGTCATGTGTCATGTGTTGTCATGTGTCATGTGGTGTCATGTGATGTCATGTGTCATGTGGTGTCATGTGTCATCATGTGTCATGTATTGTCACGTGGTGTCATGAGCTGAATGTGTCATGTGGTGTCATGTGTCATGAGGTGTCATGTGGTGTCATGTGTCATGTATCGTCATGTGTCATGTGATGTCATATGTCATGTGGTGACATGTGGTGTCATGTGTCATGTATCATCATGTGTCATGTGTCATGTGATGTCATGTGTCATGTGTTGTCATGTATCATGTGATGTCATGTGTCATGTGTTGTCATGTGATGTCATGTGTCATGTGGTGTCATGTGTCATGTGATGTCATGTGTCATGCGGTGTCATGTGTCATGTGTTGCCAAGTGTCATGTGGTGTCATGTGTCATGTATCATCATGTGTCATGTGATGTCATGTGTCATGTGTTGTCATGTGATGTCATGTGTCATGTGGTGTAATGTGTCATGTGATGTCATGTGTCATGTGGCGTCATGTGTCATGTATCGTCATGTGATGTCATGTGTCATGTGTTGTCATGTGATGTCATGTGTCATGTGGTGTCATGTGTCATGTGATGTCATGTGTCATGTGGTGTCATGTGTCATCATGTGTCATATGGTGTCATGTGTCATCACGTGTCATGTTTAATGTATCGTCATGTGTCATGTGATGTCATGTGTCATGTGTTGTCATGTGATGTCATGTGTCATGTGGTGTCATGTGGTGTCATGTGTCATGTATCGTCATGTGTCATGTGATGTCATGTGTCATGTGTTGTCATGTGATGTCATGTGTCATGTGGTGTCATGTGTCATGTGATGTCATGTGTCATGTGTCGTCATGTGTCATGTGTTGTCTTGTGGTGTCATGTGTCATCACGTGTCTTGTGTCACGTGGTGTCATGTGTCATGAGGTGTCATGTGGTGTCATGTGTCATGTGTCATGTATCGTCATATGTCATGTGATGTCATGTGTCATGTGTCATGTGTTGTCATGTGTCATGTGGTGTCATGTGTCATGTATCGTCATGTGTCATGTGATGTCATGTGTCATGTGTTGTCATGTGATGTCATGTGTCATGTGGTGTCATGTGTCATGTGTCATGTGTTGTCATGTGATGTCATGTGTCATGTGGTATCATGTGTCATGTGATGTCATGTGTCATGTGTTGCCATGTGTCATGTGGTGTCATGTGATGTCATGTGTCATGTGGTGTCATGTTTCATCATGTGTCATGTGTTGTCACGTGGTGTCATCACATGTCTTGTTTCATGTGGTGTCATGTGTCATGAGGTGTCATGTGGTGTCATGTGTCATGTATCATCATGTGTCATGTGATGTCATGTGTCATGTGGTGTCATGTGTCATGTATCATCATGTGTCATGTGGTGTCATGTGGTGTCATGTGTCATCACGTGTCTTGTGTCACGTGGTGTCATGTGTCATGAGGTATCATGTGGTGTCATGTGTCATGTGTCATGTATCGTCATGTGTCATGTGATGTCATGTGTCATGTGATGTCATATGTCATGTGGTGACATGTGGTGTCATGTGTCATGTATCGTCATGTGTCATGATGTCATGTGTCATGTGTTGTCATGTGATGTCATGTGTCATGTGGTGTCATGTGTCATGTGGTGTCATGTGTCATGTATCATGTGGAGTCATATGTCATGTGTCAAAAAATGTATATATCTAGAGGAGCTTACTGTAATATTACTAAAAGCTTACTGTACTCTGTACCTTTCCGAGCACGAGCTGAATGCTAATTGGCTGTCAACTGTCTGTCAATACTCCAACCAGAAAGTGTTGGCAGCCATCTTGTGGCTCGGTAGACTGAGGCACAAGAAAGCACAAAAACAAACGTGTAAAACGCAAAAAGGGGGCAGGGTAGAAACACCCTGCCCCCTAGGCCTGCTCTGGGTGTTTTACAAGGACCCCAAAGGCCCCCCCCCAAATTTTTGGGGGGACAAAAACCACGGGGGACGAGTACCATACGAGTCCTGTAAGCTTACTGTAAGCTTACTGTACTATGTACCTGCGCGAGCTGAATGCTAATTGGCTATCAACTGTCTGTCAACACTCCAAACCAGGAAGTGTTGGCCGCCATCTTGTGCCTCGGTAGACTGAGGCACAAGAAAGCAGAAAAACAAACAAGTAGAACGCAAAAAGGGGGCAGGGTAGAAACCCCCTGACCCCCTAGGCCTGCTCAGGGATCCCACAAGGACCCACAAGGCCCCCCATTATTTTTTTTTACAAAAACTGCAGAGTACGAGTACTGTACAAGCACAGTAAGCTTACTGTAAGCTTACTGTAATCTGTACCTCCCCGAGCACGAGCTGAATGTTAATTGGCTGTCAACTGTCTGTAAACACTCCAAACAATCATGTGTCATGTGTTGTCATGTGGTGTCATGTGTCATCACGTGTCATGTGATGTCATGTGTCATGTATCGTCATGTGTCATGTGTTGTCATGTGATGTCATGTGTCATGTGGTGTCATGTGTCATGTGATGTCATGTGTCATGTGGTGTCATGTGTCATCATGTGTCATATGGTGTCATGTGTCATCACGTGTCATGTGTCATGTGGTGTCATGTGTTTTGTGGTGTCATGTGTCATGTATCGTCATGTGTCATGTGATGTCATGTGTCATGTGTTGTCATGTGATATCATGTGTCATGTGGTGTCATGTGGTATCATGTGTCATGTATCGTCATGTGTCATGTGCCGTCATGTGTCATGTGTTGCCATGTGATGTCATGTGTCATGTGATGTCATGTGTCATGTGTCGTCATGTGTCATCATGTGTCATGTGTTGTCTTGTGGTGTCATGTGTCATCACGTGTCTTGTGTCACGTGGTGTCATGAGGTGTCATGTGGTATCATGTGTCATGTGTCATGTATCGTCATGTGATGTGTCATGTGTCATGTGGTGTCACGTGTCATGTATCGTCATGTGTCATGTGATGTCATGTGTCATGTGTTGTCATGTGTCATGTGGTATCATGTGTCATGTATCGTCATGTGTCATGTGTCATGTGTTGTCATGTGATGTCATGTGTCATGTGGTGTCATGTGTCATGTGATGTCATGTGTCATGTGTTGTCATGTGTCATGTGGTGTCATGTGATGTCATGTGTCATGTGGTGTCATGTGTCATCATGTGTCATGTATTGTCACGTGGTGTCATGAGCTGAATGTGTCATGTGGTGTCATGTGTCATGAGGTGTCATGTGGTGTCATGTGTCATGTATCGTCATGTGTCATGTGATGTCATGTGTCATGTGGTGACATGTGGTGTCATGTGTCATGTATCATCATGTGTCATGTGTCATGTGATGTCATGTGTCATGTGTTGTCATGTATCATGTGATGTCATGTGTCATGTGTTGTCATGTGATGTCATGTGTCATGTGGTGTCATGTGTCATGTGATGTCATGTGTCATGCGGTGTCATGTGTCATGTCTTGCCAAGTGTCATGTGGTGTTATGTGTCATGTATCGTCATGTGTCATGTGATGTCATGTGTCATGTGTTGTCATGTGATGTCATGTGTCATGTGGTGTAATGTGTCATGTGATGTCATGTGTCATGTGGCGTCATGTGTCATGTGTTGCCAAGTGTCATGTGGTGTCATGTGTCATGTATCGTCATGTGTCATGTGATGTCATGTGTCATGTGTTGTCATGTGATGTCATGTGTCATGTGGTGTCATGTGTCATGTGATGTCATGTGGTGTCATGTTTCATCATGTGTCATATGGTGTCATGTGTCATCACGTGTCATGTTTAATGTATCGTCATGTGTCATGTGATGTCATGTGTCATGTGTTGTCATGTGATGTCATGTGTCATGTGGTGTCATGTGGTGTCATGTGTCATGTATCGTCATGTGTCATGTGATGTCATGTGTCATGTGTTGTCATGTGATGTCATGTGTCATGTGGTGTCATGTGTCATGTGATGTCATGTGTCATGTGTCGTCATGTGTCATGTGTTGTCTTGTGGTGTCATGTGTCATCACGTGTCTTGTGTCACGTGGTGTCATGTGTCATGAGGTGTCATGTGGTGTCATGTGTCATGTGTCATGTATCGTCATATGTCATGTGATGTCATGTGTCATGTGTCATGTGTTGTCATGTGTCATGTGGTGTCATGTGTCATGTATCGTCATGTGTCATGTGATGTCATGTGTCATGTGTTGTCATGTGATGTCATGTGTCATGTGGTGTCATGTGTCATGTGTCATGTGTTGTCATGTGATGTCATGTGTCATGTGGTATCATGTGTCATGTGATGTCATGTGTCATGTGTTGCCATGTGTCATGTGGTGTCATGTGACGTCATGTGTCATGTGGTGTCATGTTTCATCATGTGTCATGTGTTGTCACGTGGTGTCATCACATGTCTTGTTTCATGTGGTGTCATGTGTCATGAGGTGTCATGTGGTGTCATGTGTCATGTATCATCATGTGTCATGTGATGTCATGTGTCATGTGGTGTCATGTGTCATGTATCATCATGTGTCATGTGGTGTCATGTGGTGTCATGTGTCATCACGTGTCATGTGTCATATGGTGTCATGTGTCATCACGTGTCATGTGTCATGTGGTGTCATGTGTTTTGTGGTGTCATGTGTCATATATCGTCATTTGTCATGTGATGTCATGTGTCATGTGTTGTCATGTGATGTCATGTGTCATGTGGTGTCATGTGGTGTCATGTGTCATGTATCATCATGTGTCATGTGATGTCTTGTGGTGTCATGTGTCATCACGTGTCTTGTGTCACGTGGTGTCATGAGGTGTCATGTGGTGTCATGTGTCATGTGTCATATATCGTCATGTGATGTGTCATGTGTCATGTGGTGTCACGTGTCATGTATCGTCATGTGTCATGTGATGTCATGTGTCATGTGTTGTCATGTGATGTCATGTGTCATGTGGTGTCATGTGTCATGTGGTATCATGTGTCATGTATCGTCATGTGTCATGTGTCATGTGTTAAAAGGAGTGGGACTGTGTCCAGTCCCCAGCAAATGCACAGCGCTATGCCATCTTTGGCCAGCTTTTTCCAACGTTTATCATTTTAATCCATTATTATCCGTTTTATCATTTTTTATCCACTTTTGTAGAGACGGGACCACACGCTCCGTGTACATGTTATTTGCAAATTTCTACTGTTCAAATGGTGTCACTCTGGACTTTTCCAAGAACATGATAGATACATGAATTCTTTCAAGGCAGTGTTTATTCAAATAAAATCACCCAATGCATTTCGGGCTGTCGCGCCCTTCTTCGGGGGTCACTGTAAATGATCACAAAACAATATAATTACCCAACTGTTAACACAAAGTTTTCACGTTTATCAATATAACTATAACATTCTACTACAAAAACATGTCATGTCTATTACTCAAAATGAATCACGGTATTATGATTATCCAGTGAACCACTATGTACCTTTGTTTCTAACCCTTCCTATCAAGATTACTCCTTCCCGACCTCAATATTCTGCTATGCCACCCAGTATCCTCCATCAATCCCTCATCATGCAGATTTCACATTGCTATGTATCTAAAGCAGCGTTCTATTCAAAAGCTAGAAAGTGACTGTTTGTTTCTGCCCCTGGTAACTATAACGGAAACCCCATGTAATAGCACATTTCACTCACTTATTTTTTCACTCGTTTTTTGACTAGCGGTATAGAAACCTTCTGCGCTATTTTACCGGCACTAAACATCCGCTAAAAAAACACCTCCCTCCATATTATAAATTCGTTGGTCTGAACCCTTAAATGTCACATACCTGCCATTCACAATCGGAAGCAAACAAACAGAATCTGCCACTGCTTACTGCGCCAGCCTGTTACATCCCACAATCCCTCCCTGTATTTCACCTCCGTGCCTGTGACCCTGATTGGTCCAAAGTTGTTTGAAAAAAGGTACCATTTTAGTCCGTGCTAGTATTGGTTCCACCTGATATATATTACTAAAAGACTTCATTTCCCATGGTGCACTACCCTGAAGTCAAGCCCACTGGGACTCCCTATAATCACACACCGAGATTGTACCCAGTCCCTTAATAAACGTGAAGATAAACGTGCTTGTGTATTATATATAAAGAACAGTCTTTCATTGCTCATTGTTTCACTGCTTCTTTCCTGAACCACGGTGATATATCTTGCGTGTGGACTCGACGATTGTTCCATATTCGTTCCTTCATCTTGGGTGCAGTCCTGGTTTTGGGCAAAAGTTAAGATGCGTTTTTGTGGAGTCAGGACGCACACCTGTGCTTCAATTTCAAACCAGTAATTTAGTCCAACATTTTTCTTTGCATGCGTGCTATTAACTGAAGTGCCCCGCCCAAGGGCACCGGGTACTAACATCAAAAGGAGTGGGACTGTGTCCAGTCCCCAGCAAATGCACAGCGCTATGCCATCTTTGGCCAGCTTTTTCCAACTTTTATCATTTTAATCCATTATTATCCGTTTTATCATTTTTTATCCACTTTTGTAGAGACGGGACCACACGCTCCGTGTACATGTTATTTGCAAATTTCTACTGTTCAAATGGTGTCACTCTGGACTTTTCCAAGAACATGATAGATACATGAATTCTTTCAAGGCAGTGTTTATTCAAATAAAATCACCCAATGCATTTCGGGCTGTCGCGCCCTTCTTCGGGGGTCACTGTAAATGATCACAAAACAATGTAATTACCCAACTGTTAACACAAAGTTTTCACGTTTATCAATATAACTATAACATTCTACTACAAAAACATGTCATGTCTATTACTCAAAATGAATCACGGTATTATGATTATCCAGTGAACCACTATGTACCTTTGTTTCTAACCCTTCCTATCAAGATTACTCCTTCCCGACCTCAATATGTGTCATGTGTTGTCATGTGATGTCATATGTCATGTGGTGTCATGTGTCATGTGATGTCATGTGTCATGAATCGTCATGTGTCATGTGTTGTCTTGTGGTATCATGTGTCATGTGTCATGTATCGTCATGTGATGTGTCATGTGTCATGTGGTGTCACGTGTCATGTATCGTCATGTGTCATGTGATGTCATGTGTCATGTGTTGTCATGTGATGTCATGTGTCATGTGGTGTCATGTGTCATGTGGTATCATGTGTCATGTATCGTCATGTGTCATGTGTCATGTGTTGTCATGTGGTGTCATGTGTCATGTGATGTCATGTGTCATGTGTTGTCATGTGTCATGTGGTGCCATGTGATGTCATGTGTCATGTGCTGTCATGTGTCATGTATTGTCACGTGGTGTCATGAGCTGAATGTGTCATGTGGTGTCATGTGTCATGAGGTGTCATGTGGTGTCATGTGTCATGTATCGTCATGTGTCATGTGATGTCATGTGTCATGTGGTGACATGTGGTGTCATGTGTCATGTATCATCATGTGTCATGTGTCATGTGATGTCATGTGTCATGTGTTGTCATGTATCATGTGATGTCATGTGTCATGTGTTGTCATGTGATGTCATGTGTCATGTGGTGTCATGTGTCATGTGATGTCATTTGTCATGCGGTGTCATGTGTCATGTGTTGCCAAGTGTCATGTGGTGTCATTCGTCATGTATCGTCATGTGTCATGTGATGTCATGTGTCATGTGTTGTCATGTGATGTCATGTGTCATGTGGTGTCATGTGTCATGTGATGTCATGTGTCATGTGGTGTCATGTGTCATCATGTGTCATATGGTGTCATGTGTCATCACGTGTCATGTTTAATGTATCATCATGTGTCATGTGATGTCATGTGTTGTCATGTGATGTCATGTGTCATGTGGTGTCATGTGTCATCACATGTCATGTGGTGTCATGTGTCATGTGGTGTCATGTGTCCTGTATTGTCATGTGTCATGTGATGTCATGGGTCATGTGGTGTCATGTGTCATGTGGTGTCATGTGTCATGTGGTGTCATGTGTCCTGTATTGTCATGTGTCATGTGATGTCATGGGTCATGTGGTGTCATGTGTCATGTGGTGTCATGTGTCATGTATCGTCATGTATTGTCATGTGTCATGTGATGTCATGTGTCATATGTTATCCTGAGATGTCATGTGTCATGTGGTGTCATTTGGTATCATGTGTCATGTATCGTCATGTGTCATGTGATGTCATGTGTCATGTGTTGTCATGTGGTGTCATGGGTCATGTGGTGTCATGTGTCATGTATCGTCATGTGTCATGTGATGTCATGTGTCATGTGTTGTCATGTGGTGTCATGAGTCATCACGTGTCTTGTGTCACATGGTGTCATGTGTCACGAGGTGTCATGTGGTGTCATGTGTCATGTGTCATGTGTCATGTGATGTCATGTGTCATGTGATGTCATGTGTCATGTGGTGACATGTGTTGTCATGTGTCATGTATCATCATGTGTCATGTGGTGTCATGTATTGACATGATGTCATGAGTCATGTGGTGTCATGGGTCATGTGGAGTCATATGTCATGTTTCAAAAAATGTATATATCTAGAGGAGCTTACTGTAAGATTACTGTAAGCTTACTGTACTCTGTACCTTTCCGAGCACGAGCTGAATGCTAATTGGCTGTCAACTGTCTGTCAATACTCCAAACCAGAAAGTGTTGGCTGCCATCTTGTGCCTCGGTAGACTGAGGCACAAGAAAGCAGAAAAACAAACATGTAAAATGCAAAAAGGGGGCAGGGTAGAAACACCCTGCCCCCTAGGCCTGCTCTGGGTGTTTCACAAGGACCCCAAAGGCCCCCCCCCAAATTTTGTGGTGTCATGTGTGTCATGTGTCATCACGTGTCATGTGTCATGTGATGTCATGTGTCATGTGGTGTCATGTGTCATGTGATGTCATGTGTCATGTGGTGTCATGTGGTGTCATGTGTCATCATGTGTTGCCATGTGACGTCATGTGTCATGTGATGTCATGTGGTGTCGTGTCATTACGTGTCATGTGTCATGTGGTGTCATGTGTCATGTGGTGTCATGTGTCATGTGATGTCATGTGTCATGTGTTTTCATGTGTCATGTGGTGTCATATGTCATGTGATGTCATGTGTCATGAGGTGTCATGTGGTGTCATGTGTCATGTGTCATGTGTCATGTGGTGACATGTGGTGTCATGTCATGTATCATCATGTGTCATGTGATATCATGTGTCATGTGTTGTCATGTGATGTCATGTGTCATATGGTGTCATGTGTCATGTGGTGTCATGTGTCATATGTCATCATGTGTCATGTGTTGTCATGTGGTGTCATGTGGTGACATGTCATGTGTCATGTGTCAAGTGGTGTCATGTGTCATGTGCTGTCATGTGCTGTCATGTGTCATGTGTCATGTGGTGTCATATGTCATGTGTCGTCATGTGTCATGTGGTGTCATGTGGTGTCATTTGTCATCATGTGTTGTCATGTGTCATCATGTGGTCCATGTGATATCATGTGTCATCATGTGTCATGTGTTGTCATATGGTGTCATGTGTCATCACGTGTCATGTGTCATGTGGTGTCACGTATCATGTGGTGTCATGTATCATATAGTGTCATGTGTCATGTGATGTCATGTGTCATGTGTTGTCATGTGATGTCATGTGTCATGTGGTGTCATGTGTCATGTGATGTCATGTGTCATGCGGTGTCATGTGTCATGTGTCATGTGGTGCCAAGTGTCATGTGGTGTCATGTGTCATGTATCGTCATGTGTCATGTGTTGTCATGTGATGTCATGTGTCATGTGGTGTCATGTGTCATGTGATGTCATGTGTCATGTGGTGTCATGTGTCATCATGTGTCATATGGTGTCATGTGTCATCACGTGTCATGTGTCATGTGGTGTCATGTGTTTTGTGGTGTCATGTGTCATGTATCGTCATGTGTCATGTGATGTCATGTGTCATGTGTTGTCATGTGATATCATGTGTCATGTGGTGTCATGTGGTGTCATGTGTCATGTATCGTCATGTGTCATTTGCCGTCATGTGTCATGTGTTGCCATGTGATGTCATGTGTCATGTGATGTCATGTGTCATGTGATGTCATGTGTCATGTGTCGTCATGTGTCATCATGTGTCATGTGTTGTCTTGTGGTGTCATGTGTCATCACGTGTCTTGTGTCACGTGGTGTCATGAGGTGTCATGTGGTATCATGTGTCATGTGTCATGTATCGTCATGTGATGTGTCATGTGTCATGTGGTGTCACGTGTCATGTATCGTCATGTGTCATGTGATGTCATGTGTCATGTGTTGTCATGTGTCATGTGGTATCATGTGTCATGTATCGTCATGTGTCATGTGTCATGTGTTGTCATGTGATGTCATGTGTCATGTGGTGTCATGTGTCATGTGATGTCATGTGTCATGTGTTGTCATGTGTCATGTGGTGTCATGTGGTGTCATGTGTCATGTATCGTCATGTGTCATGTGATGTCATGTGTCATGTGGTGACATGTGGTGTCATGTGTCATGTATCATCATGTGTCATGTGATATCATGTGTCATGTGTTGTTATGTATCATGTGATGTCATGTGTCATGTGTTGTCATGTGATGTCATGTGTCATGTGGTGTCATGTGTCATGTGATGTCATGTGTCATGCAGTGTCATGTGTTGCCAAGTGTCATGTGGTGTCATGTGTCATGTATCGTCATGTGTCATGTGATGTCATGTGTCATGTGTTGTCATGTGATGTCATGTGTCATGTGGTGTCATGTGATGTCATGTGTCATGTGGTGTCATGTGTCATGTGTCATATGGTGTCATGTGTTATCACGTGTCATGTTTAATGTATTGTCATGTGTCATGTGATGTCATGTGTCATGTGTTGTCATGTGATGTCATGTGTCATGTGGTGTCATGTGATGTCATGTGTCATGTATCGTCATGTGTCATGTGATGTCATGTGTCATGTGTTGTCATGTGATGTCATGTGTCATGTGGTGTCATGTGTCATGTGATGTCATGTGTCATGTGTCGTCATGTGTCATGTGTTGTCTTGTGGTGTCATGTGTCATCACGTGTCTTGTGTCACATGGTGTCATGTGTCATGAGGTGTCATGTGGTGTCATGTGTCATGTATCGTCATGTGTCATGTGATGTCATGTGTCATGTGTCATGTGTTGTCATGTGTCATGTGGTGTCATGTGTCATGTATCGTCATGTGTCATGTGATGTCATGTGTCATGTGTTGTCATGTGATGTCATGTGTCATGTGGTGTCATGTGTCATGTGGTATCATGTGTCATGTATCGTCATGTGTCATGTGTTGTCATGTGATGTCATGTGTCATGTGGTGTCATGTGTCATGTGATGTCATGTGTTATGTGTTGTCATGTGGTGTCATGTGATGTCATGTGTCATGTGGTGTCATGTGTCATCATGTGTCATGTGTTGTCACGTGGTGTCATCACATGTCTTGTGTCATGTGGTGTCATGTGTCATGAGGTGTCATGTGGTGTCATGTGTCATGTATCGTCATGTGTCATGTGATGTCATGTGTCATGTGGTGTCATGTGTCATGTATCATCATGTGTCATGTGGTGTCATGTGGTGTCATGTGTCATCACGTGTCTTGTGTCACGTGGTGTCATGTGTCATGAGGTATCATGTGGTGTCATGTGTCATGTGTCATGTATCATCATGTGTCATGTGATGTCATGTGTCATGTGATGTCATGTGTCATGTGGTGACATGTGGTGTCATGTGTCATGTATCATCATGTGTCGTGATGTCATGTGTCATGTGTTGTCATGTGATGTCATGTGTCATGTGGTGTCATGTGTCATGTGGTGTCATGTGTCATGTATCATGTGGAGTCATATGTCATGTGTCAAAAAATGTATATATCTAGAGGAGCTTACTGTAATATTACTAAAAGCTTACTGTACTCTGTACCTTTCCGAGCATGAGCTGAATGCTAATTGGCTGTCAACTGTCTGTCAATACTCCAACCAGAAAGTGTTGGCAGCCATCTTGTGCCTCGGTAGACTGAGGTACAAGAAAGCAGAAAAACAAACGTGTAAAATGCAAAAAGGGGGCAGGGTAGAAACACCCTGCCCCCTAGGCCTGCTCTGGGTGTTTCACAAGGACCCCAAAGGCCCCCCCCAAATTTTTGGGGGGACAAAAACCACGGGGGACGAGTACCATACGAGTCCTGTAAGCTTACTGTAAGCTTACTGTACTATGTACCTGCGCGAGCTGAATGCTAATTGGCTATCAACTGTCTGTCAACACTCCAAACCAGGAAGTGTTGGCCGCCATCTTGTGCCTCGGTAGACTGAGGCACAAGAAAGCAGAAAAACAAACAAGTAGAACGCAAAAAGGGGGCAGGGTAGAAACCCCCTGACCCCCTAGGCCTGCTCAGGGATCCCACAAGGACCCACAAGGCCCCCCATTATTTTTTTTTACAAAAACTGCAGAGTACGAGTACTGTACAAGCACAGTAAGCTTACTGTAAGCTTACTGTAATCTGTACCTTCCCGAGCACGAGCTGAATGTTAATTGGCTGTCAACTGTCTGTAAACACTCCAAACAATCATTTGTCATGTGTTGTCATGTGGTGTCATGTGTCATCACGTGTCATGTGATGTCATGTGTCATGTGGTGTCATGTGTCATGTGATGTCATGTGTCATGTGCTGTCATGTGCTGTCATGTGTCATGTGTCATGTGGTGTCATATGTCATGTGTCATCATGTGTCATCTTGTGTCCTGTGGTGTCATGTGGTGTCATGTGTCATCATGTGTTGTCATGTGTCATCATGTGTCATGTGTTGTCATGTGGTGTTATGTGTCATCACGTGTCATGTGTCATGTGGTGTCATGTGTCATGTGGTGTCATGTGTCATGTAGTGTCATATGTCATGTGACATGACATGTGATGTCATGTGTCATGGGGTGTCATGTGTCATGTGATGTCATGTGTCATGTGGTGTCATGTGTCATCATGTGTCATGTGGTGTCATGTGGTGTCATGTGTCATCACGTGTCATGTGTTGTCATGTGTCATGTGGTGTCATGTGTCATGTATCGTCATGTGTCATGTGATGTCATGTGTCATGTGTTGTCATGTGATGTCATGTGTCATGTGGTGTCATGTGTCATGTGGTGTCATGTGTCATGTATCATGTGGTATGTGTCATGTGTTGTCATGTGATGTCATGTGTCATGTGGTGTCATGTGTCATGTGATGTCATGTGTCATGTGGTGTCATGTGTCATCATGTGTCATGTGTTGCCACGTGGTGTCATGTGTCATCACATGTCTTGTGTCATGTGGTGTCATGTGTCATGAGGTGTCATGTGGTGTCATGTGTCATGTATCATCCTGTGTCATATGATGTCATGTGGTGTTATGTGTCATGTGATGTCATGTGTCATGTGGTGTCATGTGTGTCATGTGTCATCACGTGTCATGTGTCATGTGATGTCATGTGTCATGTGGTGTCATGTGTCATGTGATGTCATGTGTCATGTGGTGTCATGTGGTGTCATGTGTCATCATGTGTTGCCATGTGACGTCATGTGTCATGTGATGTCATGTGGTGTCATGTGGTGTCGTGTCATTACGTGTCATGTGTCATGTGGTGTCATGTGTCATGTGGTGTCATGTGTCATGTGATGTCATGTGTCATGTGTTGTCATGTGTCATGTGGTGTCATGTGTCATGTGATGTCATGTGTCATGTGGTGTCATGTATCATCATGTGTCATGTGGTGTCATGTGTCATCACGTGTCATGTGGTGTCATGTGTCATGTGGTGTCATGTGGTGTCATGTGTCCTGTATTGTCATGTGTCATGTGATGTCATGGGTCATGTGGTGTCATGTGT
Organism: Lissotriton helveticus; assembly: GCF_964261635.1. Taxonomy (NCBI): domain Eukaryota; kingdom Metazoa; phylum Chordata; class Amphibia; order Caudata; family Salamandridae; genus Lissotriton; species Lissotriton helveticus. The sequence goes on from NC_136062.1 coordinate 413,589,610, forward strand.
CATGTGGTGTCATGTGTCATGTATCGTCATGTATTGTCATGTGTCATGTGATGTCATGTGTCATATGTTATCCTGAGATGTCATGTGTCATGTGGTGTCATTTGGTATCATGTGTCATGTATCGTCATGTGTCATGTGATGTCATGTGTCATGTGTTGTCATGTGGTATCATGGGTCATGTGGTGTCATGTGTCATGTATCGTCATGTGTCATGTGATGTCATGTGTCATGTGGTGTCATGAGTCATCACGTGTCTTGTGTCACATGGTGTCATGTGTCACGAGGTGTCATGTGGTGTCATGTGTCATGTGTCATGTGTCATGTGATGTCATGTGTCATGTGATGTCATGTGTCATGTGGTGACATGTGTTGTCATGTGTCATGTATCATCATGTGTCATGTGGTGTCATGTATTGACATGATGTCATGTGTCATGTGGTGTCATGTGTCATGTGGAGTCATATGTCATGTTTCAAAAAATGTATATATCTAGAGGAGCTTACTGTAAGATTACTGTAAGCTTACTGTACTCTGTACCTTTCCGAGCACGAGCTGAATGCTAATTGGCTGTCAACTGTCTGTCAATACTCCAAACCAGAAAGTGTTGGCTGCCATCTTGTGCCTCGGTAGACTGAGGCACAAGAAAGCAGAAAAACAAACATGTAAAATGCAAAAAGGGGGCAGGGTAGAAACACCCTGCCCCCTAGGCCTGCTCTGGGTGTTTCACAAGGACCCCAAAGGCCCCCCCCCAAATTTTGTGGTGTCATGTGTGTCATGTGTCATCACGTGTCATGTGTCATGTGATGTCATGTGTCATGTGGTGTCATGTGTCATGTGATGTCATGTGTCATGTGGTGTCATGTGGTGTCATGTGTCATCATGTGTTGCCATGTGACGTCATGTGTCATGTGATGTCATGTGGTGTCATGTCATTACGTGTCATGTGTCATGTGGTGTCATGTGTCATGTGGTGTCATGTGTTATGTGATGTCATGTGTCATGTGTTGTCATGTGTCATGTGGTGTCATATGTCATGTGATGTCATGTGTCATGAGGTGTCATGTGGTGTCATGTGTCATGTGTCATGTGATGTCATGTGTCATGTGGTGACATGTGGTGTCATGTCATATATCGTCATGTGTCATGTGATATCATGTGTCATGTGTTGTCATGTGATGTCATGTGTCATATGGTGTCATGTGTCATGTGGTGTCATGTGTCATATGTCATCATGTGTCATGTGTTGTCATGTGGTGTCATGTGGTGACATGTCATGTGTCATGTGTCAAGTGGTGTCATGTGTCATGTGCTGTCATGTGTCATGTGTCATGTGGTGTCATATGTCATGTGTCGTCATGTGTCATGTGGTGTCATGTGGTGTCATTTGTCATCATGTGTTGTCATGTGTCATCATGTGGTCCATGTGACGTCATGTGTCATCATGTGTCATGTGTTGTCATATGGTGTCATGTGTCATCACGTGTCATGTGTCATGTGGTGTCACGTATCATGTGGTGTCATGTATCATATAGTGTCATGTGTCATGTGATGTCATGTGTCATGTGTTGTCATGTGATGTCATGTGTCATGTGGTGTCATGTGTCATGTAATGTCATGTGTCATGCGGTGTCATGTGTCATGTGTCATGTGGTGCCAAGTGTCATGTGGTGTCATGTGTCATGTATCGTCATGTGTCATGTGTTGTCATGTGATGTCATGTGTCATGTGGTGTCATGTGTCATGTGATGTCATGTGTCATGTGGTGTCATGTGTCATCATGTGTCATATGGTGTCATGTGTCATCACGTGTCATGTGTCATGTGGTGTCATGTGTTTTGTGGTGTCATGTGTCATGTATCGTCATGTGTCATGTGATGTCATGTGTCATGTGTTGTCATGTGATATCATGTGTCATGTGGTGTCATGTGGTGTCATGTGTCATGTATCGTCATGTGTCATGTGCCGTCATGTGTCATGTGATGTCATGTGTCATGTGATGTCATGTGTCATGTGTCGTCATGTGTCATCATGTGTCATGTGTTGTCTTGTGGTGTCATGTGTCATCACGTGTCTTGTGTCACGTGGTGTCATGAGGTGTCATGTGGTATCATATGTCATGTGTCATGTATCGTCATGTGATGTGTCATGTGTCATGTGGTGTCACGTGTCATGTATCGTCATGTGTCATGTGATGTCATGTGTCATGTGTTGTCATGTGTCATGTGGTATCATGTGTCATGTATCGTCATGTGTCATGTGTCATGTGTTGTCATGTGATGTCATGTGTCATGTGGTGTCATGTGTCATGTGATGTCATGTGTCATGTGTTGTCATGTGTCATGTGGTGTCATGTGATGTCATGTGTCATGTGGTGTCATGTGTCATCATGTGTCATGTATTGTCACGTGGTGTCATGAGCTGAATGTGTCATGTGGTGTCATGTGTCATGAGGTGTCATGTGGTGTCATGTGTCATGTATCGTCATGTGTCATGTGATGTCATGTGTCATGTGGTGACATGTGGTGTCATGTGTCATGTATCATCATGTGTCATGTGTCATGTGATGTCATGTGTCATGTGTTGTCATGTATCATGTGATGTCATGTGTCATGTGTTGTCATGTGATGTCATGTGTCATGTGGTGTCATATGTCATGTGATGTCATGTGTCATGCAGTGTCATGTGTCATGTGTTGCCAAGTGTCATGTGGTGTCATGTGTCATGTATCGTCATGTGTCATGTGATGTCATGTGTCATGTGTTGTCATGTGATGTCATGTGTCATGTGGTGTCATGTGTCATGTGATGTCATGTGTCATGTGGTGTCATGTGTCATGTGTTGCCAAGTGTCATGTGGTGTCATGTGTCATGTATCGTCATGTGTCATGTGATGTCATGTGTCATGTGTTGTCATGTGATGTCATGTGTCATGTGGTGTCATGTGTCATGTGATGTCATGTGTCATGTGGTGTCATGTGTCATCATGTGTCATATGGTGTCATGTGTCATCACGTGTCATGTTTAATGTATCGTCATGTGTCATGTGATGTCATGTGTCATGTGTTGTCATGTGATGTCATGTGTCATGTGGTGTCATGTGGTGTCATGTGTCATGTATCGTCATGTGTCATGTGATGTCATGTGTCATGTGTTGTCATGTGATGTCATGTGTCATGTGGTGTCATGTGTCATGTGATGTCATGTGTCATGTGTCGTCATGTGTCATGTGTTGTCTTGTGGTGTCATGTGTCATCACGTGTCTTGTGTCACGTGGTGTCATGTGTCATGTATCGTCATGTGTCATGTGATGTCATGTGTCAAGTGTTGTCATGTGATGTCATGTGTCATGTGGTGTCATGTGTCATGTGATGTCATGTGTCATGTGGTGTCATGTGTCATCATGTGTCATATGGTGTCATGTGTCATCACGTGTCATGTTTAATGTATCGTCATGTGTCATGTGATATCATGTGTCATGTGTTGTCATGTGATGTCATGTGTCATGTGGTGTCATGTGGTGTCATGTGTCATGTATCGTCATGTGATGTCATGTGTCATGTGTTGTCATGTGATGTCATGTGTCATGTGGTGTCATGTGTCATGTGATGTCATGTGTCATGTGTCGTCATGTGTCATGTGTTGTCTTGTGGTGTCATGTGTCATCACATGTCTTGTGTCATGTGGTGTCATGTGTCATGAGGTGTCATGTGGTGTCATGTGTCATGTGTCATGTATCGTCATATGTCATGTGATGTCATGTGTCATGTGTCATGTGTTGTCATGTGTCATGTGGTGTCATGTGTCATGTATCGTCATGTGTCATGTGATGTCATGTGTCATGTGTTGTCATGTGATGTCATGTGTCATGTGGTGTCATGTGGTATCATGTGTCATGTATCGTCATGTGTCATGTGTCATGTGTTGTCATGTGTCATGTGATGTCATGTGTCATGTGGTGTCATGTGGTGTCATGTGTCATGTATCGTCATGTGTCGTGATGTCATGTGTCATGTGTTGTCATGTGATGTCATGTGTCATGTGGTGTCATGTGTCATGTGGTGTCATGTGTCATGTGTTGCCATGTGTCATGTGGTGTCATGTGATGTCATGTGTCATGTGGTGTCATGTTTCATCATGTGTCATGTGTTGTCACGTGGTGTCATCACATGTCTTGTTTCATGTGGTGTCATGTGTCATGAGGTGTCATGTGGTGTCATGTGTCATGTATCATCATGTGTCATGTGATGTCATGTGTCATGTGGTGTCATGTGTCATGTATCATCATGTGTCATGTGGTGTCATGTGTCATCACGTGTCTTGTGTCACGTGGTGTCATGTGTCATGAGGTATCATGTGGTGTCATGTGTCATGTGTCATGTATCGTCATGTGTCATGTGATGTCATGTGTCATGTGATGTCATATGTCATGTGGTGACATGTGGTGTCATGTGTCATGTATCGTCATGTGTCGTGATGTCATGTGTCATGTGTTGTCATGTGATGTCATGTGTCATGTGGTGTCATGTGTCATGTGGTGTCATGTGTCATGTATCATGTGGAGTCATATGTCATGTGTCAAAAAATGTATATATCTAGAGGAGCTTACTGTAATATTACTAAAAGCTTACTGTACTCTGTACCTTTCCGAGCACGAGCTGAATGCTAATTGGCTGTCAACTGTCTGTCAATACTCCAACCAGAAAGTGTTGGCAGCCATCTTGTGCCTCGGTAGACTGAGGCACAAGAAAGCACAAAAACAAACGTGTAAAACGCAAAAAGGGGGCAGGGTAGAAACACCCTGCCCCCTAGGCCTGCTCTGGGTGTTTTACAAGGACCCCAAAGGCCCCCCCCCAAATTTTTGGGGGGACAAAAACCACGGGGGACGAGTACCATACGAGTCCTGAAAGCTTACTGTAAGCTTACTGTACTATGTACCTGCGCGAGCTGAATGCTAATTGGCTATCAACTGTCTGTCAACACTCCAAACCAGGAAGTGTTGGCCGCCATCTTGTGCCTCGGTAGACTGAGGCACAAGAAAGCAGAAAAACAAACAAGTAGAACGCAAAAAGGGGGCAGGGTAGAAACCCCCTGACCCCCTAGGCCTGCTCAGGGATCCCACAAGGACCCACAAGGCCCCCCATTATTTTTTTTTACAAAAACTGCAGAGTACGAGTACTGTACAAGCACAGTAAGCTTACTGTAAGCTTACTGTAATCTGTACCTCCCCGAGCACAAGCTGAATGTTAATTGGCTGTCAACTGTCTGTAAACACTCCAAACAATCATGTGTCATGTGTTGTCATGTGGTGTCATGTGTCATCACGTGTCATGTGATGTCATGTGTCATGTGGTGTCATGTGTCATGTGATGTCATATGTCATGTGCTGTCATGTGCTGTCATGTGTCATGTGTCATGTGGTGTCATATGTCATGTGTCATCATGTGTCATCTTGTGTCCTGTGGTGTCATGTGGTGTCATGTGTCATCATGTGTTGTCATGTGTCATCATGTAGTGCCATGTGATGTCATGTGTTGTCAGTCATGTGGTGTCATGTGGTGTCATGTGTCATCATGTGTCATGTGTTGTCATGTGGTGTTATGTGTCATCACGTGTCATGTGTCATGTGGTGTCATGTGTCATGTGGTGTCATGTGTCATGTGTCATGTGACATGACATGTGATGTCATGTGTCATGGGGCGTCATGTGTCATGTGATGTCATGTGTCATGTGTCGTCATGTGTCATCATGTGTCATCATGTGTCATGTGTTGTCATGTGTCATGTGGTGTCATGTGTCATGTATCGTCATGTGTCATGTGATGTCATGTGTCATGTGTTGTCATGTGATGTCATGTGGTGTTATGTGTCATGTGGTGTCATGTGTCATGTATCGTCATGTGTCATGTGTCATGTGTTGTCATGTGATGTCATGTGTCATGTGGTGTCATGTGTCATGTGATGTCATGTGTCATGTGTTGTCATGTGTCATGTGGTGTCATGTGATGTCATGTGTCATGTGGTGTCATGTGTCCTCATGTGTCATGTGTTGTCACGTGGTGTCATGTATCATCACATGTCTTGTGTCATGTGGTGTCATGTGTCATGAGGTGTCATGTGTCATGTATCGTCCTGTGTCATGTGATGTCATGTGGTGTCATGTGTCATGTGATGTCATGTGTCATGTGGTGACATGTGGTGTCATGTGTCATGTATTGTGTGTCATGTATCATCATGTGTCATGTGGTGTCATGTGATGTCATGTGTCATGTGTTGTCATGTGTCATCACGTCATGTGTCATGTGGTGTCATGTGTGTCATGTGTCATCACATGTCATGTGATGTCATGTGTCATGTGGTGTCATGTGTCATGTGATGTCATGTGTCATGTGGTGTCATGTGGTGTCATGTGTCATCATGTGTTGCCATGTGACGTCATGTGTCATGTGATGTCATGTGGTGTCATGTGGTGTCGTGTCATTACGTGTCATGTGTCATGTGGTGTCATGTGTCATGTGGTGTCATGTGTCATGTGATGTCATGTGTCATGTGTTGTCATGTGTCATGTGGTGTCATGTGTCATGTGATGTCATGTGCCATGTGGTGTCATGTGTCATCACGTGTCATGTGGTGTCATGTGGTGTCATGTGTCCTGTATTGTCATGTGTCATGTGATGTCATGTGTCATGTGTTGTCATGTGATGTCATGGGTCATGTGGTGTCATGTGTCATGTGGTGTCATGTGTCATGTATCGTCATGTATTGTCATGTGTCATGTGATGTCATGTGTCATATGTTATCCTGAGATGTCATGTGTCATGTGGTGTCATTTGGTATCATGTGTCATGTATCGTCATGTGTCATGTGATGTCATGTGTCATGTGTTGTCATGTGGTGTCATGGGTCATTTGGTGTCATGTGTCATGTATCGTCATGTGTCATGTGATGTTATGTGTCATGTGTTGTCGTGATGTCATGAGTCATCACGTGTCTTGTGTCACATGGTGTCATGTGTCATGAGGTGTCATGTGGTGTCATGTGTCATGTGTCATGTGTCATGTGATGTCATGTGTCATGTGATGTCATGTGTCATGTGGTGACATGTGGTGTCATGTGTCATGTATCATCATGTGTCATGTGGTGTCATGTATTGACATGATGTCATGTGTCAATGTGGTGTCATGTGTCATGTGGTGTCATGTGTCATGTGGAGTCATATGTCATGTTTCAAAAAATTTATATATCTAGAGGAGCTTACTGTAAGATTACTGTAAGCTTACTGTACTCTGTACCTTTCCGAGCATGAGCTGAATGCTAATTGGCTGGTAACTGTCTGTCAATACTCCAAACCAGAAAGTGTTGGCAGCCATCTTGTGCCTCGGTAGACTGAGGCACAAGAAAGCAGAAAAACAAACATGTAAAATGCAAAAAGGTGGCAGGGTAGAAACATCCTGCCCCCTAGGCCTGCTCTGGGTGTTTCACAAGGACCCCAAAGCCCCCCCCCCAAATTTTGTGGTGTCATGTGTGTCATGTGTCATCACGTGTCATGTGTCATGTGATGTCATGTGTCATGTGGTGTCATGTGTCATGTGATGTCATGTGTCATGTGGTGTCATGTGGTGTCATGTGTCATCATGTGTTGCCATGTGACGTCATGTGTCATGTGATGTCATGTGGTGTCATGTGGTGTCGTGTCATTACGTGTCATGTGTCATGTGGTGTCATGTGTCATGTGGTGTCATATGTCATGTGATGTCATGTGTCATGTGTTGTCATGTGTCATGTGGTGTCATGTGTCATGTGATGTCATGTGTCATGAGGTGTCATGTGGTATCATGTGTCATGTGTCATGTGATGTCATGTGTCATGTGGTGACATGTGGTGTCATGTCTCATGTATCGTCATGTGTCATGTGATATCATGTGTCATGTGTTGTCATGTGATGTAATGTGTCATATGGTGTCATGTGTCATGTGGTGTCATGTGTCATATGTCATCATGTGTCATGTGTTGTCATGTGGTGTCATGTGGTGACATGTCATGTGTCATGTGTCAAGTGGTGTCATGTGTCATGTGCTGTCATGTGCTGTCATGTGTCATGTGTCATGTGGTGTCATATGTCATGTGTCGTCATGTGTCATGTGGTGTCATTTGTCATCATGTGTTGTCATGTGTCATCATGTGGTGCCATGTGACGTCATGTGTCATCATGTGTCATGTGTTGTCATATGGTGTCATGTGTCATCACGTGTCATGTGTCATGTGGTGTCATGTATCATGTGGTGTCATGTATCATATAGTGTCATGTGTCATGTGATGTCATGTGTCATGTGTTGTCATGTGATGTCATGTGTCATGTGGTGTCATGTGTCATGTGATGTCATGTGTCATGCGGTGTCATGTGTCATGTGTCATGTGGTGCCAAGTGTCATGTGGTGTCATGTGTCATGTATCGTCATGTGTCATGTGATGTCATGTGTCATGTGTTGTCATGTGATGTCATGTGTCATGTGGTGTCATGTGTCCTGTGATGTCATGTGTCATGTGGTGTCATGTGTCATCATGTGTCATATGGTGTCATGTGTCATCACGTGTCATGTGTCATGTGGTGTCATGTGTTTTGTGGTGTCATGTGTCATATATCGTCTTTTGTCATGTGATGTCATGTGTCATCATGTAGTGCCATGTGATGTCATGTGTTGTCAGTCATGTGGTGTCATGTGGTGTCATGTGTCATCATGTGTCATGTGTTGTCATGTGGTGTTATGTGTCATCACGTGTCATGTGTCATGTGGTGTCATGTGTCATGTGGTGTCATGTGTCATGTGTCATGTGACATGACATGTGATGTCATGTGTCATGGGGCGTCATGTGTCATGTGATGTCATGTGTCATGTAGTGTCATGTGTCATCATGTGTCATGTGGTGTCATGTGTCATCATGTGTCATGTGTTGTCATGTGTCATGTGGTGTCATGTGTCATGTATCGTCATGTGTCATGTGATGTCATGTGTCATGTGTTGTCATGTGATGTCATGTGTCATGTGGTGTTATGTGTCATGTGGTGTCATGTGTCATGTATCGTCATGTGTCATGTGTCATGTGTTGTCATGTGATGTCATGTGTCATGTGGTGTCATGTGTCATGTGATGTCATGTGTCATGTGTTGTCATGTGTCATGTGGTGTCATGTGATGTCATGTGTCATGTGGTGTCATGTGTCCTCATGTGTCACGTGTTGTGACGTGGTGTCATGTATCATCACATGTCTTGTGTCATGTGGTGTCATGTGTCATGAGGTGTCATGTGTCATGTATCGTCCTGTGTCATCTGATGTCATGTGGTGTCATGTGTCATGTGATGTCATGTGTCATGTGGTGACATGTGGTGTCATGTGTCATGTATTGTGTGTCATGTATCATCATGTGTCATGTGGTGTCATGTGATGTCATGTGTCATGTGTTGTCATGTGTCATCACGTCATGTGTCATGTGGTGTCATGTGTGTCATGTGTCATCACATGTCATGTGATGTCATGTGTCATGTGGTGTCATGTGTCATGTGATGTCATGTGTCATGTGGTGTCATGTGGTGTCATGTGTCATCATGTGTTGCCATGTGACGTCATGTGTCATGTGATGTCATGTGGTGTCATGTGGTGTCGTGTCATTACGTGTCATGTGTCATGTGGTGTCATATTTCATGTGGTGTCATGTGTCATGTGATGTCATGTGTCATGTGTTGTCATGTGTCATGTGGTGTCATGTGTCATGTGATGTCATGTGCCATGTGGTGTCATGTGTCATCACGTGTCATGTGGTGTCATCTGTCATGTGGTGTCATGTGTCCTGTATTGTCATGTGTCATGTGATGTCATGTGTCATGTGTTGTCATGTGATGTCATGGGTCATGTGGTGTCATGTGTCATGTGGTGTCATGTGTCATGTATCGTCATGTATTGTCATGTGTCATGTGATGTCATGTGTCATATGTTATCCTGAGATGTCATGTGTCATGTGGTGTCATTTGGTATCATGTGTCATGTATCGTCATGTGTCATGTGATATCATGTGTCATGTGTTGTCATGTGGTGTCATGGGTCATTTGGTGTCATGTGTCATGTATCGTCATGTGTCATGCGATGTTATGTGTCATGTGTTGTCGTGATGTCATGAGTCATCACGTGTCTTGTGTCACATGGTGTCATGTGTCATGAGGTGTCATGTGGTGTCATGTGTCATGTGTCATGTGTCATATGATGTCATGTGTCATGTGATGTCATGTGTCATGTGGTGACATGTGGTGTCATGTGTCATGTATCATCATGTGTCATGTGGTGTCATGTATTGACATGATGTCATGTGTCAATGTGGTGTCATGTGTCATGTGGTGTCATGTGTCATGTGGAGTCATATGTCATGTTTCAAAAAATGTATATATCTAGAGGAGCTTACTGTAAGATTACTGTAAGCTTACTGTACTCTGTACCTTTCCGAGCATGAGCTGAATGCTAATTGGCTGGTAACTGTCTGTCAATACTCCAAACCAGAAAGTGTTGGCAGCCATCTTGTGCCTCGGTAGACTGAGGCACAAGAAAGCAGAAAAACAAACATGTAAAATGCAAAAAGGGGGCAGGGTAGAAACACCCTGCCCCCTAGGCCTGCTCTGGGTGTTTCACAAGGACCCCAAAGCCCCCCCCCCAAATTTTGTGGTGTCATGTGTGTCATGTGTCATCACGTGTCATGTGTCATGTGATGTCATGTGTCATGTGGTGTCATGTGTCATGTGATGTCATGTGTCATGTGGTGTCATTTGGTGTCATGTGTCATCATGTGTTGCCATGTGACGTCATGTGTCATGTGATGTCATGTGGTGTCATGTGGTGTCGTGTCATTACGTGTCATGTGTCATGTGGTGTCATGTGTCATGTGGTGTCATGTGTCATGTGATGTCATGTGTCATGTGTTGTCATGTGTCATGTGGTGTCATGTGTCATGTGATGTCATGTGTCATGAGGTGTCATGTGGTATCATGTGTCATGCGTCATGTGATGTCATGTGTCATGTGGTCACATGTGGTGTCATGTCTCATGTATCGTCATGTGTCATGTGATATCATGTGTCATGTGTTGTCATGTGATGTCATGTGTCATATGGTGTCATGTGTCATGTGGTGTCATGTGTCATATGTCATCATGTGTCATGTGTTGTCATGTGGTGTCATGTGGTGACATGTCATGTGTCATGTGTCAAGTGGTGTCATGTGTCATGTGCTGTCATGTGCTGTCATGTGTCATGTGTCATGTGGTGTCATATGTCATGTGTCGTCATGTGTCATGTGGTGTCATTTGTCATCATGTGTTGTCATGTGTCATCATGTGGTGCCATGTGACGTCATGTGTCATCATGTGTCATGTGTTGTCATATGGTGTCATGTGTCATCACGTGTCATGTGTCATGTGGTGTCATGTATCATGTGGTGTCATGTATCATATAGTATCATGTGTCATGTGATGTCATGTGTCATGTGTTGTCATGTGATGTCATGTGTCATGTGGTGTCATGTGTCATGTGATGTCATGTGTCATGCGGTGTCATGTGTCATGTGTCATGTGGTGCCAAGTGTCATGTGGTGTCATGTGTCATGTATCGTCATGTGTCATGTGATGTCATGTGTCATGTGTTGTCATGTGATGTCATGTGTCATGTGGTGTCATGTGTCCTGTGATGTCATGTGTCATGTGGTGTCATGTGTCATCATGTGTCATATGGTGTCATGTGTCATCACGTGTCATGTGTCATGTGGTGTCATGTGTTTTGTGGTGTCATGTGTCATATATCGTCATTTGTCATGTGATGTCATGTGTCATGTGTTGTCATGTGATGTCATGTGTCATGTGGTATCATGTGGTGTCATGTGTCATGTATCATCATGTGTCATGTGATGTCTTGTGGTGTCATGTGTCATCACGTGTCTTGTGTCACGTGGTGTCATGAGGTGTCATGTGGTGTCATGTGTCATGTGTCATGTATCGTCATGTGATGTGTCATGTGTCATGTGGTGTCACGTGTCATGTATCGTCATGTGTCATGTGATGTCATGTGTCATGTGTTGTCATGTGATGTCATGTGTCATGTGGTGTCATGTGTCATGTGGTATCATGTGTCATGTATCGTCATGTGTCATGTGTCATGTGTTAAAAGGAGTGGGACTGTGTCCAGTCCCCAGCAAATGCACAGCGCTATGCCATCTTTGGCCAGCTTTTTCCAACTTTTATCATTTTAATCCATTATTATCCGTTTTATCATTTTTTATCCACTTTTGTAGAGACGGGACCACACGCTCCGTGTACATGTTATTTGCAAATTTCTACTGTTCAAATGGTGTCACTCTGGACTTTTCCAAGAACATGATAGATACATGAATTCTTTCAAGGCAGTGTTTATTCAAATAAAATCACCCAATGCATTTCGGGCTGTCGCGCCCTTCTTCGGGGGTCACTGTAAATGATCACAAAACAATATAATTACCCAACTGTTAACACAAAGTTTTCACGTTTATCAATATAACTATAACATTCTACTACAAAAACATGTCATGTCTATTACTCAAAATGAATCACGGTATTATGATTATCCAGTGAACCACTATGTACCTTTGTTTCTAACCCTTCCTATCAAGATTACTCCTTCCCGACCTCAATATTCTGCTATGCCACCCAGTATCCTCCATCAATCCCTCATCATGCAGATTTCACATTGCTATGTATCTAAAGCAGCGTTCTATTCAAAAGCTAGAAAGTGACTGTTTGTTTCTGCCCCTGGTAACTATAACGGAAACCCCATGTAATAGCACATTTCACTCACTTATTTTTTCACTCGTTTTTTGACTAGCGGTATAGAAACCTTCTGCGCTATTTTACCGGCACTAAACATCCGCTAAAAAAACACCTCCCTCCATATTATAAATTCGTTGGTCTGAACCCTTAAATGTCACATACCTGCCATTCACAATCGGAAGCAAACAAACAGAATCTGCCACTGCTTACTGCGCCAGCCTGTTACATCCCACAATCCCTCCCTGTATTTCACCTCCGTGCCTGTGACCCTGATTGGTCCAAAGTTGTTTGAAAAAAGGTACCATTTTAGTCCGTGCTAGTATTGGTTCCACCTGATATATATTACTAAAAGACTTCATTTCCCATGGTGCACTACCCTGAAGTCAAGCCCACTGGGACTCCCTATAATCACACACCGAGATTGTACCCAGTCCCTTAATAAACGTGAAGATAAACGTGCTTGTGTATTATATATAAAGAACAGTCTTTCATTGCTCATTGTTTCACTGCTTCTTTCCTGAACCACGGTGATATATCTTGCGTGTGGACTCGACAATTGTTCCATATTCGTTCCTTCATCTTGGGTGCAGTCCTGGTTTTGGGCAAAAGTTAAGATGCGTTTTTGTGGAGTCAGGACGCACACCTGTGCTTCAATTTCAAACCAGTAATTTAGTCCAACATTTTTCTTTGCATGCGTGCTATTAACTGAAGTGCCCCGCCCAAGGGCACCGGGTACTAACATCAAAAGGAGTGGGACTGTGTCCAGTCCCCAGCAAATGCACAGCGCTATGCCATCTTTGGCCAGCTTTTTCCAACTTTTATCATTTTAATCCATTATTATCCGTTTTATCATTTTTTATCCACTTTTGTAGAGACGGGACCACACGCTCCGTGTACATGTTATTTGCAAATTTCTACTGTTCAAATGGTGTCACTCTGGACTTTTCCAAGAACATGATAGATACATGAATTCTTTCAAGGCAGTGTTTATTCAAATAAAATCACCCAATGCATTTCGGGCTGTCGCGCCCTTCTTCGGGGGTCACTGTAAATGATCACAAAACAATGTAATTACCCAACTGTTAACACAAAGTTTTCACGTTTATCAATATAACTATAACATTCTACTACAAAAACATGTCATGTCTATTACTCAAAATGAATCACGGTATTATGATTATCCAGTGAACCACTATGTACCTTTGTTTCTAACCCTTCCTATCAAGATTACTCCTTCCCGACCTCAATATGTGTCATGTGTTGTCATGTGATGTCATATGTCATGTGGTGTCATGTGTCATGTGATGTCATGTGTCATGAATCGTCATGTGTCATGTGTTGTCTTGTGGTATCATGTGTCATGTGTCATGTATCGTCATGTGATGTGTCATGTGTCATGTGGTGTCACGTGTCATGTATCGTCATGTGTCATGTGATGTCATGTGTCATGTGTTGTCATGTGATGTCATGTGTCATGTGGTGTCATGTGTCATGTGGTATCATGTGTCATGTATCGTCATGTGTCATGTGTCATGTGTTGTCATGTGGTGTCATGTGTCATGTGATGTCATGTGTCATGTGTTGTCATGTGTCATGTGGTGCCATGTGATATCATGTGTCATGTGATGTCATGTGTCATGTATTGTCACGTGGTGTCATGAGCTGAATGTGTCATGTGGTGTCATGTGTCATGAGGTGTCATGTGGTGTCATGTGTCATGTATCGTCATGTGTCATGTGATGTCATGTGTCATGTGGTGACATGTGGTGTCATGTGTCATGTATCATCATGTGTCATGTGTCATGTGATGTCATGTGTCATGTGTTGTCATGTATCATGTGATGTCATGTGTCATGTGTTGTCATGTGATGTCATGTGTCATGTGGTGTCATGTGTCATGTGATGTCATTTGTCATGCGGTGTCATGTGTCATGTGTTGCCAAGTGTCATGTGGTGTCATTCGTCATGTATCGTCATGTGTCATGTGATGTCATGTGTCATGTGTTGTCATGTGATGTCATGTGTCATGTGGTGTCATGTGTCATGTGATGTCATGTGTCATGTGGTGTCATGTGTCATCATGTGTCATATGGTGTCATGTGTCATCACGTGTCATGTTTAATGTATCATCATGTGTCATGTGATGTCATGTGTTGTCATGTGATGTCATGTGTCATGTGGTGTCATGTGTCATCACATGTCATGTGGTGTCATGTGTCATGTGGTGTCATGTGTCCTGTATTGTCATGTGTCATGTGATGTCATGGGTCATGTGGTGTCATGTGTCATGTGGTGTCATGTGTCATGTGGTGTCATGTGTCCTGTATTGTCATGTGTCATGTGATGTCATGGGTCATGTGGTGTCATGTGTCATGTGGTGTCATGTGTCATGTATCGTCATGTATTGTCATGTGTCATGTGATGTCATGTGTCATATGTTATCCTGAGATGTCATGTGTCATGTGGTGTCATTTGGTATCATGTGTCATGTATCGTCATGTGTCATGTGATGTCATGTGTCATGTGTTGTCATGTGGTGTCATGGGTCATGTGGTGTCATGTGTCATGTATCGTCATGTGTCATGTGATGTCATGTGTCATGTGTTGTCATGTGGTGTCATGAGTCATCACGTGTCTTGTGTCACATGGTGTCATGTGTCACGAGGTGTCATGTGGTGTCATGTGTCATGTGTCATGTGTCATGTGATGTCATGTGTCATGTGATGTCATGTGTCATGTGGTGACATGTGTTGTCATGTGTCATGTATCATCATGTGTCATGTGGTGTCATGTATTGACATGATGTCATGAGTCATGTGGTGTCATGGGTCATGTGGAGTCATATGTCATGTTTCAAAAAATGTATATATCTAGAGGAGCTTACTGTAAGATTACTGTAAGCTTACTGTACTCTGTACCTTTCCGAGCACGAGCTGAATGCTAATTGGCTGTCAACTGTCTGTCAATACTCCAAACCAGAAAGTGTTGGCTGCCATCTTGTGCCTCGGTAGACTGAGGCACAAGAAAGCAGAAAAACAAACATGTAAAATGCAAAAAGGGGGCAGGGTAGAAACACCCTGCCCCCTAGGCCTGCTCTGGGTGTTTCACAAGGACCCCAAAGGCCCCCCCCCAAATTTTGTGGTGTCATGTGTGTCATGTGTCATCACGTGTCATGTGTCATGTGATGTCATGTGTCATGTGGTGTCATGTGTCATGTGATGTCATGTGTCATGTGGTGTCATGTGGTGTCATGTGTCATCATGTGTTGCCATGTGACGTCATGTGTCATGTGATGTCATGTGGTGTCGTGTCATTACGTGTCATGTGTCATGTGGTGTCATGTGTCATGTGGTGTCATGTGTCATGTGATGTCATGTGTCATGTGTTTTCATGTGTCATGTGGTGTCATATGTCATGTGATGTCATGTGTCATGAGGTGTCATGTGGTGTCATGTGTCATGTGTCATGTGTCATGTGGTGACATGTGGCGTCATGTCATGTATCGTCATGTGTCATGTGATATCATGTGTCATGTGTTGTCATGTGATGTCATGTGTCATATGGTGTCATGTGTCATGTGGTGTCATGTGTCATATGTCATCATGTGTCATGTGTTGTCATGTGGTGTCATGTGGTGACATGTCATGTGTCATGTGTCAAGTGGTGTCATGTGTCATGTGCTGTCATGTGCTGTCATGTGTCATGTGTCATGTGGTGTCATATGTCATGTGTCGTCATGTGTCATGTGGTGTCATGTGGTGTCATTTGTCATCATGTGTTGTCATGTGTCATCATGTGGTCCATGTGATATCATGTGTCATCATGTGTCATGTGTTGTCATATGGTGTCATGTGTCATCACGTGTCATGTGTCATGTGGTGTCACGTATCATGTGGTGTCATGTATCATATAGTGTCATGTGTCATGTGATGTCATGTGTCATGTGTTGTCATGTGATGTCATGTGTCATGTGGTGTCATGTGTCATGTGATGTCATGTGTCATGCGGTGTCATGTGTCATGTGTCATGTGGTGCCAAGTGTCATGTGGTGTCATGTGTCATGTATCGTCATGTGTCATGTGTTGTCATGTGATGTCATGTGTCATGTGGTGTCATGTGTCATGTGATGTCATGTGTCATGTGGTGTCATGTGTCATCATGTGTCATATGGTGTCATGTGTCATCACGTGTCATGTGTCATGTGGTGTCATGTGTTTTGTGGTGTCATGTGTCATGTATCGTCATGTGTCATGTGATGTCATGTGTCATGTGTTGTCATGTGATATCATGTGTCATGTGGTGTCATGTGGTGTCATGTGTCATGTATCGTCATGTGTCATTTGCCGTCATGTGTCATGTGTTGCCATGTGATGTCATGTGTCATGTGATGTCATGTGTCATGTGATGTCATGTGTCATGTGTCGTCATGTGTCATCATGTGTCATGTGTTGTCTTGTGGTGTCATGTGTCATCACGTGTCTTGTGTCACGTGGTGTCATGAGGTGTCATGTGGTATCATGTGTCATGTGTCATGTATCGTCATGTGATGTGTCATGTGTCATGTGGTGTCACGTGTCATGTATCGTCATGTGTCATGTGATGTCATGTGTCATGTGTTGTCATGTGTCATGTGGTATCATGTGTCATGTATCGTCATGTGTCATGTGTCATGTGTTGTCATGTGATGTCATGTGTCATGTGGTGTCATGTGTCATGTGATGTCATGTGTCATGTGTTGTCATGTGTCATGTGGTGTCATGTGATGTCATGTGTCATGTGGTGTCATGTGTCATCATGTGTCATGTATTGTCACGTGGTGTCATGAGCTGAATGTGTCATGTGGTGTCATGTGTCATGAGGTGTCATGTGGTGTCATGTGTCATGTATCGTCATGTGTCATGTGATGTCATATGTCATGTGGTGACATGTGGTGTCATGTGTCATGTATCATCATGTGTCATGTGTCATGTGATGTCATGTGTCATGTGTTGTCATGTATCATGTGATGTCATGTGTCATGTGTTGTCATGTGATGTCATGTGTCATGTGGTGTCATGTGTCATGTGATGTCATGTGTCATGCGGTGTCATGTGTCATGTGTTGCCAAGTGTCATGTGGTGTCATGTGTCATGTATCGTCATGTGTCATGTGATGTCATGTGTCATGTGTTGTCATGTGATGTCATGTGTCATGTGGTGTAATGTGTCATGTGATGTCATGTGTCATGTGGCGTCATGTGTCATGTATCGTCATGTGATGTCATGTGTCATGTGTTGTCATGTGATGTCATGTGTCATGTGGTGTCATGTGTCATGTGATGTCATGTGTCATGTGGTGTCATGTGTCATCATGTGTCATATGGTGTCATGTGTCATCACGTGTCATGTTTAATGTATCGTCATGTGTCATGTGATGTCATGTGTCATGTGTTGTCATGTGATGTCATGTGTCATGTGGTGTCATGTGGTGTCATGTGTCATGTATCGTCATGTGTCATGTGATGTCATGTGTCATGTGTTGTCATGTGATGTCATGTGTCATGTGGTGTCATGTGTCATGTGATGTCATGTGTCATGTGTCGTCATGTGTCATGTGTTGTCTTGTGGTGTCATGTGTCATCACGTGTCTTGTGTCACGTGGTGTCATGTGTCATGAGGTGTCATGTGGTGTCATGTGTCATGTGTCATGTATCGTCATATGTCATGTGATGTCATGTGTCATGTGTCATGTGTTGTCATGTGTCATGTGGTGTCATGTGTCATGTATCGTCATGTGTCATGTGATGTCATGTGTCATGTGTTGTCATGTGATGTCATGTGTCATGTGGTGTCATGTGTCATGTGTCATGTGTTGTCATGTGATGTCATGTGTCATGTGGTATCATGTGTCATGTGATGTCATGTGTCATGTGTTGCCATGTGTCATGTGGTGTCATGTGATGTCATGTGTCATGTGGTGTCATGTTTCATCATGTGTCATGTGTTGTCACGTGGTGTCATCACATGTCTTGTTTCATGTGGTGTCATGTGTCATGAGGTGTCATGTGGTGTCATGTGTCATGTATCATCATGTGTCATGTGATGTCATGTGTCATGTGGTGTCATGTGTCATGTATCATCATGTGTCATGTGGTGTCATGTGGTGTCATGTGTCATCACGTGTCTTGTGTCACGTGGTGTCATGTGTCATGAGGTATCATGTGGTGTCATGTGTCATGTGTCATGTATCGTCATGTGTCATGTGATGTCATGTGTCATGTGATGTCATATGTCATGTGGTGACATGTGGTGTCATGTGTCATGTATCGTCATGTGTCATGATGTCATGTGTCATGTGTTGTCATGTGATGTCATGTGTCATGTGGTGTCATGTGTCATGTGGTGTCATGTGTCATGTATCATGTGGAGTCATATGTCATGTGTCAAAAAATGTATATATCTAGAGGAGCTTACTGTAATATTACTAAAAGCTTACTGTACTCTGTACCTTTCCGAGCACGAGCTGAATGCTAATTGGCTGTCAACTGTCTGTCAATACTCCAACCAGAAAGTGTTGGCAGCCATCTTGTGGCTCGGTAGACTGAGGCACAAGAAAGCACAAAAACAAACGTGTAAAACGCAAAAAGGGGGCAGGGTAGAAACACCCTGCCCCCTAGGCCTGCTCTGGGTGTTTTACAAGGACCCCAAAGGCCCCCCCCCAAATTTTTGGGGGGACAAAAACCACGGGGGACGAGTACCATACGAGTCCTGTAAGCTTACTGTAAGCTTACTGTACTATGTACCTGCGCGAGCTGAATGCTAATTGGCTATCAACTGTCTGTCAACACTCCAAACCAGGAAGTGTTGGCCGCCATCTTGTGCCTCGGTAGACTGAGGCACAAGAAAGCAGAAAAACAAACAAGTAGAACGCAAAAAGGGGGCAGGGTAGAAACCCCCTGACCCCCTAGGCCTGCTCAGGGATCCCACAAGGACCCACAAGGCCCCCCATTATTTTTTTTTACAAAAACTGCAGAGTACGAGTACTGTACAAGCACAGTAAGCTTACTGTAAGCTTACTGTAATCTGTACCTCCCCGAGCACGAGCTGAATGTTAATTGGCTGTCAACTGTCTGTAAACACTCCAAACAATCATGTGTCATGTGTTGTCATGTGGTGTCATGTGTCATCACGTGTCATGTGATGTCATGTGTCATGTATCGTCATGTGTCATGTGTTGTCATGTGATGTCATGTGTCATGTGGTGTCATGTGTCATGTGATGTCATGTGTCATGTGGTGTCATGTGTCATCATGTGTCATATGGTGTCATGTGTCATCACGTGTCATGTGTCATGTGGTGTCATGTGTTTTGTGGTGTCATGTGTCATGTATCGTCATGTGTCATGTGATGTCATGTGTCATGTGTTGTCATGTGATATCATGTGTCATGTGGTGTCATGTGGTATCATGTGTCATGTATCGTCATGTGTCATGTGCCGTCATGTGTCATGTGTTGCCATGTGATGTCATGTGTCATGTGATGTCATGTGTCATGTGTCGTCATGTGTCATCATGTGTCATGTGTTGTCTTGTGGTGTCATGTGTCATCACGTGTCTTGTGTCACGTGGTGTCATGAGGTGTCATGTGGTATCATGTGTCATGTGTCATGTATCGTCATGTGATGTGTCATGTGTCATGTGGTGTCACGTGTCATGTATCGTCATGTGTCATGTGATGTCATGTGTCATGTGTTGTCATGTGTCATGTGGTATCATGTGTCATGTATCGTCATGTGTCATGTGTCATGTGTTGTCATGTGATGTCATGTGTCATGTGGTGTCATGTGTCATGTGATGTCATGTGTCATGTGTTGTCATGTGTCATGTGGTGTCATGTGATGTCATGTGTCATGTGGTGTCATGTGTCATCATGTGTCATGTATTGTCACGTGGTGTCATGAGCTGAATGTGTCATGTGGTGTCATGTGTCATGAGGTGTCATGTGGTGTCATGTGTCATGTATCGTCATGTGTCATGTGATGTCATGTGTCATGTGGTGACATGTGGTGTCATGTGTCATGTATCATCATGTGTCATGTGTCATGTGATGTCATGTGTCATGTGTTGTCATGTATCATGTGATGTCATGTGTCATGTGTTGTCATGTGATGTCATGTGTCATGTGGTGTCATGTGTCATGTGATGTCATGTGTCATGCGGTGTCATGTGTCATGTCTTGCCAAGTGTCATGTGGTGTTATGTGTCATGTATCGTCATGTGTCATGTGATGTCATGTGTCATGTGTTGTCATGTGATGTCATGTGTCATGTGGTGTAATGTGTCATGTGATGTCATGTGTCATGTGGCGTCATGTGTCATGTGTTGCCAAGTGTCATGTGGTGTCATGTGTCATGTATCGTCATGTGTCATGTGATGTCATGTGTCATGTGTTGTCATGTGATGTCATGTGTCATGTGGTGTCATGTGTCATGTGATGTCATGTGGTGTCATGTGTCATCATGTGTCATATGGTGTCATGTGTCATCACGTGTCATGTTTAATGTATCGTCATGTGTCATGTGATGTCATGTGTCATGTGTTGTCATGTGATGTCATGTGTCATGTGGTGTCATGTGGTGTCATGTGTCATGTATCGTCATGTGTCATGTGATGTCATGTGTCATGTGTTGTCATGTGATGTCATGTGTCATGTGGTGTCATGTGTCATGTGATGTCATGTGTCATGTGTCGTCATGTGTCATGTGTTGTCTTGTGGTGTCATGTGTCATCACGTGTCTTGTGTCACGTGGTGTCATGTGTCATGAGGTGTCATGTGGTGTCATGTGTCATGTGTCATGTATCGTCATATGTCATGTGATGTCATGTGTCATGTGTCATGTGTTGTCATGTGTCATGTGGTGTCATGTGTCATGTATCGTCATGTGTTATGTGATGTCATGTGTCATGTGTTGTCATGTGATGTCATGTGTCATGTGGTGTCATGTGTCATGTGTCATGTGTTGTCATGTGATGTCATGTGTCATGTGGTATCATGTGTCATGTGATGTCATGTGTCATGTGTTGCCATGTGTCATGTGGTGTCATGTGACGTCATGTGTCATGTGGTGTCATGTTTCATCATGTGTCATGTGTTGTCACGTGGTGTCATCACATGTCTTGTTTCATGTGGTGTCATGTGTCATGAGGTGTCATGTGGTGTCATGTGTCATGTATCATCATGTGTCATGTGATGTCATGTGTCATGTGGTGTCATGTGTCATGTATCATCATGTGTCATGTGGTGTCATGTGGTGTCATGTGTCATCACGTGTCATGTGTCATATGGTGTCATGTGTCATCACGTGTCATGTGTCATGTGGTGTCATGTGTTTTGTGGTGTCATGTGTCATATATCGTCATTTGTCATGTGATGTCATGTGTCATGTGTTGTCATGTGATGTCATGTGTCATGTGGTGTCATGTGGTGTCATGTGTCATGTATCATCATGTGTCATGTGATGTCTTGTGGTGTCATGTGTCATCACGTGTCTTGTGTCACGTGGTGTCATGAGGTGTCATGTGGTGTCATGTGTCATGTGTCATATATCGTCATGTGATGTGTCATGTGTCATGTGGTGTCACGTGTCATGTATCGTCATGTGTCATGTGATGTCATGTGTCATGTGTTGTCATGTGATGTCATGTGTCATGTGGTGTCATGTGTCATGTGGTATCATGTGTCATGTATCGTCATGTGTCATGTGTCATGTGTTAAAAGGAGTGGGACTGTGTCCAGTCCCCAGCAAATGCACAGCGCTATGCCATCTTTGGCCAGCTTTTTCCAACGTTTATCATTTTAATCCATTATTATCCGTTTTATCATTTTTTATCCACTTTTGTAGAGACGGGACCACACGCTCCGTGTACATGTTATTTGCAAATTTCTACTGTTCAAATGGTGTCACTCTGGACTTTTCCAAGAACATGATAGATACATGAATTCTTTCAAGGCAGTGTTTATTCAAATAAAATCACCCAATGCATTTCGGGCTGTCGCGCCCTTCTTCGGGGGTCACTGTAAATGATCACAAAACAATATAATTACCCAACTGTTAACACAAAGTTTTCACGTTTATCAATATAACTATAACATTCTACTACAAAAACATGTCATGTCTATTACTCAAAATGAATCACGGTATTATGATTATCCAGTGAACCACTATGTACCTTTGTTTCTAACCCTTCCTATCAAGATTACTCCTTCCCGACCTCAATATTCTGCTATGCCACCCAGTATCCTCCATCAATCCCTCATCATGCAGATTTCACATTGCTATGTATCTAAAGCAGCGTTCTATTCAAAAGCTAGAGTGACTGTTTGTTTCTGCCCCTGGTAACTATAACGGAAACCCCATGTAATAGCACATTTCACTCACTTATTTTTTCACTCGTTTTTTGACTAGCGGTATAGAAACCTTCTGCGCTATTTTACCGGCACTAAACATCCGCTAAAAAAACACCTCCCTCCATATTATAAATTCGTTGGTCTGAACCCTTAAATGTCACATACCTGCCATTCACAATCGGAAGCAAACAAACAGAATCTGCCACTGCTTACTGCGCCAGCCTGTTACATCCCACAATCCCTCCCTGTATTTCACCTCCGTGCCTGTGACCCTGATTGGTCCAAAGTTGTTTGAAAAAAGGTACCATTTTAGTCCGTGCTAGTATTGGTTCCACCTGATATATATTACTAAAAGACTTCATTTCCCATGGTGCACTACCCTGAAGTCAAGCCCACTGGGACTCCCTATAATCACACACCGAGATTGTACCCAGTCCCTTAATAAACGTGAAGATAAACGTGCTTGTGTATTATATATAAAGAACAGTCTTTCATTGCTCATTGTTTCACTGCTTCTTTCCTGAACCACGGTGATATATCTTGCGTGTGGACTCGACGATTGTTCCATATTCGTTCCTTCATCTTGGGTGCAGTCCTGGTTTTGGGCAAAAGTTAAGATGCGTTTTTGTGGAGTCAGGACGCACACCTGTGCTTCAATTTCAAACCAGTAATTTAGTCCAACATTTTTCTTTGCATGCGTGCTATTAACTGAAGTGCCCCGCCCAAGGGCACCGGGTACTAACATCAAAAGGAGTGGGACTGTGTCCAGTCCCCAGCAAATGCACAGCGCTATGCCATCTTTGGCCAGCTTTTTCCAACTTTTATCATTTTAATCCATTATTATCCGTTTTATCATTTTTTATCCACTTTTGTAGAGACGGGACCACACGCTCCGTGTACATGTTATTTGCAAATTTCTACTGTTCAAATGGTGTCACTCTGGACTTTTCCAAGAACATGATAGATACATGAATTCTTTCAAGGCAGTGTTTATTCAAATAAAATCACCCAATGCATTTCGGGCTGTCGCGCCCTTCTTCGGGGGTCACTGTAAATGATCACAAAACAATGTAATTACCCAACTGTTAACACAAAGTTTTCACGTTTATCAATATAACTATAACATTCTACTACAAAAACATGTCATGTCTATTACTCAAAATGAATCACGGTATTATGATTATCCAGTGAACCACTATGTACCTTTGTTTCTAACCCTTCCTATCAAGATTACTCCTTCCCGACCTCAATATGTGTCATGTGTTGTCATGTGATGTCATATGTCATGTGGTGTCATGTGTCATGTGATGTCATGTGTCATGAATCGTCATGTGTCATGTGTTGTCTTGTGGTATCATGTGTCATGTGTCATGTATCGTCATGTGATGTGTCATGTGTCATGTGGTGTCACGTGTCATGTATCGTCATGTGTCATGTGATGTCATGTGTCATGTGTTGTCATGTGATGTCATGTGTCATGTGGTGTCATGTGTCATGTGGTATCATGTGTCATGTATCGTCATGTGTCATGTGTCATGTGTTGTCATGTGGTGTCATGTGTCATGTGATGTCATGTGTCATGTGTTGTCATGTGTCATGTGGTGCCATGTGATGTCATGTGTCATGTGCTGTCATGTGTCATGTATTGTCACGTGGTGTCATGAGCTGAATGTGTCATGTGGTGTCATGTGTCATGAGGTGTCATGTGGTGTCATGTGTCATGTATCGTCATGTGTCATGTGATGTCATGTGTCATGTGGTGACATGTGGTGTCATGTGTCATGTATCATCATGTGTCATGTGTCATGTGATGTCATGTGTCATGTGTTGTCATGTATCATGTGATGTCATGTGTCATGTGTTGTCATGTGATGTCATGTGTCATGTGGTGTCATGTGTCATGTGATGTCATTTGTCATGCGGTGTCATGTGTCATGTGTTGCCAAGTGTCATGTGGTGTCATTCGTCATGTATCGTCATGTGTCATGTGATGTCATGTGTCATGTGTTGTCATGTGATGTCATGTGTCATGTGGTGTCATGTGTCATGTGATGTCATGTGTCATGTGGTGTCATGTGTCATCATGTGTCATATGGTGTCATGTGTCATCACGTGTCATGTTTAATGTATCATCATGTGTCATGTGATGTCATGTGTTGTCATGTGATGTCATGTGTCATGTGGTGTCATGTGTCATCACATGTCATGTGGTGTCATGTGTCATGTGGTGTCATGTGTCCTGTATTGTCATGTGTCATGTGATGTCATGGGTCATGTGGTGTCATGTGTCATGTGGTGTCATGTGTCATGTGGTGTCATGTGTCCTGTATTGTCATGTGTCATGTGATGTCATGGGTCATGTGGTGTCATGTGTCATGTGGTGTCATGTGTCATGTATCGTCATGTATTGTCATGTGTCATGTGATGTCATGTGTCATATGTTATCCTGAGATGTCATGTGTCATGTGGTGTCATTTGGTATCATGTGTCATGTATCGTCATGTGTCATGTGATGTCATGTGTCATGTGTTGTCATGTGGTGTCATGGGTCATGTGGTGTCATGTGTCATGTATCGTCATGTGTCATGTGATGTCATGTGTCATGTGTTGTCATGTGGTGTCATGAGTCATCACGTGTCTTGTGTCACATGGTGTCATGTGTCACGAGGTGTCATGTGGTGTCATGTGTCATGTGTCATGTGTCATGTGATGTCATGTGTCATGTGATGTCATGTGTCATGTGGTGACATGTGTTGTCATGTGTCATGTATCATCATGTGTCATGTGGTGTCATGTATTGACATGATGTCATGAGTCATGTGGTGTCATGGGTCATGTGGAGTCATATGTCATGTTTCAAAAAATGTATATATCTAGAGGAGCTTACTGTAAGATTACTGTAAGCTTACTGTACTCTGTACCTTTCCGAGCACGAGCTGAATGCTAATTGGCTGTCAACTGTCTGTCAATACTCCAAACCAGAAAGTGTTGGCTGCCATCTTGTGCCTCGGTAGACTGAGGCACAAGAAAGCAGAAAAACAAACATGTAAAATGCAAAAAGGGGGCAGGGTAGAAACACCCTGCCCCCTAGGCCTGCTCTGGGTGTTTCACAAGGACCCCAAAGGCCCCCCCCCAAATTTTGTGGTGTCATGTGTGTCATGTGTCATCACGTGTCATGTGTCATGTGATGTCATGTGTCATGTGGTGTCATGTGTCATGTGATGTCATGTGTCATGTGGTGTCATGTGGTGTCATGTGTCATCATGTGTTGCCATGTGACGTCATGTGTCATGTGATGTCATGTGGTGTCGTGTCATTACGTGTCATGTGTCATGTGGTGTCATGTGTCATGTGGTGTCATGTGTCATGTGATGTCATGTGTCATGTGTTTTCATGTGTCATGTGGTGTCATATGTCATGTGATGTCATGTGTCATGAGGTGTCATGTGGTGTCATGTGTCATGTGTCATGTGTCATGTGGTGACATGTGGTGTCATGTCATGTATCATCATGTGTCATGTGATATCATGTGTCATGTGTTGTCATGTGATGTCATGTGTCATATGGTGTCATGTGTCATGTGGTGTCATGTGTCATATGTCATCATGTGTCATGTGTTGTCATGTGGTGTCATGTGGTGACATGTCATGTGTCATGTGTCAAGTGGTGTCATGTGTCATGTGCTGTCATGTGCTGTCATGTGTCATGTGTCATGTGGTGTCATATGTCATGTGTCGTCATGTGTCATGTGGTGTCATGTGGTGTCATTTGTCATCATGTGTTGTCATGTGTCATCATGTGGTCCATGTGATATCATGTGTCATCATGTGTCATGTGTTGTCATATGGTGTCATGTGTCATCACGTGTCATGTGTCATGTGGTGTCACGTATCATGTGGTGTCATGTATCATATAGTGTCATGTGTCATGTGATGTCATGTGTCATGTGTTGTCATGTGATGTCATGTGTCATGTGGTGTCATGTGTCATGTGATGTCATGTGTCATGCGGTGTCATGTGTCATGTGTCATGTGGTGCCAAGTGTCATGTGGTGTCATGTGTCATGTATCGTCATGTGTCATGTGTTGTCATGTGATGTCATGTGTCATGTGGTGTCATGTGTCATGTGATGTCATGTGTCATGTGGTGTCATGTGTCATCATGTGTCATATGGTGTCATGTGTCATCACGTGTCATGTGTCATGTGGTGTCATGTGTTTTGTGGTGTCATGTGTCATGTATCGTCATGTGTCATGTGATGTCATGTGTCATGTGTTGTCATGTGATATCATGTGTCATGTGGTGTCATGTGGTGTCATGTGTCATGTATCGTCATGTGTCATTTGCCGTCATGTGTCATGTGTTGCCATGTGATGTCATGTGTCATGTGATGTCATGTGTCATGTGATGTCATGTGTCATGTGTCGTCATGTGTCATCATGTGTCATGTGTTGTCTTGTGGTGTCATGTGTCATCACGTGTCTTGTGTCACGTGGTGTCATGAGGTGTCATGTGGTATCATGTGTCATGTGTCATGTATCGTCATGTGATGTGTCATGTGTCATGTGGTGTCACGTGTCATGTATCGTCATGTGTCATGTGATGTCATGTGTCATGTGTTGTCATGTGTCATGTGGTATCATGTGTCATGTATCGTCATGTGTCATGTGTCATGTGTTGTCATGTGATGTCATGTGTCATGTGGTGTCATGTGTCATGTGATGTCATGTGTCATGTGTTGTCATGTGTCATGTGGTGTCATGTGATGTCATGTGTCATGTGGTGTCATGTGTCATCATGTGTCATGTATTGTCACATGGTGTCATGAGCTGAATGTGTCATGTGGTGTCATGTGTCATGAGGTGTCATGTGGTGTCATGTGTCATGTATCGTCATGTGTCATGTGATGTCATATGTCATGTGGTGACATGTGGTGTCATGTGTCATGTATCATCATGTGTCATGTGTCATGTGATGTCATGTGTCATGTGTTGTCGTGTATCATGTGATGTCATGTGTCATGTGTTGTCATGTGATGTCATGTGTCATGTGGTGTCATGTGTCATGTGATGTCATGTGTCATGCGGTGTCATGTGTCATGTGTTGCCAAGTGTCATGTGGTGTCATGTGTCATGTATCGTCATGTGTCATGTGATGTCATGTGTCATGTGTTGTCATGTGATGTCATGTGTCATGTGGTGTAATGTGTCATGTGATGTCATGTGTCATGTGGCGTCATGTGTCATGTATCGTCATGTGATGTCATGTGTCATGTGTTGTCATGTGATGTCATGTGTCATGTGGTGTCATGTGTCATGTGATGTCATGTGTCATGTGGTGTCATGTGTCATCATGTGTCATATGGTGTCATGTGTCATCACGTGTCATGTTTAATGTATCGTCATGTGTCATGTGATGTCATGTGTCATGTGTTGTCATGTGATGTCATGTGTCATGTGGTGTCATGTGGTGTCATGTGTCATGTATCGTCATGTGTCATGTGATGTCATGTGTCATGTGTTGTCATGTGATGTCATGTGTCATGTGGTGTCATGTGTCATGTGATGTCATGTGTCATGTGTCGTCATGTGTCATGTGTTGTCTTGTGGTGTCATGTGTCATCACGTGTCTTGTGTCACGTGGTGTCATGTGTCATGAGGTGTCATGTGGTGTCATGTGTCATGTGTCATGTATCGTCATATGTCATGTGATGTCATGTGTCATGTGTCATGTGTTGTCATGTGTCATGTGGTGTCATGTGTCATGTATCGTCATGTGTCATGTGATGTCATGTGTCATGTGTTGTCATGTGATGTCATGTGTCATGTGGTGTCATGTGTCATGTGTCATGTGTTGTCATGTGATGTCATGTGTCATGTGGTATCATGTGTCATGTGATGTCATGTGTCATGTGTTGCCATGTGTCATGTGGTGTCATGTGATGTCATGTGTCATGTGGTGTCATGTTTCATCATGTGTCATGTATTGTCACGTGGTGTCATCACATGTCTTGTTTCATGTGGTGTCATGTGTCATGAGGTGTCATGTGGTGTCATGTGTCATGTATCATCATGTGTCATGTGATGTCATGTGTCATGTGGTGTCATGTGTCATGTATCATCATGTGTCATGTGGTGTCATGTGGTGTCATGTGTCATGTGGTGTCATGTGTCCTGTATTGTCATGTGTCATGTGATGTCATGTGTCATGTGTTGTCATGTGATGTCATGGGTCATGTGGTGTCATGTGTCATGTGGTGTCATGTGTCATGTATCATCATGTATTGTCATGTGTCATGTGATGTCATGTGTCATATGTTATCCTGAGATGTCATGTGTCATGTGGTGTCATTTGGTATCATGTGTCATGTATCGTCATGTGTCATGTGATGTCATGTGTCATGTGTTGTCATGTGGTTTCATGGGTCATGTGGTGTCATGTGTCATGTATCGTCATGTGTCATGTGATGTCATGTGTCATGTGTTGTCATGTGGTGTCATGAGTCATCACGTGTCTTGTGTCACATGGTGTTATGTGTCATGAGGTGTCATGTGGTGTCATGTGTCATGTGATGTCATGTGTCATGTGATGTCATGTGTCATGTGGTGACATGTGTCATGTATCATCATGTGTCATGTGGTGTCATGTATTGACATGATGTCATGTGTCATGTGGTGTCATGTGTCATGTGGTGTCATGTGTCATGTGGAGTCATATATCATGTTTCAAAAAATGTATATATCTAGAGGAGCTTACTGTAAGATTACTGTAAGCTTACTGTACTCTGTACCTTTCCGAGCACGAGCTGAATGCTAATTGGCTGTCAACTGTCTGTCAATACTCCAAACCAGAAAGTGTTGGCAGCCATCTTGTGCCTCGGTAGACTGAGGCACAAGAAAGCAGAAAAACAAACATGTAAAATGCAAAAAGGGGGCAGGGTAGAAACACCCTGCCCCCTAGGCCTGCTCTGGGTGTTTCACAAGGACCCCAAAGGCCCCTCCCCAAATTTTGTGGTGTCATGTGTGTCATGTGTCATCACGTGTCATGTGTCATGTGATGTCATGTGTCATGTGGTGTCATGTGTCATGTGATGTCATGTGTCATGTGGTGTCATGTGGTGTCATGTGTCATCATGTGTTGCCATGTGACGTCATGTGTCATGTGATGTCATGTGGTGTCATGTGGTGTTGTGTCATTATGTGTCATGTGTCATGTGGTGTCATGTGTCATGTGGTATCATGTGTCATGTGGTGTCATGTGTCATGTGTTGTCATGTGTCATGTGGTGTCATGTGTCATGTGATGTCATGTGTCATGAGGTGTCATGTGGTGTCATGTGTCATGTGTCATGTGATGTCATGTGTCATGTGGTGACATGTGGTGTCATGTCTCATGTATCGTCATGTGTCATGTGATGTCATGTGTCATGTGTTGTCATGTGATGTCATGTGTCATACGGTGTCATGTGTCATGTGGTGTCATATGTCATCATGTGTCATGTGTTGTCATGTGGTGTCATGTGGTGACATGTCATGTGTCATGTGTCAAGTGGTGTCATGTGTCATGTGCTGTCATGTGCTGTCATGTGTCATGTGTCATGTGGTGTCATATGTCATGTGTCGTCATGTGTCATGTGGTGTCATGTGGTGTCATTTGTCATCATGTGTTGTCATGTGTCATCATGTGGTGCCATGTGACATCATGTGT
The DNA here is from genome assembly GCF_964261635.1 of Lissotriton helveticus. NCBI lineage: Eukaryota > Metazoa > Chordata > Amphibia > Caudata > Salamandridae > Lissotriton > Lissotriton helveticus. Next base: position 413,620,533 of record NC_136062.1, read on the forward strand.
CATCATGTGTCATGTGTTGTCATATGGTGTCATGTGTCATCACGTGTCATGCGTCATGTGGTGTCACGTATCATGTGGTGTCATGTATCATATAGTGTCATGTGTCATGTGATGTCATGTGTCATGTGTTGTCATGTGATGTCATGTGTCATGTGGTATCATGTGTCATGTGATGTCATGTGTCATGCGGTGTCATGTGTCATGTGTCATGTGGTGCCAAGTGTCATGTGGTGTCATGTGTCATGTATCGTCATGTGTCATGTGATGTCATGTGTCATGTGTTGTCATGTGATGTCATGTGTCATGTGGTGTCATGTGTCATGTGATGTCATGTGTCATGCGGTGTCATGTGTCATCATGTGTCATATGGTGTCATGTGTCATCACGTGTCATGTGTCATGTGGTGTCATGTGTTTTGTGGTGTCATGTGTCATGTATCGTCATGTGTCATGTGATGTCATGTGTCATGTGTTGTCATGTGATGTCATGTGTCATGTGGTGTCATGTGGTGTCATGTGTCATGTATCGTCATGTGTCATGTGATGTCATGTGTCATGTGTTGTCTTGTGATGTCATGTGTCATGTGATGTCATGTGTCATGTGATGTCATGTGTCATGTGTCGTCATGTATCATCATGTGTCATGTGTTGTCTTGTGGTGTCATGTGTCATCACGTGTCTTGTGTCACGTGGTGTCATGAGGTGTCATGTGGTGTCATGTGTCATGTGTCATGTATCGTCATGTGATGTGTCATGTGTCATGTGGTGTCACGTGTCATGTATCGTCATGTGTCATGTGATGTCATGTGTCGTCATGTGATGTCATGTGTCATGTGGTGTCATGTGTCATGTGGTATCATGTGTCATGTATCGTCATGTCATGTGTCATGTGTTGTCATGTGATGTCATGTGTCATGTGGTGTCATGTGTCATGTCATGTGTCATGTGTTGTCATGTGTCATGTGGTGTCATGTGATGTCATGTGTCATATTGTGTCATGTGTCATCATGTGTCATGTATTGTCACGTGGTGTCATGAGCTGAATGTGTCATGTGGTGTCATGTGTCATGAGGTATCATGTGGTGTCATGTGTCATGTATCATCATGTGTCATGTGATGTCATGTGTCATGTGGTGACATGTGGTGTCATGTGTCATGTATCATCATGTGTCATGTGTCATGTGATGTCATGTGTCATGTGTTGTCATGTATCATGTGATGTCATGTGTCATGTGTTGTCATGTGATGTCATGTGTCATGTGGTGTCATGTGTCATGTGATGTCATGTGTCATGCGGTGTCATGTGTCATGTGTTGCCAAGTGTCATGTGGTGTCATGTGTCATGTATCGTCATGTGTCATGTGATGTCATGTGTTGTCATGTGATGTCATGTGTCATGTGGTGTCATGTGTCATGTGATGTCATGTGTCATGTGTCGTCATGTGTCATGTGTTGTCTTGTGGTGTCATATGTCATCACGTGTCTTGTGTCACGTGGTGTCATGTGTCATGAGGTGTCATGTGGTGTCATGTGTCATGTGTCATGTGTTGTCATGTGTCATGTGGTGTCATATGTCATGTATCGTCATGTGTCATGTGATGTCATGTGTCATGTGTTGTCATGTGATGTCATGTGTCATGTGGTGTCATGTGTCATGTGGTATCATGTGTCATGTATCGTCATGTGTCATGTGTCATGTGTTGTCATGTGATGTCATGTATCATGTGGTGTCATGTGTCATGTGATGTCATGTGTCATGTGATGTCATGTGTCATGTGGTGTCATGTGTCATCATATGTCATGTGTTGTCACGTGGTGTCATCACATGTCTTGTGTCATGTGGTATCATGTGTCATGAGGTGTCATGTGGTGTCATGTGTCATGTATCGTCATGTGTCATGTGATGTCATGTGTCATGTGGTGTCATGTGTCATGTATCATCATGTGTCACGTGGTGTCATGTGTCATGTGTCATGTATCATCATGTGTCATGTGATGTCATGTGTCATGTGATGTCATGTGTCATGTGGTGACATGTGGTGTCATGTGTCATGTATCGTCATGTGTCGTGATGTCATGTGTTGTCATGTGATGTCATGTGTCATGTGGTGTCATGTGTCATGTGGTGTCATGTGTCATGTATCATGTGGAGTCATATGTCATGTGTCAAAAAATGTATATATCTAGAGGAGCTTACTGTAATATTACTAAAAGCTTACTGTACTCTGTACCTTTCCGAGCACGAGCTGAATGCTAATTGGCTGTCAACTGTCTGTCAATACTCCAACCAGAAAGTGTTGGCAGCCATCTTGTGCCTCGGTAGACTGAGGCACAAGAAAGCAGAAAAACAAATGTGTAAAACGCAAAAAGGGGGCAGGGTAGAAACACCCTGCCCCCTAGGCCTGCTCTGGGTGTTTCACAAGGACCCCAAAGGCCCCCCCCAAAATTTTTGGGGGGACAAAAACCACGGGGGACGAGTACCATACGAGTCCTGTAAGCTTACTGTAAGCTTACTGTACTATGTACCTGCGCGACCTGAATGCTAATTGGCTATCAACTGTCTGTCAATACTCCAAACCAGGAAGTGTTGGCCGCCATCTTGTGCCTCGGTAGACTGAGGCACAAGAAAGCAGAAAAACAAACAAGTAGAACGCAAAAAGGGGGCAGGGTAGAAACCCCCTGACCCCCTAGGCCTGCTCAGGGATCCCACAAGGACCCACAAGGCCGCCCATTATTTTTTTTTACAAAAACTGCAGAGTACGAGTACTGTACAAGCACAGTAAGCTTACTGTAAGCTTACTGTAATCTGGACCTTCCCGAGCACGAGCTGAATGTTAATTGGCTGTCAACTGTCTGTAAACACTCCAAACAATCATGTGTCATGTGTTGTCATGTGGTGTCATGTGTCATCACGTGTCATGTGATGTCATGTGTCATGTGGTGTCATGTGTCATGTGATGTCATGTGTCATGTGCTGTCATGTGCTGTCATGTGTCATGTGTCATGTGGTGTCATATGTCATATGTCATCATATGTCATCTTGTGTCCTGTGGTGTCATGTGGCGTCATGTGGTGTCATGTGTCATCATGTGTTGTCATGTGTCATCATGTAGTGCCATGTGATGTCATGTGTTGTCAGTCATGTGGTGTCATGTGGTGTCATGTGTCATCATGTGTCATGTGTTGTCATGTGGTGTTATGTGTCATCACGTGTCATGTGTCATGTGGTGTCATGTGTCATGTGGTGTCATGTGTCATGTAGTGTCATGTGTCATGTGACATGACATGTGATGTCATGTGTCATGGGGTGTCATGTGTCATGTGATGTCATGTGTCATGTGGTGTCATGTGTCATCATGTGTCATGTGATGTCATGTGTCATCACGTGTCATGTGTTGTCATGTGTCATGTGGTGTCATGTGTCATATATCATCATGTTTCATGTGATGTCATGTGTCATGTGTTGTCATGTGATGTCATGTGTCATGTGGTGTCATGTGTCATGTGGTGTCATGTATCGTCATGTGTCATGTGTCATGTGTTGTCATGTGATGTCATGTGTCATGTGGTGTCATGTGTCATGTGATGTCATGTGTCATGTGTTGTCATGTGTCATGTGGTGTCATGTGATGTCATGTGTCATGTGGTGTCATGTGTCATCATGTGTCATGTGTTGTCACGTGATGTCATGTGTCATCACATGTCTTGTGTCATGTGGTGTCATGTGTCATGAGGTGTCATGTGGTGTCATGTGTCATGTATCGTCCTGTGTCATGTGATGTCATGTGGTGTCATGTGTCATGTGATGTCATGTGTCATATGGTGTCATGTGTCATGTGGTGTCATGTGTCATCATGTGTCATGTGTTGTCATGTGGTGTCATGTGTTGTCATGTGGTGTCATGTGGTGACATGTCATGTGTCATATGTCAAGTGGTGTCATATGTCATGTGATGTCATGTGTCATGTGCTGTCATGTGCTGTCATGTGTCATGTGTCATGTGGTGTCATATGTCATGTGTCGTCATGTGTCATGTGGTGTCATGTGGTGTCATTTGTCATCATGTGTTGTCATGTGTCATCATGTGGTGCCATGTGACGTCATGTGTCATCATGTGTCATGTGTTGTCATATGGTGTCATGTGTCATCACATGTCATGTGTCATGTGGTGTCACGTATCATGTGGTGTCATGTATCATATAGTGTCATGTGTCATGTGATGTCATGTGTCATGTGTTGTCATGTGATGTCATGTGTCATGTGGTGTCATGTGTCATGTGATGTCATGTGTCATGCGGTGTCATGTGTCATGTGTCATGTGGTGCCAAGTGTCATGTGATGTCATATGTCATGTATCATCATGTGTCATGTGATGTCATGTGTCATGTGTTGTCATGTGATGTCATGTGTCATGTGGTGTCATGTGTCATGTGATGTCATGTGTCATGTGGTGTCATGTGTCATCATGTGTCATATGGTGTCATGTGTCATCACGTGTCATGTGTCATGTGGTGTCATGTGTTTTGTGGTGTCATGTGTCATGTATCGTCATGTGTCATGTGATGTCATGTGTCATGTGTTGTCATGTGATGTCATGTGTCATGTGGTGTCATGTGGTGTCATGTGTCATGTATCGTCATGTGTCATGTGATGTCATGTGTCATGTGTTGTCATGTGATGTCATGTGTCATGTGATGTCATGTGTCATGTGATGTCATGTGTCATGTGTCGTCATGTGTCATCATGTGTCATGTGTTATCTTGTGGTGTCATGTGTCATCACGTGTCTTGTGTCACGTGGTGTCATGTGTCATGAGGTGTCACGTGGTGTCATGTGTCATGTGTCATGTATCGTCATGTGTCATGTGATGTGTCATGTGTCATGTGGTATCACGTGTCATGTATCATCATGTGTCATGTGATGTCATGTGTCATGTGTTGTCATGTGATGTCATGTGTCATGTGGTGTCATGTGTCATGTGGTATCATGTGTCATGTATCGTCATGTGTCATGTGTCATGTGTTGTCATGTGATGTCATGTGTCATGTGGTGTCATGTGTCATGTGATGTCATGTGTCATGTGTTGTCATGTGTCATGTAGTGTCATGTGATGTCATGTGTCATGTGGTGTCATGTGTCATCATGTGTCATGTATTGTCATGTGGTGTCATGCGCTGAATGTGTCATGTGGTGTCATGTGTCATGAGGTGTCATGTGGTGTCATGTGTCATGTATCGTCACGTGTCATGTGATGTAATGTGTCATGTGGTGACATGTGGTGTCATGTGTCATGTATCATCATGTGTCATGTGTCATGTGATGTCATGTGTCATGTGTTGTCATGTATCATGTGATGTCATGTGTCATGTGTTGTCATGTGATGTCATGTGTCATGTGATGTCATGTGTCATGCGGTGTCATGTGTCATGTGTCATGTGTTGCCAAGTGTCATGTGGTGTCATGTGTCATGTATCGTCATGTGTCATGTGATGTCATGTGTTGTCATGTGATGTCATGTGTCATGTGGTGTCATGTGGTGTCATGTGTCATGTATCGTCATGTGTCATGTGATGTCATGTGTCATGTGTTGTCATGTGATGTCATGTGTCATGTGGTGTCATGTGTCATGTGATGTCATGTGTCATGTGTCGTCATGTGTCATGTGTTGTCTTGTGGTGTCATGTGTCATCATGTGTTTCGTGTCACGTGGTGTCATGTGTCATGAGGTGTCATGTGGTGTCATGTGTCATGTGTCATGTATCGTCATGTGTCATGTGATGTCATGTGTCATGTGTCATGTGTTGTCATGTGTCATGTGGTGTCATGTATCGTCATGTGTCATGTGATGTCATATGTCATGTGTTGTCATGTGATGTCATGTGTCATGTGGTGTCATGTGTCATGTGGTATCATGTGTCATGTATCGTCATGTGCCATGTGTCATGTGTTGTCATGTGATGTCATGTGTCATGTGGTGTCATGTGTCATGTGATGTCATGTGTCATGTGTCATGTGGTGTCATGTGATGTCATGTGTCATGTGGTGTCATGTGTCATCATGTGTCATGTGTTGTCACGTGGTGTCATCACATGTCTTGTGTCATGTGGTGTCATGTGTCATGAGGTGTCATGTGGTGTCATGTGTCATGTATCGTCATGTGTCATGTGATGTCATGTGGTGTCATGTGTCATGTATCATCATGTGTCATGTGGTGTCATGTGGTGTCATGTGTCATCACGTGTCTTGTGTCACGTGGTGTCATGTGTCATGAGGTATCATGTGGTGTCATGTGTCATGTGTCATGTATCATCATGTGTCATGTGATGTCATGTGTCATGTGATGTCATGTGTCATGTGGTGACATGTGTGTCATTTGTCATGTATCGTCATGTGTCGTGATGTCATGTGTCATGTGTTGTCATGTGATGTCATGTGTCATGTGGTGTCATGTGTCATGTGGTGTCATGTGTCATGTATCATGTGGAGTCATATGTCATGTGTCAAAAAATGTATATATCTAGAGGAGCTTACTGTAATATTACTAATGCTTACTGAACTCTGTACCTTTCCGAGCACGAGCTGAATGCTAATTGGCTGTCAACTGTCTGTCAATACTCCAACCAGAAAGTGTTGGCAGCCATCTTGTGCCTCAGTAGACTGAGGCACAAGAAAGCAGAAAAACAAACGTGTAAAACGCAAAAAGGGGGCAGTGTAGAAACACCCTGCCCCCTAGGCCTGCTCTGGGTGTTTCACAAGGACCCCAAAGGCCCCCCCCAAATTTTGTGGTGTCATGTGTGTCATGTGTCATCACGTGTCATGTGTCATGTGATGTCATGTGTCATGTGGTGTCATGTGTCATGTGATGTCATGTGTCATGTGGTATCATGTGGTGTCATGTGTCATCATGTGTTGCCATGTGACGTCATGTGTCATGTGATGTCATGTGGTGTCATGTGGTGTCGTGTCATTACATGTCATGTGTCATGTGGTGTCATGTGTCATGTGGTGTCATGTGTCATGTGATGTCATGTGTCATGTGTTGTCATGTGTCATGTGGTGTCATGTGTCATGTGATGTCATGTGTCATGAGGTGTCATGTGGTATCATGTGTCATGTGATGTCATGTGTCATGTGGTGACATGTGGTGTCATGTCTCATATATCGTCATGTGTCATGTGATGTCATGTGTCATGTGTTGTCATGTGATGTCATGTGTCATATGGTGTCATTTGTCATGTGGTGTCATGTGTCATATGTCATCATGTGTCATGTGTTGTCATGTGGTGTCATGTGGTGACATGTCATGTGTCATGTGTCAAGTGGTGTCATGTGTCATGTGCTGTCATGTGCTGTCATGTGTCATGTGGTGTCATAAGTCATGTGTCGTCATGTGTCATGTGGTGTCATGTGGTGTCATTTGTCATCATGTGTTGTCATGTGTCATCATGTGGTGCCATGTGATGTCATGTGTCATCATGTGTCATGTGTTGTCATATGGTGTCATGTGTCATCACGTGTCATGTGTCATGTGGTGTCACGTATCATGTGGTGTCATGTATCATATAGTGTCATGTGTCATGTGATGTCATGTGTCATGTGTTGTCATGTGATGTCATGTGTCATGTGGTGTCATGTGTCATGTGATGTCATGCGGTGTCATGTGTCATGTGGTGCCAAGTGTCATGTGGTGTCATGTATCGTCATGTGTCATGTGATGTCATGTGTCATGTGTTGTCATGTGATGTCATGTGTCATGTGGTGTCATGTGTCATGTGATGTGTCATGTGGTGTCATGTGTCATCATGTGTCATATGGTGTCATGTGTCATCACATGTCATGTGTCATGTGGTGTCATGTGTTTTGTGGTGTCATGTGTCATGTATCGTCATGTGTCGTGATGTCATGTGTCATGTGTTGTCATGTGATGTCATGTGTCATGTGGTGTCATGTGGTGTCATGTGTCATGTATCGTCATGTGTCATGTGATGTCATGTGTCATGTGTTGTCATGTGATGTCATGTGTCATGTGATGTCATGTGTCATGTGATGTCATGTGTCATGTGTCGTCATGTGTCATCATGTGTCATGTGTTGTCTTGTGGTGTCATGTGTCATCACGTGTCTTGTGTCACGTGGTGTCATGAGGTGTCATGTGGTGTCATGTGTCATGTGTCATGTATCGTCATGTGTCATGTGATGTGTCATGTGTCATGTGGTGTCACGTGTCATGTATCGTCATGTGTCATGTGATGTCATGTGTCATGTGTTGTCATGTGATGTCATGTGTCATGTGGTATCATGTGTCATGTGGTATCATGTGTCATGTATCGTCATGTGTCATGTGTTGTCATGTGATGTCATGTGTCATGTGGTGTCATGTGTCATGTGATGTCATGTGTCATGTGGTGTCATGTGATGTCATGTGTCATGTGGTGTCATGTGTCATCATGTGTCATGTATTGTCACGTGGTGTCATGAGCTGAATGTGTCATGTGGTGTCAAGTGTCATGAGGTGTCATGTGGTGTCATGTGTCATGTATCGTCATGTGTCATGTGATGTCATGTGTCATGTGGTGACATGTGGTGTCATGTGTCATGTATCATCATGTATCATGTGTCATGTGATGTCATGTGTCATGTGTCATGTGACATGACATGTGATGTCATGTGTCATGGGGTGTCATGTGTCATGTGATGTCATGTGTCATGTGGTGTCATGTGTCATCATGTGTCATGTGGTATCATGTGTCATCACGTGTCATGTGTTGTCATGTGTCATGTGGTTTCATGTGTCATGTATCATCATGTGTCATGTGTTGTCATGTGATGTCATGTGTCATGTGGTGTCATGTGTCATGTGGTGTCATGTGTCATGTATCGTCATGTGTCATGTGTCATGTGTTGTCATGTGATGTCATGTGTCATGTGGTGTCATGTGTCATGTGATGTCATGTGTCATGTGTTGTCATGTGTCATGTGGTGTCATGTGATGTCATGTGTCATGTGGTGTCATGTGTCATGTGATGTCATGTGTCATGTGGTGTCATGAGTCATGAGGTGTCATGTGGTGTCATGTGTCATGTATCGTCATGTGTCATGTGATGTCATGTGTCATGTTGTGTCATGTGTCATGTATCATCATGTGTCATGTGGTGTCATGTGATATCATGTGTCATGTGTTGTCATGTGTCATGTGGTGTCATGTGATGTCATGTGTCATGTGATGTCATGTGTCATGTGATGTCATGTGTCATGTGGTGACATGTGGTGTCATGTCTCATGTATCGTCATGTGTCATGTGATGTCATGTGTCATGTGTTGTCATGTGATGTCATGTGTCATATGGTGTCATGTGTCATGTGGTGTCATGTGTCATATGTCATCATGTGTCATGTGTTGTCATGTGGTGTCATGTGGTGACATGTCATGTGTCATGTGTCAAGTGGTGTCATGTGTCATGTGCTGTCACGTGCTGTCATGTGTCATGTGTCAAGTGGTGTCATATGTCATGTGTCGTCATGTGTCATGTGGTGTCATGTGGTGTCATTTGTCATCATGTGTTGTCATGTGTCATCATGTGGTGCCATGTGATGTCATGTGTCATCATGTGTCATGTGTTGTCATATGGTGTCATGTGTCATCACGTGTCATGTGTCATGTGGTGTCACGTATCATGTGGTGTCATGTGTCATCATGTGTTGTCATGTTTCATCATGTAGTGCCATGTGATATCATGTATTGTCAGTCATGTGGTGTCATGTGGTGTCATGTGTCATCATGTGTCATGTGTTGTCATGTGGTGTTATGTATCATCACGTGTCATATGTCATGTGATGTCATGTGTCATGTGGTGTCATGTGTCATGTGATGTCATGTGTCATGTGGTGTCATGTGGTGTCATGTGTCATCATGTGTTGCCATGTGACGCCATGTGTCATTTGATGTCATGTGGTGTCATGTGGTGTCGTGTCATTACGTGTCATGTGTCATGTGAAGTTATGTGTCATGTGGTGTCATGTGTCATGTGATGTCATGTGTCATGTGTTGTCATGTGTCATGTGGTGTCATGTGTCATGTGATGTCATGAGGTGTCATGTGGTGTCATGTGTCATGTGATGTCATGTGTCATGTGGTGACATGTGGTGTCATGTCTCATGTATCGTCATGTGTCATGTGATGTCATGTGTCATGTGTTGTCATGTGATGTCATGTGTCATATGGTGTCATGTGTCATGTGGTGTCATGTGTCATATGTCATGTGTCATGTGTTGTCATGTGGTGTCATGTGGTGACATGTCATGTGTCATGTGTCAAGTGGTATCATGTGTCATGTGCTGTCACGTGCTGTCATGTGTCATGTGTCATGTGGTGTCATATGTCATGTGTCGTCATGTGTCATGTGGTGTCATTTGGTGTCAATTGTCATCATGTGTTGTCATGTGTCATCATGTGGTGCCATGTGATGTCATGTGTCATCATGTGTCATGTGTTGTCATATGGTGTCATGTGTCATCACGTGTCATGTGTCATGTGGTGTCACGTATCATGTGGTGTCATGTATCATATAGTGTCATGTGTCATGTGATGTCATGTGTCATGTGTTGTCATGTGATGTCATGTGTCATGTGGTGTCATGTGTCATGTGATGTCATGTGTCATGCGGTGTCATGTGTCATGTGGTGCCAAGTGTCACGTGGTGTCATGTGTCATGTATTGTCATGTGTCATGTGTTGTCATGTGATGTCATGTGTCATATGGTGTCATGTGTCATGTGATGTCATGTGTCATGTGGTGTCATGTGTCATCATGTGTCATATGGTGTCATGTGTCATCATGTGTCATGTGTCATGTGGTGTCATGTGTTTTGTGGTGTCATGTGTCATGTATCATCATGTATCATGTGATGTCATGTGTCATATGGTGTCATGTGATGTCATGTGTCATGTGATGTCATGTGTCATGTGATGTCATGTGTCATGTGTCGTCATGTGTCATCATGTGTCATGTGTTGTCTTGTGGTGTCATGTGTCATCACGTGTCTTGTGTCACATGGTGTCATGAGGTGTCATGTGGTGTCATGTGTCATGTGTCATGTATCGTCATGTGTCATGTGATGTGTCATGTGTCATGTGGTGTCATGTGTCATGTATCGTCATGTGTCATGTGATGTCATGTGTCATGTGTTGTCATGTGATGTCATGTGTCATGTTTTATCATGTGTCATGTATCGTCATGTGTCATGTGTCATGTGTTGTAATGTGATGTCATGTGTCATGTGGTGTCATGTGTCATGTGATGTCATGTGTCATGTGTTGTCATGTGTCATGTGGTGTCATGTGATGTCATGTGTCATGTGGTGTCATGTGTCATCATGTGTCATGTATTGTCACGTGATGTCATGAGCTGAATGTGTCATGTGGTGTCATGTGTCATGAGGTGTCATGTGGTGTCATGTGTCATGTATCGTCATGTGTCATGTGATGTCATGTGTCATGTGGTGACATGTGGTGTCATGTGTCATGTATCATCATGTGTCATGTGATATCATGTGTCATGTGTTGTTATGTATCATGTGATGTCATGTGTCATGTGTTGTCATGTGATGTCATGTGTCATGTGGTGTCATGTGTCATGTGATGTCATGTGTCATGCAGTGTCATGTGTTGCCAAGTGTCATGTGGTGTCATGTGTCATGTATCGTCATGTGTCATGTGATGTCATGTGTCATGTGTTGTCATGTGATGTCATGTGTCATGTGGTGTCATGTGATGTCATGTGTCATGTGGTGTCATGTGTCATGTGTCATATGGTGTCATGTGTTATCACGTGTCATGTTTAATGTATTGTCATGTGTCATGTGATGTCATGTGTCATGTGTTGTCATGTGATGTCATGTGTCATGTGGTGTCATGTGATGTCATGTGTCATGTATCGTCATGTGTCATGTGATGTCATGTGTTGTCATGTGATGTCATGTGTCATGTGGTGTCATGTGTCATGTGATGTCATGTGTCATGTGTCGTCATGTGTCATGTGTTGTCTTGTGGTGTCATGTGTCATCACGTGTCTTGTGTCACATGGTGTCATGTGTCATGAGGTGTCATGTGGTGTCATGTGTCATGTATCGTCATGTGTCATGTGATGTCATGTGTCATGTGTCATGTGTTGTCATGTGTCATGTGGTGTCATGTGTCATGTATCGTCATGTGTCATGTGATGTCATGTGTCATGTGTTGTCATGTGATGTCATGTGTCATGTGGTGTCATGTGTCATGTGGTATCATGTGTCATGTATCGTCATGTGTCATGTGTTGTCATGTGATGTCATGTGTCATGTGGTGTCATGTGTCATGTGATGTCATGTGTTATGTGTTGTCATGTGGTGTCATGTGATGTCATGTGTCATGTGGTGTCATGTGTCATCATGTGTCATGTGTTGTCACGTGGTGTCATCACATGTCTTGTGTCATGTGGTGTCATGTGTCATGAGGTGTCATGTGGTGTCATGTGTCATGTATCGTCATGTGTCATGTGATGTCATGTGTCATGTGGTGTCATGTGTCATGTATCATCATGTGTCATGTGGTGTCATGTGGTGTCATGTGTCATCACGTGTCTTGTGTCACGTGGTGTCATGTGTCATGAGGTATCATGTGGTGTCATGTGTCATGTGTCATGTATCATCATGTGTCATGTGATGTCATGTGTCATGTGATGTCATGTGTCATGTGGTGACATGTGGTGTCATGTGTCATGTATCATCATGTGTCGTGATGTCATGTGTCATGTGTTGTCATGTGATGTCATGTGTCATGTGGTGTCATGTGTCATGTGGTGTCATGTGTCATGTATCATGTGGAGTCATATGTCATGTGTCAAAAAATGTATATATCTAGAGGAGCTTACTGTAATATTACTAAAAGCTTACTGTACTCTGTACCTTTCCGAGCATGAGCTGAATGCTAATTGGCTGTCAACTGTCTGTCAATACTCCAACCAGAAAGTGTTGGCAGCCATCTTGTGCCTCGGTAGACTGAGGTACAAGAAAGCAGAAAAACAAACGTGTAAAATGCAAAAAGGGGGCAGGGTAGAAACACTCAGGGATCCCACAAGGACCCACAAGGCCCCCCATTATTTTTTTTTACAAAAAACTGCAGAGTACGAGTACTGTACAAGCACAGTAAGCTTACTGTAAGCTTACTGTAATCTGTACCTTCCTGAGCACGAGCTGAATGTTAATTGGCTGTCAACTGTCTGTAAACACTCCAAACAATCATGTGTCATGTGTTGTCATGTGGTGTCATGTGTCATCATGTGTCATGTGATGTCATGTGTCATGTGGTGTCATGTGTCATGTGATGTCATGTGTCATGTGCTGTCATGTGCTGTCATGTGTCATGTGTCATGTGGTGTCATATGTCATGTGTCATCATGTGTCATCTTGTGTCCTGTGGTGTCATGTGGTGTCATGTGGTGTCATGTGTCATCATGTGTTGTCATGTGTCATCATGTAGTGCCATGTGATGTCATGTGTTGTCAGTCATGTGGTGTCATGTGGTATCATGTGTCATCATGTGTCATGTGTTGTCATGTGGTGTTATGTGTCATCATGTGTCATGTGTCATGTGGTGTCATGTGTCATGTGGTGTCATGTTTCATGTAGTGTCATGTGTCATGTGACATGACATGTGATGTCATGTGTCATGGGGTGTCATGTGTCATGTGATGTCATGTGTCATGTGGTGTCATGTGTCATCATGTGTCATGTGATGTCATGTGTCATCACGTGTCATGTGTTGTCATGTGTCATGTGGTGTCATGTGTCATGTATCATCATGTGTCATGTGATGTCATGTGTCACGTGTTGTCATGTGGTGTCATGAGTCATCACGTGTCTTGTGTCACATGGTGTCATGTGTCATGAGGTGTCATGTGGTGTCATGTGTCATGTGTCATGTGATGTCATGTGTCATGTGATGTCATGTGTCATGTGGTGACATGTGGTGTCATGTGTCATGTATCATCATGTGTCATGTGGTGTCATGTATTGACATGATGTCATGTGTCATGTGGTGTCATGTGTCATGTGGAGTCATATGTCATGTTTCAAAAAATGTATATATCTAGAGGAGCTTACTGTAAGATTACTGTAAGCTTACTGTACTCTGTACCTTTCTGAGCACGAGCTGAATGCTAATTGGCTGTCAACTGTCTGTCAATACTCCAAACCAGAAAGTGTTGGCAGCCATCTTGTGCCTCGGTAGACTGAGGCACAAGAAAGCAGAAAAACAAACATGTAAAATGCAAAAAGGGGGCAGGGTAGAAACACCCTGCCCCCTAGGCCTGCTCTGGGTGTTTCACAAGGACCCCAAAGGCCCCCCCCAAATTTTGTGGTGTCATGTGTGTCATGTGTCATCATGTGTCATGTGTCATGTGATGTCATGTGTCATGTGGTGTCATGTGTCATGTGATGTCATGTGTCATGTGGTGTCATGTGGTGTCATGTGTCATCATGTGTTGCCATGTGACGTCATGTGTCATGTGATGTCATGTGGTGTCATGTGGTGTCGTGTCATTACGTGTCATGTGTCATGTGGTGTCATGTGTCATGTGGTGTCATGTGTCATGTGATGTCATGTGTTGTCATGTGTTGTCATGTGTCATGTGGTGTCATGTGTCATGTGATGTCATGTGTCATGAGGTGTCATGTGGTGTCATGTGTCATGTGTCATGTGATGTCATGTGTCATGTGGTGACATGTGGTGTCATGTCTCATGTATCGTCATGTGTCATGTGATGTCATGTGTCATGTGTTGTCATGTGATGTCATGTGTCATATGGTGTCATGTGTCATGTGGTGTCATGTGTCATATGTCATCATGTGTCATGTGTTGTCATGTGGTGTCATGTGGTGACATGTCATGTGTCATGTGTCAAGTGGTGTCATGTGTCATGTGCTGTCATGTGCTGTCATGTGTCATGTGTCATGTGGTGTCATATGTCATGTGTCGTCATGTGTCATGTGGTGTCATGTGGTGTCATTTGTCATCATGTGTTGTCATGTGTCATCATGTGGTGTCATGTGACGTCATGTGTCATCATGTGTCATGTGTTGTCATATGGTGTCATGTGTCATCACGTGTCATGTGTCATGTGGTGTCACGTATCATGTGGTGTCATGTATCATATAGTGTCATGTGTCATGTGATGTCATGTGTCATGTGTTATCATGTGATGTCATGTGTCATGTGGTATCATGTGTCATGTGATGTCATGTGTCATGCGGTGTCATGTGTCATGTGTCATGTGGTGCCAAGTGTCATGTGGTGTCATGTGTCATGTATCGTCATGTGTCATGTGTCATGTGATCTCATGTGTCATGTGTTGTCATGTGATGTCATGTGTCATGTGGTGTCATGTGTCATGTGATGTCATGTGTCATGTGGTGTCATGTGTCATCATGTGTCATATGGTGTCATGTGTCATCATGTGTCATGTGTCATATGGTGTCATGTGTTTTGTGGTGTCATGTGTCATGTATCGTCATGTGTCATGTGATGTCATGTGTCATGTGTTGTCATGTGATGTCATGTGTCATGTGGTGTCATGTGGTGTCATGTGTCATGTATCGTCATGTGTCATGTGATGTCATGTGTCATGTGTTGTCATGTGATGTCATGTGATATCATGTGTCATGTTATGTCATGTGTCATGTGTCGTCATGTATCATCATGTGTCATGTATTGTCTTGTGGTGTCATGTGTCATCACGTGTCTTGTGTCACATGGTGTTATGAGGTGTCATGTGGTGTCATGTGTCATGTGTCATGTATCGTCATGTGATGTGTCATGTGTCATGTGGTGTCACGTGTCATGTATCGTCATGTGTCATGTGATGTCATGTGTCATGTGTTGTCATGTGATGTCATGTGTCATGTGGTGTCATGTGTCATGTGGTATCATGTGTCATGTATCGTCATGTGTTATGTGTTGTCATGTGATGTCATGTGTCATGTGGTGTCATGTGTCATGTCATGTGTCATGTGGTGTCATGTGTCATGAGGTGTCATGTGGTGTCATGTGTCATGAGGTGTCATGTGGTGTCATGTGTCATGTGGTGACATGTGGTGTCATGTATCATCATGTGTCATGTGATGTCATGTGTCATGTGTTGTCATGTATCATGTGATGTCATGTGTCATGTGTTGTCATGTGATGTCATGTGTCATGTGGTGTCATGTGTCATGTGATGTCATGTGTCATGCGGTGTCATGTGTCATGTGTTGCCAAGTGTCATGTGGTGTCATGTGTCATGTATCGTCATGTGTCATGTGATGTCATGTGTCATGTGTTGTCATGTGATGTCATGTGTCATGTGGTGTCATGTGTCATGTGATGTCATGTGTCATGTGTCGTCATGTGTCATGTGTTGTCTTGTGATGTCATATGTCATCACGTGTCTTGTGTCACGTGGTGTCATGTGTCATGAGGTGTCATGTGGTGTCATGTGTCATGTGTCATGTATCGTCATGTGTCATGTGATGTCATGTGTCATGTGTCATGTGTTGTCATGTGTCATGTGGTGTCATGTGTCATGTATCGTCATGTGTCATGTGATGTCATGTGTCATGTGTTGTCATGTGATGTCATGTGTCATGTGGTGTCATGTGTCATGTGGTATCATGTGTCATGTATCGTCATGTGTCATGTGTCATGTGTTGTCATGTGATGTCATGTGTCATGTGGTGTCATGTGTCATGTGATGTCATGTGTCATGTGATGTCATGTGTCTTGTGGTGTCATGTGTCATCATGTGTCATGTGTTGTCACGTGGTGTCATCACATGTCTTGTGTCATGTGTTGTCTTGTGGTGTCATGTGTCATCACGTGTCTTGTGTCACGTGGTGTCATGAGGTGTCATGTGGTGTCATGTGTCATGTGTCATGTATCGTCATGTGATGTGTCATGTGTCATGTGGTGTCACGTGTCATGTATCGTCATGTGTCATGTGATGTCATGTGTCATGTGTTGTCATGTGATGTCATGTGTCATGTGGTGTCATGTGTCATGTGGTATCATGTGTCATGTATCGTCATGTGTCATGTGTCATGTGTCATGAGGTGTCATGTGGTGTCATGTGTCATGTATCGTCATGTGTCATGTGATGTCATGTGTCATGTGGTGTCATGTGTCATGTGTCATGTATTGTCATGTGTCATGTGATGTCATGTGTCATGTGTCATGTGTTGTCATGTGTCATGTGGTGTCATGTGTCATGTATCGTCATGTGATGTCATGTGTCATGTGTTGTCATGTGATGTCATGTGTCATGTGGTGCCATGTGTCATGTGGTATCATATGTCATGTATCGTCATGTGTCATGTGTCATGTGTTGTCATGTGATGTCATGTGTCATGTGGTGTCATGTGTCATGTGATGTCATGTGTCATGTGTTGTCATGTGTCATGTGGTGTCATGTGATGTCATGTGTCATGTGGTGTCATGTGTCATCATGTGTCATGTGTTGTCACGTGGTGTCATCACATGTCTTGTGTCATGTGGTGTCATGTGTCATGAGGTGTCATGTGGTGTCATGTGTCATGTATCGTCATGTGTCATGTGATGTCATGTGTCATGTGGTGTCATGTGTCATGTATCATCATGTGTCATGTGGTGTCATGTGGTGTCATGTGTCATCACCTGTCTTGTGTCACGTGGTGTCATGTGTCATGAGGTATCATGTGGTGTCATGTGTCATGTATCGTCATGTGTCATGTGATGTCATGTGTCATGTGATGTCATGTGTCATGTGGTGACATGTGGTGTCATGTGTCATGTATCATCATGTGTCGTGATGTCATGTGTCATGTGTTGTCATGTGATGTCATGTGTCATGTGGTGTCATGTGTCATGTGGTGTCATGTGTCATGTATCATGTGGAGTCATATGTCATGTGTCAAAAAATGTATATATCTAGAGGAGCTTACTGTAATATTACTAAAAGCTTACTGTACTCTGTACCTTTCTGAGCACGAGCTGAATGCTAATTGGCTGTCAACTGTCTGTCAATACTCCAACCAGAAAGTGTTGGCAGCCATCTTGTGCCTCGGTAGACTGAGGCACAAGAAAGCAGAAAAACAAACGTGTAAAACGCAAAAAGGGGGCAGGGTAGAAACACCCTGCCCCCTAGGCCTGCTCTGGGTGTTTCACAAGGACCCCAAAGGCCCCCCCAAAATTTTTGGGGGGACAAAAACCACGGGGGACGAGTACCATACGAGTCCTGTAAGCTTACTGTAAGCTTACTGTACTATGTACCTGCGCGAGCTGAATGCTAATTGGCTATCAACTGTCTGTCAACACTCCAAACCAGGAAGTGTTGGCCGCCATCTTGTGCCTCGGTAGACTGAGGCACAAGAAAGCAGAAAAACAAACAAGTAGAACGCAAAAAGGGGGCAGGGTAGAAACCCCCTGACCCCCTAGGCCTGCTCAGGGATCCCACAAGGACCCACAAGGCCCCCCATTATTTTTTTTTACGAAAACTGCAGAGTACGAGTACTGTACAAGCACAGTAAGCTTACTGTAAGCTTACTGTAATCTGTACCTTCCCGAGCATGAGCTGAATGTTAATTGGCTGTCAACTGTCTGTAAACACTCCAAACAATCATGTGTCATGTGTTGTCATGTGGTGTCATGTGTCATCACGTGTCATGTGATGTCATGTGTCATGTGGTGTCATGTGTCATGTGATGTCATGTGTCATGTGCTGTCATGTGCTGTCATGTGTCATGTGATGTCATATGTCATGTGTCATCATGTGTCATCTTGTGTCCTGTGGTGTCATGTGGTGTCATGTGTCATCATGTGTTGTCATGTGTCATCATGTAGTGCTATGTGATGTCATGTGTTGTCAGTCATGTGGTGTCATGTGGTATCATGTGTCATCATGTGTCATGTGTTGTCATGTGTTGTTATGTGTCATCACGTGTCATGTATCATGTGGTGTCATGTGGTGTCATGTGTCATCATGTGTTGCCATGTGACGTCATGTGTCATGTGATGTCATGTGGTGTCATGTGGTGTCGTGTCATTACGTGTCATGTGGTGTCATGTGTCATGTGGTGTCATGTGTCATGTGATGTCATGTGTCATGTGTTGTCATGTGTCATGTGGTGTCATGTGTCATGTGATGTGTCATGAGGTGTCATGTGGTGTCATGCGTCATGTGTCATGTGATGACATGTGGTGTCATGTCTCATGTATCGTCATGTGTCATGTGATGTCATGTGTCATGTGTTGTCATGTGATGTCATGTGTCATATGGTGTCATGTGTCATGTGGTGTCATGTGTCATATGTCATCATGTATCATGTGTTGTCATGTGGTGTCATGTGGTGACATGTCATGTGTCATGTGGTATCATGTGTCATGTGCTGTCATGTGCTGTCATGTGTCATGTGTCATGTGGTGTCATATGTCATGTGTCGTCATGTGTCATGTGGTGTCATGTGGTGTCATTTGTCATCATGTGTTGTCATGTGTCATCATGTGGTGCCATGTGACATCATGTGTCATCATGTGTCATGTGTTGTCATATGGTGTCATGTGTCATCACGTGTCATGCGTCATGTGGTGTCACGTATCATGTGGTGTCATGTATCATATAGTGTCATGTGTCATGTGATGTCATGTGTCATGTGTTGTCATGTGCTGTCATGTGTCATGTGGTATCATGTGTCATGTGATGTCATGTGTCATGTGGTGTCATGTGTCATGTGTCATGTGGTGCCAAGTGTCATGTGGTGTCATGTGTCATGTATCGTCATGTGTCATGTGATGTCATGTGTCATGTGTTGTCATGTGATGTCATGTGTCATGTGGTGTCATGTGTCATTAGATGTCATGTGTCATGTGGTGTCATGTGTCATCATGTGTCATATGGTGTCATGTGTCATCACGTGTCATGTGTCATGTGGTGTCATGTGTTTTGTGGTATCATGTGTCATGTATCGTCATGTGTCATGTGATGTCATGTGTCGTGTTGTCATGTGATGTCATGTATCATGTGGTGTCATGTGGTGTCATGTGTCATGTATCGTCATGTGTCATGTGATGTCATGTGTCATGTGTTGTCATGTGATGTCATGTGTCATGTGATGTCATGTGTCATGTGATGTCATGTGTCATGTGTCGTCATGTATCATCATGTGTCATGTGTTGTCTTGTGGTGTCATGTGTCGTCATGTGATGTGTCATGTGTCATGTGGTGTCACGTGTCATGTATCGTCATGTGTCAT
Source organism: Lissotriton helveticus (assembly GCF_964261635.1). Taxonomy (NCBI): domain Eukaryota; kingdom Metazoa; phylum Chordata; class Amphibia; order Caudata; family Salamandridae; genus Lissotriton; species Lissotriton helveticus. The sequence goes on from NC_136062.1 coordinate 413,640,824, forward strand.
GTGATGTCATGTGTCATGTGTTGTCATGTGATGTCATGTGTCATGTGGTGTCATGTGTCATGTGGTATCATGTGTCATGTATCGTCATGTGTCATGTGTCATGTGTTGTCATATGATGTCATGTGTCATGTGGTGTCATGTGTCATGTCATGTGTCATGTGTTGTCATGTGTCATGTGGTGTCATGTGATGTCATGTGTCATGTGGTGTCATGTGTCATCATGTGTCATGTATTGTCACGTGGTGTCATGAGCTGAATGTGTCATGTGGTGTCATGTGTCATGAGGTGTCATGTGGTGTCATGTGTCATGTATCATCATGTGTCATGTGATGTCATGTGTCATGTGGTGACATGTGGTGTCATGTGTCATGTATCATCATGTGTCATGTGATGTCATGTGTCATGTGTTGTCATGTATCATGTGATGTCATGTGTCATGTGTTGTCATGTGATGTCATGTGTCATGTGGTGTCATGTGTCATGTGATGTCATGTGTCATGCGGTGTCATGTGTCATGTGTTGCCAAGTGTCATGTGGTGTCATGTGTCATGTATCGTCATGTGTCATGTGATGTCATGTGTCATGTGTTGTCATGTGATGTCATGTGTCATGTGTCATGTGATGTCATGTGTCATGTGTCGTCATGTGTCATGTGTTGTTTTGTGGTGTCATATGTCATCACGTGTCTTGTGTCACGTGGTGTCATGTGTCATGAGGTATCATGTGGTGTCATGTGTCATGTGTCATGTATCGTCATGTGTCATGTGATGTCATGTGTCATGTGTCATGTGTTGTCATGTGTCATGTGGTGTCATGTGTCATGTATCGTCATGTGTCATGTGATGTCATGTGTCATGTGTTGTCATGTGATGTCCTGTGTCATGTGGTGTCATGTGTCATGTGGTATCATGTGTCATGTATCGTCATGTGTCATGTGTTGTCATGTGATATCATGTGTCATGTGGTGTCATGTGTCATGTGATGTCATGTGTCATGTGATGTCATGTGTCATGTGGTGTCATGTGTCATCATGTGTCATGTGTTGTCACGTGGCATGTGGTGTCATGTGTCATCATGTGTCATGTGTTGTCACGTGGTGTCATCACATGTCTTGTGTCATGTGGTGTCATGTGTCATGAGGTGTCATGTGGTGTCATGTGTCATGTATCGTCATGTGTCATGTGATGTCATGTGTCATGTGGTGTCATGTGTCATGTATCATCATGTGTCATGTGGTGTCATGTGGTGTCATGTGTCATCACGTGTCTTGTGTCACGTGGTGTCATGTGTCATGAGGTATCATGTGGTGTCATGTGTCATGTGTCATGTATCATCATGTGTCATGTGATGTCATGTGTCATGTGATGTCATGTGTCATGTGGTGACATGTGGTGTCATGTGTCATGTATCGTCATGTGTCGTGATGTCATGTGTCATGTGTTGTCATGTGATGTCATGTGTCATGTGGTGTCATGTGTCATGTGGTGTCATGTGTCATGTATCATGTGGAGTCATATGTCATGTGTCAAAAAATGTATATATCTAGAGGAGCTTACTGTAATATTACTAAAAGCTTACTGTACTCTGTACCTTTCCGAGCACGAGCTGAATGCTAATTGGCTGTCAACTGTCTGTCAATACTCCAACCAGAAAGTGTTGGCAGCCATCTTGTGCCTCGGTAGACTGAGGCACAAGAAAGCAGAAAAACAAATGTGTAAAACGCAAAAAGGGGGCAGGGTAGAAACACCCTGCCCCCTAGGCCTGCTCTGGGTGTTTCACAAGGACCCCAAAGGCCCCCCCCAAAATTTTTGGGGGGACAAAAACCACGGGGGACGAGTACCATACGAGTCCTGTAAGCTTACTGTAAGCTTACTGTACTATGTACCTGCGCGACCTGAATGCTAATTGGCTATCAACTGTCTGTCAACACTCCAAACCAGGAAGTGTTGGCCGCCATCTTGTGCCTCGGTAGACTGAGGCACAAGAAAGCAGAAAAACAAACAAGTAGAACGCAAAAAGGGGGCAGGGTAGAAAGCCCCTGACCCCCTAGGCCTGCTCAGGGATCCCACAAGGACCCACAAGGCCCCCCATTATTTTTTTTTACAAAAAACTGCAGAGTACGAGTACTGTACAAGCACAGTAAGCTTACTGTAAGCTTACTGTAATCTGTACCTTCCTGAGCACGAGCTGAATGTTAATTGGCTGTCAACTGTCTGTAAACACTCCAAACAATCATGTGTCATGTGGTGTCATGTGGTGTCATGTGTCATCATGTGTCATGTGATGTCATGTGTCATGTGGTGTCATGTGTCATGTGATGTCATGTGTCATGTGCTGTCATGTGCTGTCATGTGTCATGTGTCATGTGGTGTCATATGTCATGTGTCATCATGTGTCATCTTGTGTCCTGTGGTGTCATGTGGTGTCATGTGGTGTCATGTGTCATCATGTGTTGTCATGTGTCATCATGTAGTGCCATGTGATGTCATGTGTTGTCAGTCATGTGGTGTCATGTGGTATCATGTGTCATCATGTGTCATGTGTTGTCATGTGGTGTTATGTGTCATCATGTGTCATGTGTCATGTGGTGTCATGTGTCATGTGGTGTCATGTTTCATGTAGTGTCATGTGTCATGTGACATGACATGTGATGTCATGTGTCATGGGGTGTCATGTGTCATGTGATGTCATGTGTCATGTGGTGTCATGTGTCATCATGTGTCATGTGATGTCATGTGTCATCACGTGTCATGTGTTGTCATGTGTCATGTGGTGTCATGTGTCATGTATCATCATGTGTCATGTGATGTCATGTGTCATGTGTTGTCATGTGATGTCATGTGTCATGTGGTGTCATGTGTCATGTGGTGTCATGTGTCATGTATCGTCATGTGTCATGTGTCATGTGTTGTCATGTGATGTCATGTGTCATGTGGTGTCATGTGTCATGTGATGTCATGTGTCATGTGTTGTCATGTGTCATGTGGTGTCATGTGATGTCATGTGTCATGTGGTGTCATGTGTCATCATGTGTCATGTGTTGTCACGTGGTGTCATGTGTCATCACATGTCTTGTGTCATGTGGTGTCATGTGTCATGAGGTGTCATGTGGTGTCATGTGTCATGTATTGTCCTGTGTCATGTGATGTCATGTGGTGTCATGTGTCATGTGATGTCATGTGTCATATGGTGTCATGTGTCATGTGGTGTCATGTGTCATCATGTATCATGTGTTGTCATGTGGTGTCATGTGTTGTCATGTGGTGTCATGTGGTGACATGTCATGTGTCATGTGTCAAGTGGTGTCATGTGTCATGTGATGTCATGTGTCATGTGCTGTCATGTGCTGTCATGTGTCATGTGTCATGTGGTGTCATATGTCATGTGTCGTCATGTGTCATGTGGTGTCATGTGGTGTCATTTGTCATCATGTGTTGTCATGTGTCATCATGTGGTGCCATGTGACGTCATGTGTCATCATGTGTCATGTGTTGTCATATGGTGTCATGTGTCATCACGTGTCATGTGTCATGTGGTGTCACGTATCATGTGGGGTCATGTATCATATAGTGTCATGTGTCATGTGATGTCATGTGTCATGTGTTGTCATATGTCATGTGGTGTCATGTGTCATGTGATGTCATGTGTCATGTGGTGTCATGTGTCATGTGTCATGTGGTGCCAAGTGTCATGTGATGTCATGTGTCATGTATCATCATGTGTCATGTGATGTCATGTGTCATGTGTTGTCATGTGATGTCATGTGTCATGTGGTGTCATGTGTCATGTGATGTCATGTGTCATGTGGTGTCATGTGTCATCATGTGTCATATGGTGTCATGTGTCATCACGTGTCATGTGTCATGTGGTGTCATGTGTTTTGTGATGTCATGTGTCATGTATCGTCATGTGTGATGTGATGTCATGTGTCATGTGTTGTCATGTGATGTCATGTGTCATGTGGTGTCATGTGGTGTCATGTGTCATGTATCGTCATGTGTCATGTGATGTCATGTGTCATGTGTTGTCATGTGATGTCATGTCATGTGTCATGTGATGTCATGTGTCATGTGTCGTCATGTGTCATCATGTGTCATGTGTTGTCTTGTGGTGTCATGTGTCATCACGTGTCTTGTGTCACGTGGTGTCATGTGTCATGAGGTGTCATGTGGTGTCATGTGTCATGTGTCATGTATCGTCATGTGTCATGTGATGTGTCATGTGTCATGTGGTGTCACGTGTCATGTATCGTCATGTGTCATGTGATGTCATATGTCATGTGTTGTCATGTGATGTCATTTGTCATGTGGTGTCATGTGTCATGTGGTATCATGTGTCATGTATCGTCATGTGTCATGTGTCATGTGTTGTCATGTGATGTCATGTGTCATGTGGTGTCATGTGTCATGTGATGTCATGTGTCATGTGTTGTCATGTGTCATGTAGTGTCATGTGATGTCATGTGTCATGTGGTATCATGTGTCATCATGTGTCATGTATTGTCATGTGGTGTCATGAGCTGAATGTGTCATGTGGTGTCATGTGTCATGAGGTGTCATGTGGTGTCATGTGTCATGTATCGTCATGTGTCATGTGATGTCATGTGTCATGTGGTGACATGTGGTGTCATGTGTCATGTATCATCATGTGTCATGTGTCATGTGATGTCATGTGTCATGTGTTGTCATGTATCATGTGATGTCATGTGTCATGTGTTGTCATGTGATGTCATGTGTCATGTGATGTCATGTGTCATGCGGTGTCATGTGTCATATGTCTTGTGTTGCCAAGTGTCATGTGGTGTCATGTGTCATGTATCGTCATGTGTCATGTGATGTCATGTGTTGTCATGTGATGTCATGTGTCATGTGGTGTCATGTGGTGTCATGTGTCATGTATCGTCATGTGTCATGTGATGTCATGTGTCATGTGTTGTCATGTGATGTCATGTGTCATGTGGTGTCATGTGTCATGTGATGTCATATGTCATGTGTCGTCATGTGTCATGTGTTGTCTTGTGGTGTCATGTGTCATCATGTGTTTCGTGTCACGTGGTGTCATGTGTCATGAGGTGTCATGTGGTGTCATGTGTCATGTGTCATGTATCTTCATGTGTCATGTGATGTCATGTGTCATGTGTCATGTGTTGTCATGTGTCATGTGGTGTCATGTATCGTCATGTGTCATGTGATGTCATGTGTCATGTGTTGTCATGTGATGTCATGTGTCATGTGGTGTCATGTGTCATGTGGTATCATGTGTCATGTATCGTCATGTGCCATGTGTCATGTGTTGTCATGTGATGTCATGTGTCATGTGGTGTCATGTGTCATGTGATGTCATGTGTCATGTGTCATGTGGTGTCATGTGATGTCATGTGTCATGTGGTATCATGTGTCATCATGTGTCATGTGTTGTCACGTGGTGTCATCACATGTCTTGTGTCATGTGGTGTCATGTGTCATGAGGTGTCATGTGGTGTCATGTGTCATGTATCGTCATGTGTCATGTGATGTCATGTGTCATGTGGTGTCATGTGTCATGTATCATCATGTGTCATGTGGTGTCATGTGGTGTCATGTGTCATCACGTGTCTTGTGTCACGTGGTGTCATGTGTCATGAGGTATCATGTGGTGTCATGTGTCATGTGTCATGTATCGTCATGTGTCATGTGATGTCATGTGTCATGTGATGTCATGTGTCATGTGATGACATGTGTGTCATTTGTCATGTATTGTCATGTGTCGTGATGTCATGTGTCATGTGTTGTCATGTGATGTCATGTGTCATGTGGTGTCATGTGTCATGTGGTGTCATGTGTCATGTATCATGTGGAGTCATATGTCATGTGTCAAAAAATGTATATATCTAGAGGAGCTTACTGTAATATTACTAAAAGCTTACTGTACTCTGTACCTTTCCGAGCATGAGCTGAATGCTAATTGGCTGTCAACTGTCTGTCAATACTCCAACCAGAAAGTGTTGGCAGCCATCTTGTGCCTCAGTAGACTGAGGCACAAGAAAGCAGAAAAACAAACGTGTAAAACGCAAAAAGGGGGCAGTGTAGAAACACCCTGCCCCCTAGGCCTGCTCTGGGTGTTTCACAAGGACCCCAAAGGTCCCCCCAAATTTTGTGGTGTCATGTGTGTCATGTGTCATCACGTGTCATGTGTCATGTGATGTCATGTGTCATGTGGTGTCATGTGTCATGTGATGTCATGTGTCATGTGGTATCATGTGGTGTCATGTGTCATCATGTGTTGCCATGTGACGTCATGTGTCATGTGATGTCATGTGGTGTCGTGTCATTACGTGTCATGTGTCATGTGGTGTCATGTGTCATGTGGTGTCATGTGTCATGTGATGTCATGTGTCATGTGTTGTCATGTGTCATGTGGTGTCATGTGTCATGTGATGTCATGTGTCATGAGGTATCATGTGGTGTCATGTGTCATGTGATGTCATGTGTCATGTGGTGACATGTGGTGTCATGTCTCATGTATCGTCATGTGTCATGTGATGTCATGTGTCATGTGTTGTCATGTGATGTCATGTGTCATATGGTGTCATTTGTCATGTGGTGTCATGTGTCATATGTCATCATGTATCATGTGTTGTCATGTGGTGTCATGTGGTGACATGTCATGTGTCATGTGTCAAGTGGTATCATGTGTCATGTGCTGTCATGTGTCATGTGGTGTCATATGTCATGTGTCGTCATGTGTCATGTGGTGTCATGTGGTGTCATTTGTCATCATGTGTTGTCATGTGTCATCATGTGGTGCCATGTGATGACATGTGTTGTCATGTGATGTCATGTGGTGTCATGTGGTGTCATGTGTCATGTATCATCATGTGTCATGTGATGTCATGTGTCATGTGTTGTCATGTGATGTCATGTGTCATGTGATGTCATGTGTCATGTGATGTCATGTGTCATGTGTCGTCATGTGTCATCATGTGTCATGTGTTGTCTTGTGGTGTCATGTGTCATCACGTGTCTTGTGTCACGTGGTGTCATGAGGTGTCATGTGGTGTCATGTGTCATGTGTCATGTATCGTCATGTGTCATGTGATGTGTCATGTGTCATGTGGTGTCACGTGTCATGTATCGTCATGTGTCATGTGATGTCATGTGTCATGTGTTGTCATGTGATGTCATGTGTCATATGGTATCATGTGTCATGTGGTATCATGTGTCATGTATCATCATGTGTCATGTGTCATGTGTTGTCATGTGATGTCATGTGTCATGTGGTGTCATGTGTCATGTGATGTCATGTGTCATGTGTTGTCATGTGTCATGTGGTATCATGTGATGTCATGTGTCATGTGGTGTCATGTGTCATCATGTGTCATGTATTGTCACGTGGTGTCATGAGCTGAATGTGTCATATGGTGTCAAGTGTCATGAGGTGTCATGTGGTGTCATGTGTCATGTATCGTCATGTGTCATGTGATGTCATGTGTCATGTGGTGACATGTGGTGTCATGTGTCATGTATCATCATGTATCATGTGTCATGTGATGTCATGTGTCATGTGTTGTTATGTATCATGTGATGTCATGTGTCATGTGTTGTCATGTGATGTCATGTGTCATGTGGTGTCATGTGTCATGTATCGTCATGTGTCATGTGATATCATGTGTCATGTGTCATGTGTTGCCAAGTGTCATGTGGTGTCATGTGTCATGTATCGTCATGTGTCATGTGATGTCATATGTCATGTGTTGTCATGTGATGTCATGTGTCATGTGGTGTCATGTGATGTCATGTGTCATGTGGTGTCATGTGTCATCATGTGTCATATGGTGTCATGTGTCATCACGTGTCATGTTTAATGTATCGTCATGTGTCATGTGATGTCATGTGTCATGTGTTGTCATGTAATGTCATGTGTCATGTGGTGTCATGTGGTGTCATGTGGTGTCATGTGTCATGTATCATCATGTGTCATGTGATGTCATGTGTCATGTGTTGTCATGTGATGTCATGTGTCATGTGGTGTCATGTGTCATGTGATGTCATGTGTCATGTGTCGTCATGTGTCATGTGTTGTCTTGTGGTGTCATGTGTCATCACGTGTCTTGTGTCACGTGGTGTCATGTGTCATGAGGTGTCATGTGGTGTCATGTGTCATGTATTGTCATGTGTCATGTGATGTCATGTGTCATGTGTTGTCATGTGTCATGTGGTGTCATGTGTCATGTATCGTCATGTGTCATGTGATGTCATGTGTCATGTATTGTCATGTGATGTCATGTGTCATGTGGTGTCATGTGTCATGTGGTATCATGTGTCATGTATCGTCATGTGTCATGTGTCATGTGTTGACATGTGATGTCATGTGTCATGTGGTGTCATGTGTCATGTGATGTCATGTGTCATGTGTTGTCATGTGTCATGTGGTGTCATGTGATGTCATGTGTCATGTGGTGTCATGTGTCATCATGTGTCATGTGTTGTCACGTGGTGTCATCACATGTCTTGTGTCATGTGGTGTCATGTGTCATGAGGTGTCATGTGGTGTCATGTGTCATGTATTGTCATGTGTCATGTGATGTCATGTGTCATGTGGTGTCATGTGTCATGTATCATCATGTGTCATGTGGTGTCATGTGGTGTCATGTGTCATCACGTGTCTTGTGTCACGTGGTGTCATGTGTCATGAGGTATCATGTGGTGTCATGTGTCATGTATCGTCATGTGTCATGTGATGTCATGTGTCATGTGATGTCATGTGTCATGTGGTGACATGTGGTGTCATGTGTCATGTATCGTCATGTGTCGTGATGTCATGTGTCATGTGTTGTCATGTGATGTCATGTGTCATGTGGTGTCATGTGTCATGTGGTGTCATGTGTCATGTATCATGTGGAGTCATATGTCATGTGTCAAAAAATGTATATATCTAGAGGAGCTTACTGTAATATTACTAAAAGCTTACTGTACTCTGTACCTTTCCGAGCACGAGCTGAATGCTAATTGGCTGTCAACTGTCTGTCAATACTCCAACCAGAAAGTGTTGGCAGCCATCTTGTGCCTCGGTAGACTGAGGCACAAGAAAGCAGAAAAACAAACGTGTAAAACGCAAAAAGGGGGCAGGGTAGAAACACCCTGCCCCCTAGGCCTGCTCTGGGTGTTTCACAAGGACCCCAAAGGCCCCCCCCAAATTTTTGGGGGGACAAAAACCACGGGGGACGAGTACCATACGAGTCCTGTAAGCTTACTGTAAGCTTACTGTACTATGTACCTGCGCGAGCTGAATGCTAATTGGCTATCAACTGTCTGTCAACACTCCAAACCAGGAAGTGTTGGCCGCCATCTTGTGCCTCGGTAGACTGAGGCACAAGAAAGCAGAAAAACAAACAAGTAGAACGCAAAAAGGGGGCAGGGTAGAAACCCCCTGACCCCCTAGGCCTGCTCAGGGATCCCACAAGGACCCACAAGGCCCCCCATTATTTTTTTTTACGAAAACTGCAGAGTACGAGTACTGTACAAGCACAGTAAGCTTACTGTAAGCTTACTGTAATCTGTACCTTCCCGAGCATGAGCTGAATGTTAATTGGCTGTCAACTGTCTGTAAACACTCCAAACAATCATGTGTCATGTGTTGTCATGTGGTGTCATGTGTCATCACGTGTCATGTGATGTCATGTGTCATGTGGTGTCATGTGTCATGTGATGTCATGTGTCATGTGCTGTCATGTGCTGTCATGTGTCATGTGGTGTCATATGTCATGTGTCATCATGTGTCATCTTGTGTCCTATGGTGTCATGTGGTGTCATGTGTCATCATGTGTTGTCATGTGTCATCATGTAGTGCTATGTGATGTCATGTGTTGTCAGTCATGTGGTGTCATGTGGTGTCATGTGTCATCACGTGTCATGTGTTGTCATGTGGTGTTATGTGTCATCACGTGTCATGTGTCATGTGGTGTCATATGTCATGTGTCATGTAGTGTCATGTGTCATGTGACATGACATGTGATGTCATGTGTCATGGGGTGTCATGTGTCATGTGATGTCATGTGTCATGTGGTGTCATGTGTCATCATGTGTCATGTGGTATCATGTGTCATCACGTGTCATGTGTTGTCATGTGTCATGTGGTTTCATGTGTCATGTATCATCATGTGTCATGTGTTGTCATGTGATGTCATGTGTCATGTGGTGTCATGTGTCATGTGGTGTCATGTGTCATGTATCGTCATGTGTCATGTGTCATGTGTTGTCATGTGATGTCATGTGTCATGTGGTGTCATGTGTCATGTGATGTCATGTGTCATGTGTTGTCATGTGTCATGTGGTGTCATGTGATGTCATGTGTCATGTGGTGTCATGTGTCATGTGATGTCATGTGTCATGTGGTGTCATGAGTCATGAGGTGTCATGTGGTGTCATGTGTCATGTATCGTCATGTGTCATGTGATGTCATGTGTCATGTTGTGTCATGTGTCATGTATCATCATGTGTCATGTGGTGTCATGTGATATCATGTGTCATGTGTTGTCATGTGTCATGTGGTGTCATGTGATGTCATGTGTCATGTGATGTCATGTGTCATGTGATGTCATGTGTCATGTGGTGACATGTGGTGTCATGTCTCATGTATCGTCATGTGTCATGTGATGTCATGTGTCATGTGTTGTCATGTGATGTCATGTGTCATATGGTGTCATGTGTCATGTGGTGTCATGTGTCATATGTCATCATGTGTCATGTGTTGTCATGTGGTGTCATGTGGTGACATGTCATGTGTCATGTGTCAAGTGGTGTCATGTGTCATGTGCTGTCACGTGCTGTCATGTGTCATGTGTCAAGTGGTGTCATATGTCATGTGTCGTCATGTGTCATGTGGTGTCATGTGGTGTCATTTGTCATCATGTGTTGTCATGTGTCATCATGTGGTGCCATGTGATGTCATGTGTCATCATGTGTCATGTGTTGTCATATGGTGTCATGTGTCATCACGTGTCATGTGTCATGTGGTGTCACGTATCATGTGGTGTCATGTGTCATCATGTGTTGTCATGTTTCATCATGTAGTGCCATGTGATATCATGTATTGTCAGTCATGTGGTGTCATGTGGTGTCATGTGTCATCATGTGTCATGTGTTGTCATGTGGTGTTATGTATCATCACGTGTCATATGTCATGTGATGTCATGTGTCATGTGGTGTCATGTGTCATGTGATGTCATGTGTCATGTGGTGTCATGTGGTGTCATGTGTCATCATGTGTTGCCATGTGACGCCATGTGTCATTTGATGTCATGTGGTGTCATGTGGTGTCGTGTCATTACGTGTCATGTGTCATGTGGTGTTATGTGTCATGTGGTGTCATGTGTCATGTGATGTCATGTGTCATGTGTTGTCATGTGTCATGTGGTGTCATGTGTCATGTGATGTCATGAGGTGTCATGTGGTGTCATGTGTCATGTGATGTCATGTGTCATGTGGTGACATGTGGTGTCATGTCTCATGTATCGTCATGTGTCATGTGATGTCATGTGTCATGTGTTGTCATGTGATGTCATGTGTCATATGGTGTCATGTGTCATGTGGTGTCATGTGTCATATGTCATCATGTGTCATGTGTTGTCATGTGGTGTCATGTGGTGACATGTCATGTGTCATGTGTCAAGTGGTATCATGTGTCATGTGCTGTCACGTGCTGTCATGTGTCATGTGTCATGTGGTGTCATATGTCATGTGTCGTCATGTGTCATGTGGTGTCATTTGGTGTCAATTGTCATCATGTGTTGTCATGTGTCATCATGTGGTGCCATGTGATGTCATGTGTCATCATGTGTCATGTGTTGTCATATGGTGTCATGTGTCATCACGTGTCATGTGTCATGTGGTGTCACGTATCATGTGGTGTCATGTATCATATAGTGTCATGTGTCATGTGATGTCATGTGTCATGTGTTGTCATGTGATGTCATGTGTCATGTGGTGTCATGTGTCATGTGATGTCATGTGTCATGCGGTGTCATGTGTCATGTGGTGCCAAGTGTCACGTGGTGTCATGTGTCATGTATTGTCATGTGTCATGTGTTGTCATGTGATGTCATGTGTCATATGGTGTCATGTGTCATGTGATGTCATGTGTCATGTGGTGTCATGTGTCATCATGTGTCATATGGTGTCATGTGTCATCATGTGTCATGTGTCATGTGGTGTCATGTGTTTTGTGGTGTCATGTGTCATGTATCATCATGTATCATGTGATGTCATGTGTCATATGGTGTCATGTGATGTCATGTGTCATGTGATGTCATGTGTCATGTGATGTCATGTGTCATGTGTCGTCATGTGTCATCATGTGTCATGTGTTGTCTTGTGGTGTCATGTGTCATCACGTGTCTTGTGTCACATGGTGTCATGAGGTGTCATGTGGTGTCATGTGTCATGTGTCATGTATCGTCATGTGTCATGTGATGTGTCATGTGTCATGTGGTGTCATGTGTCATGTATCGTCATGTGTCATGTGATGTCATGTGTCATGTGTTGTCATGTGATGTCATGTGTCATGTTTTATCATGTGTCATGTATCGTCATGTGTCATGTGTCATGTGTTGTAATGTGATGTCATGTGTCATGTGGTGTCATGTGTCATGTGATGTCATGTGTCATGTGTTGTCATGTGTCATGTGGTGTCATGTGATGTCATGTGTCATGTGGTGTCATGTGTCATCATGTGTCATGTATTGTCACGTGATGTCATGAGCTGAATGTGTCATGTGGTGTCATGTGTCATGAGGTGTCATGTGGTGTCATGTGTCATGTATCGTCATGTGTCATGTGATGTCATGTGTCATGTGGTGACATGTGGTGTCATGTGTCATGTATCATCATGTGTCATGTGATATCATGTGTCATGTGTTGTTATGTATCATGTGATGTCATGTGTCATGTGTTGTCATGTGATGTCATGTGTCATGTGGTGTCATGTGTCATGTGATGTCATGTGTCATGCAGTGTCATGTGTTGCCAAGTGTCATGTGGTGTCATGTGTCATGTATCGTCATGTGTCATGTGATGTCATGTGTCATGTGTTGTCATGTGATGTCATGTGTCATGTGGTGTCATGTGATGTCATGTGTCATGTGGTGTCATGTGTCATGTGTCATATGGTGTCATGTGTTATCACGTGTCATGTTTAATGTATTGTCATGTGTCATGTGATGTCATGTGTCATGTGTTGTCATGTGATGTCATGTGTCATGTGGTGTCATGTGATGTCATGTGTCATGTATCGTCATGTGTCATGTGATGTCATGTGTTGTCATGTGATGTCATGTGTCATGTGGTGTCATGTGTCATGTGATGTCATGTGTCATGTGTCGTCATGTGTCATGTGTTGTCTTGTGGTGTCATGTGTCATCACGTGTCTTGTGTCACATGGTGTCATGTGTCATGAGGTGTCATGTGGTGTCATGTGTCATGTATCGTCATGTGTCATGTGATGTCATGTGTCATGTGTCATGTGTTGTCATGTGTCATGTGGTGTCATGTGTCATGTATCGTCATGTGTCATGTGATGTCATGTGTCATGTGTTGTCATGTGATGTCATGTGTCATGTGGTGTCATGTGTCATGTGGTATCATGTGTCATGTATCGTCATGTGTCATGTGTTGTCATGTGATGTCATGTGTCATGTGGTGTCATGTGTCATGTGATGTCATGTGTTATGTGTTGTCATGTGGTGTCATGTGATGTCATGTGTCATGTGGTGTCATGTGTCATCATGTGTCATGTGTTGTCACGTGGTGTCATCACATGTCTTGTGTCATGTGGTGTCATGTGTCATGAGGTGTCATGTGGTGTCATGTGTCATGTATCGTCATGTGTCATGTGATGTCATGTGTCATGTGGTGTCATGTGTCATGTATCATCATGTGTCATGTGGTGTCATGTGGTGTCATGTGTCATCACGTGTCTTGTGTCACGTGGTGTCATGTGTCATGAGGTATCATGTGGTGTCATGTGTCATGTGTCATGTATCATCATGTGTCATGTGATGTCATGTGTCATGTGATGTCATGTGTCATGTGGTGACATGTGGTGTCATGTGTCATGTATCATCATGTGTCGTGATGTCATGTGTCATGTGTTGTCATGTGATGTCATGTGTCATGTGGTGTCATGTGTCATGTGGTGTCATGTGTCATGTATCATGTGGAGTCATATGTCATGTGTCAAAAAATGTATATATCTAGAGGAGCTTACTGTAATATTACTAAAAGCTTACTGTACTCTGTACCTTTCCGAGCATGAGCTGAATGCTAATTGGCTGTCAACTGTCTGTCAATACTCCAACCAGAAAGTGTTGGCAGCCATCTTGTGCCTCGGTAGACTGAGGTACAAGAAAGCAGAAAAACAAACGTGTAAAATGCAAAAAGGGGGCAGGGTAGAAACACCCTGCCCCCTAGGCCTGCTCTGGGTGTTTCACAAGGACCCCAAAGGCCCCCCCCAAATTTTTGGGGGGACAAAAACCACGGGGGACGAGTACCATACGAGTCCTGTAAGCTTACTGTAAGCTTACTGTACTATGTACCTGCGCGAGCTGAATGCTAATTGGCTATCAACTGTCTGTCAACACTCCAAACCAGGAAGTGTTGGCCGCCATCTTGTGCCTCGGTAGACTGAGGCACAAGAAAGCAGAAAAACAAACAAGTAGAACGCAAAAAGGGGGCAGGGTAGAAACCCCCTGACCCCCTAGGCCTGCTCAGGGATCCCACAAGGACCCACAAGGCCCCCCATTATTTTTTTTTACAAAAACTGCAGAGTACGAGTACTGTACAAGCACAGTAAGCTTACTGTAAGCTTACTGTAATCTGTACCTTCCCGAGCACGAGCTGAATGTTAATTGGCTGTCAACTGTCTGTAAACACTCCAAACAATCATTTGTCATGTGTTGTCATGTGGTGTCATGTGTCATCACGTGTCATGTGATGTCATGTGTCATGTGGTGTCATGTGTCATGTGATGTCATGTGTCATGTGCTGTCATGTGCTGTCATGTGTCATGTGTCATGTGGTGTCATATGTCATGTGTCATCATGTGTCATCTTGTGTCCTGTGGTGTCATGTGGTGTCATGTGTCATCATGTGTTGTCATGTGTCATCATGTGTCATGTGTTGTCATGTGGTGTTATGTGTCATCACGTGTCATGTGTCATGTGGTGTCATGTGTCATGTGGTGTCATGTGTCATGTAGTGTCATATGTCATGTGACATGACATGTGATGTCATGTGTCATGGGGTGTCATGTGTCATGTGATGTCATGTGTCATGTGGTGTCATGTGTCATCATGTGTCATGTGGTGTCATGTGGTGTCATGTGTCATCACGTGTCATGTGTTGTCATGTGTCATGTGGTGTCATGTGTCATGTATCGTCATGTGTCATGTGATGTCATGTGTCATGTGTTGTCATGTGATGTCATGTGTCATGTGGTGTCATGTGTCATGTGGTGTCATGTGTCATGTATCATGTGGTATGTGTCATGTGTTGTCATGTGATGTCATGTGTCATGTGGTGTCATGTGTCATGTGATGTCATGTGTCATGTGGTGTCATGTGTCATCATGTGTCATGTGTTGCCACGTGGTGTCATGTGTCATCACATGTCTTGTGTCATGTGGTGTCATGTGTCATGAGGTGTCATGTGGTGTCATGTGTCATGTATCATCCTGTGTCATATGATGTCATGTGGTGTTATGTGTCATGTGATGTCATGTGTCATGTGGTGTCATGTGTGTCATGTGTCATCACGTGTCATGTGTCATGTGATGTCATGTGTCATGTGGTGTCATGTGTCATGTGATGTCATGTGTCATGTGGTGTCATGTGGTGTCATGTGTCATCATGTGTTGCCATGTGACGTCATGTGTCATGTGATGTCATGTGGTGTCATGTGGTGTCGTGTCATTACGTGTCATGTGTCATGTGGTGTCATGTGTCATGTGGTGTCATGTGTCATGTGATGTCATGTGTCATGTGTTGTCATGTGTCATGTGGTGTCATGTGTCATGTGATGTCATGTGTCATGTGGTGTCATGTATCATCATGTGTCATGTGGTGTCATGTGTCATCACGTGTCATGTGGTGTCATGTGTCATGTGGTGTCATGTGTCCTGTATTGTCATGTGTCATGTGATGTCATGGGTCATGTGGTGTCATGTGTCATGTGGTGTCATGTGTCATGTATCGTCATGTATTGTCATGTGTCATGTGATGTCATGTGTCATATGTTATCCTGAGATGTCATGTGTCATGTGGTGTCATTTGGTATCATGTGTCATGTATCGTCATGTGTCATGTGATGTCATGTGTCATGTGTTGTCATGTGGTATCATGGGTCATGTGGTGTCATGTGTCATGTATCGTCATGTGTCATGTGATGTCATGTGTCATGTGGTGTCATGAGTCATCACGTGTCTTGTGTCACATGGTGTCATGTGTCACGAGGTGTCATGTGGTGTCATGTGTCATGTGTCATGTGTCATGTGATGTCATGTGTCATGTGATGTCATGTGTCATGTGGTGACATGTGTTGTCATGTGTCATGTATCATCATGTGTCATGTGGTGTCATGTATTGACATGATGTCATGTGTCATGTGGTGTCATGTGTCATGTGGAGTCATATGTCATGTTTCAAAAAATGTATATATCTAGAGGAGCTTACTGTAAGATTACTGTAAGCTTACTGTACTCTGTACCTTTCCGAGCACGAGCTGAATGCTAATTGGCTGTCAACTGTCTGTCAATACTCCAAACCAGAAAGTGTTGGCTGCCATCTTGTGCCTCGGTAGACTGAGGCACAAGAAAGCAGAAAAACAAACATGTAAAATGCAAAAAGGGGGCAGGGTAGAAACACCCTGCCCCCTAGGCCTGCTCTGGGTGTTTCACAAGGACCCCAAAGGCCCCCCCCCAAATTTTGTGGTGTCATGTGTGTCATGTGTCATCACGTGTCATGTGTCATGTGATGTCATGTGTCATGTGGTGTCATGTGTCATGTGATGTCATGTGTCATGTGGTGTCATGTGGTGTCATGTGTCATCATGTGTTGCCATGTGACGTCATGTGTCATGTGATGTCATGTGGTGTCATGTCATTACGTGTCATGTGTCATGTGGTGTCATGTGTCATGTGGTGTCATGTGTTATGTGATGTCATGTGTCATGTGTTGTCATGTGTCATGTGGTGTCATATGTCATGTGATGTCATGTGTCATGAGGTGTCATGTGGTGTCATGTGTCATGTGTCATGTGATGTCATGTGTCATGTGGTGACATGTGGTGTCATGTCATATATCGTCATGTGTCATGTGATATCATGTGTCATGTGTTGTCATGTGATGTCATGTGTCATATGGTGTCATGTGTCATGTGGTGTCATGTGTCATATGTCATCATGTGTCATGTGTTGTCATGTGGTGTCATGTGGTGACATGTCATGTGTCATGTGTCAAGTGGTGTCATGTGTCATGTGCTGTCATGTGTCATGTGTCATGTGGTGTCATATGTCATGTGTCGTCATGTGTCATGTGGTGTCATGTGGTGTCATTTGTCATCATGTGTTGTCATGTGTCATCATGTGGTCCATGTGACGTCATGTGTCATCATGTGTCATGTGTTGTCATATGGTGTCATGTGTCATCACGTGTCATGTGTCATGTGGTGTCACGTATCATGTGGTGTCATGTATCATATAGTGTCATGTGTCATGTGATGTCATGTGTCATGTGTTGTCATGTGATGTCATGTGTCATGTGGTGTCATGTGTCATGTGATGTCATGTGTCATGCGGTGTCATGTGTCATGTGGTGCCAAGTGTCATGTGGTGTCATGTGTCATGTATCGTCATGTGTCATGTGTTGTCATGTGATGTCATGTGTCATGTGGTGTCATGTGTCATGTGATGTCATGTGTCATGTGGTGTCATGTGTCATCATGTGTCATATGGTGTCATGTGTCATCACGTGTCATGTGTCATGTGGTGTCATGTGTTTTGTGGTGTCATGTGTCATGTATCGTCATGTGTCATGTGATGTCATGTGTCATGTGTTGTCATGTGATATCATGTGTCATGTGGTGTCATGTGGTGTCATGTGTCATGTATCGTCATGTGTCATGTGCCGTCATGTGTCATGTGATGTCATGTGTCATGTGATGTCATGTGTCATGTGTCGTCATGTGTCATCATGTGTCATGTGTTGTCTTGTGGTGTCATGTGTCATCACGTGTCTTGTGTCACGTGGTGTCATGAGGTGTCATGTGGTGTCATATGTCATGTGTCATGTATCGTCATGTGATGTGTCATGTGTCATGTGGTGTCACGTGTCATGTATCGTCATGTGTCATGTGATGTCATGTGTCATGTGTTGTCATGTGTCATGTGGTATCATGTGTCATGTATCGTCATGTGTCATGTGTCATGTGTTGTCATGTGATGTCATGTGTCATGTGGTGTCATGTGTCATGTGATGTCATGTGTCATGTGTTGTCATGTGTCATGTGGTGTCATGTGATGTCATGTGTCATGTGGTGTCATGTGTCATCATGTGTCATGTATTGTCACGTGGTGTCATGAGCTGAATGTGTCATGTGGTGTCATGTGTCATGAGGTGTCATGTGGTGTCATGTGTCATGTATCGTCATGTGTCATGTGATGTCATGTGTCATGTGGTGACATGTGGTGTCATGTGTCATGTATCATCATGTGTCATGTGTCATGTGATGTCATGTGTCATGTGTTGCCATGTATCATGTGATGTCATGTGTCATGTGTTGTCATGTGATGTCATGTGTCATGTGGTGTCATATGTCATGTGATGTCATGTGTCATGCAGTGTCATGTGTCATGTGTTGCCAAGTGTCATGTGGTGTCATGTGTCATGTATCGTCATGTGTCATGTGATGTCATGTGTCATGTGTTGTCATGTGATGTCATGTGTCATGTGGTGTCATGTGTCATGTGATGTCATGTGTCATGTGGTGTCATGTGTCATGTGTTGCCAAGTGTCATGTGGTGTCATGTGTCATGTATCGTCATGTGTCATGTGATGTCATGTGTCATGTGTTGTCATGTGATGTCATGTGTCATGTGGTGTCATGTGTCATGTGATGTCATGTGTCATGTGGTGTCATGTGTCATCATGTGTCATATGGTGTCATGTGTCATCACGTGTCATGTTTAATGTATCGTCATGTGTCATGTGATGTCATGTGTCATGTGTTGTCATGTGATGTCATGTGTCATGTGGTGTCATGTGGTGTCATGTGTCATGTATCGTCATGTGTCATGTGATGTCATGTGTCATGTGTTGTCATGTGATGTCATGTGTCATGTGGTGTCATGTGTCATGTGATGTCATGTGTCATGTGTCGTCATGTGTCATGTGTTGTCTTGTGGTGTCATGTGTCATCACGTGTCTTGTGTCACGTGGTGTCATGTGTCATGTATCGTCATGTGTCATGTGATGTCATGTGTCAAGTGTTGTCATGTGATGTCATGTGTCATGTGGTGTCATGTGTCATGTGATGTCATGTGTCATGTGGTGTCATGTGTCATCATGTGTCATATGGTGTCATGTGTCATCACGTGTCATGTTTAATGTATCGTCATGTGTCATGTGATGTCATGTGTCATGTGTTGTCATGTGATGTCATGTGTCATGTGGTGTCATGTGGTGTCATGTGTCATGTATCGTCATGTGATGTCATGTGTCATGTGTTGTCATGTGATGTCATGTGTCATGTGGTGTCATGTGTCATGTGATGTCATGTGTCATGTGTCGTCATGTGTCATGTGTTGTCTTGTGGTGTCATGTGTCATCACGTGTCTTGTGTCATGTGGTGTCATGTGTCATGAGGTGTCATGTGGTGTCATGTGTCATGTGTCATGTATCGTCATATGTCATGTGATGTCATGTGTCATGTGTCATGTGTTGTCATGTGTCATGTGGTGTCATGTGTCATGTATCGTCATGTGTCATGTGATGTCATGTGTCATGTGTTGTCATGTGATGTCATGTGTCATGTGGTGTCATGTGGTATCATGTGTCATGTATCGTCATGTGTCATGTGTCATGTGTTGTCATGTGATGTCATGTGTCATGTGGTATCATGTGTCATGTGATGTCATGTGTCATGTGTTGCCATGTGTCATGTGGTGTCATGTGATGTCATGTGTCATGTGGTGTCATGTTTCATCATGTGTCATGTGTTGTCACGTGGTGTCATCACATGTCTTGTTTCATGTGGTATCATGTGTCATGAGGTGTCATGTGGTGTCATGTGTCATGTATCATCATGTGTCATGTGATGTCATGTGTCATGTGGTGTCATGTGTCATGTATCATCATGTGTCATGTGGTGTCATGTGTCATCACGTGTCTTGTGTCACGTGGTGTCATGTGTCATGAGGTATCATGTGGTGTCATGTGTCATGTGTCATGTATCGTCATGTGTCATGTGATGTCATGTGTCATGTGATGTCATATGTCATGTGGTGACATGTGGTGTCATGTGTCATGTATCGTCATGTGTCGTGATGTCATGTGTCATGTGTTGTCATGTGATGTCATGTGTCATGTGGTGTCATGTGTCATGTGGTGTCATGTGTCATGTATCATGTGGAGTCATATGTCATGTGTCAAAAAATGTATATATCTAGAGGAGCTTACTGTAATATTACTAAAAGCTTACTGTACTCTGTACCTTTCCGAGCACGAGCTGAATGCTAATTGGCTGTCAACTGTCTGTCAATACTCCAACCAGAAAGTGTTGGCAGCCATCTTGTGCCTCGGTAGACTGAGGCACAAGAAAGCACAAAAACAAACGTGTAAAACGCAAAAAGGGGGCAGGGTAGAAACACCCTGCCCCCTAGGCCTGCTCTGGGTGTTTTACAAGGACCCCAAAGGCCCCCCCCCAAATTTTTGGGGGGACAAAAACCACGGGGGACGAGTACCATACGAGTCCTGAAAGCTTACTGTAAGCTTACTGTACTATGTACCTGCGCGAGCTGAATGCTAATTGGCTATCAACTGTCTGTCAACACTCCAAACCAGGAAGTGTTGGCCGCCATCTTGTGCCTCGGTAGACTGAGGCACAAGAAAGCAGAAAAACAAACAAGTAGAACGCAAAAAGGGGGCAGGGTAGAAACCCCCTGACCCCCTAGGCCTGCTCAGGGATCCCACAAGGACCCACAAGGCCCCCCATTATTTTTTTTTACAAAAACTGCAGAGTACGAGTACTGTACAAGCACAGTAAGCTTACTGTAAGCTTACTGTAATCTGTACCTCCCCGAGCACAAGCTGAATGTTAATTGGCTGTCAACTGTCTGTAAACACTCCAAACAATCATGTGTCATGTGTTGTCATGTGGTGTCATGTGTCATCACGTGTCATGTGATGTCATGTGTCATGTGGTGTCATGTGTCATGTGATGTCATATGTCATGTGCTGTCATGTGCTGTCATGTGTCATGTGTCATGTGGTGTCATATGTCATGTGTCATCATGCGTCATCTTGTGTCCTGTGGTGTCATGTGGTGTCATGTGTCATCATGTGTTGTCATGTGTCATCATGTAGTGCCATGTGATGTCATGTGTTGTCAGTCATGTGGTGTCATGTGGTGTCATATGTCATCATGTGTCATGTGTTGTCATGTGGTGTTATGTGTCATCACGTGTCATGTGTCATGTGGTGTCATGTGTCATGTGGTGTCATGTGTCATGTGTCATGTGACATGACATGTGATGTCATGTGTCATGGGGCGTCATGTGTCATGTGATGTCATGTGTCATGTAGTGTCATGTGTCATCATGTGTCATCATGTGTCATGTGTTGTCATGTGTCATGTGGTGTCATGTGTCATATATCGTCATGTGTCATGTGATGTCATGTGTCATGTGTTGTCATGTGATGTCATGTGGTGTTATGTGTCATGTGGTGTCATGTGTCATGTATCGTCATGTGTCATGTGTCATGTGTTGTCATGTGATGTCATGTGTCATGTGGTGTCATGTGTCATGTGATGTCATGTGTCATGTGTTGTCATGTGTCATGTGGTGTCATGTGATGTCATGTGTCATGTGGTGTCATGTGTCCTCATGTGTCATGTGTTGTCACGTGGTGTCATGTATCATCACATGTCTTGTGTCATGTGGTGTCATGTGTCATGAGGTGTCATGTGTCATGTATCGTCCTGTGTCATGTGATGTCATGTGGTGTCATGTGTCATGTGATGTCATGTGTCATGTGGTGACATGTGGTGTCATGTGTCATGTATTGTGTGTCATGTATCATCATGTGTCATGTGGTGTCATGTGATGTCATGTGTCATGTGTTGTCATGTGTCATCACGTCATGTGTCATGTGGTGTCATGTGTGTCATGTGTCATCACATGTCATGTGATGTCATGTGTCATGTGGTGTCATGTGTCATGTGATGTCATGTGTCATGTGGTGTCATGTGGTGTCATGTGTCATCATGTGTTGCCATGTGACGTCATGTGTCATGTGATGTCATGTGGTGTCATGTGGTGTCGTGTCATTACGTGTCATGTGTCATGTGGTGTCATGTGTCATGTGGTGTCATGTGTCATGTGATGTCATGTGTCATGTGTTGTCATGTGTCATGTGGTGTCATGTGTCATGTGATGTCATGTGCCATGTGGTGTCATGTGTCATCACGTGTCATGTGGTGTCATGTGGTGTCATGTGTCCTGTATTGTCATGTGTCATGTGATGTCATGTGTCATGTGTTGTCATGTGATGTCATGGGTCATGTGGTGTCATGTGTCATGTGGTGTCATGTGTCATGTATCGTCATGTATTGTCATGTGTCATGTGATGTCATGTGTCATATGTTATCCTGAGATGTCATGTGTCATGTGGTGTCATTTGGTATCATGTGTCATGTATCGTCATGTTTCATGTGATGTCATGTGTCATGTGTTGTCATGTGGTGTCATGGGTCATTTGGTGTCATGTGTCATGTATCGTCATGTGTCATGTGATGTTATGTGTCATGTGTTGTCGTGATGTCATGAGTCATCACGTGTCTTGTGTCACATGGTGTCATGTGTCATGAGGTGTCATGTGGTGTCATGTGTCATGTGTCATGTGTCATGTGATGTCATGTGTCATGTGATGTCATGTGTCATGTGGTGACATGTGGTGTCATGTGTCATGTATCATCATGTGTCATGTGGTGTCATGTATTGACATGATGTCATGTGTCAATGTGGTGTCATGTGTCATGTGGTGTCATGTGTCATGTGGAGTCATATGTCATGTTTCAAAAAAT
Source organism: Lissotriton helveticus (assembly GCF_964261635.1). NCBI lineage: Eukaryota > Metazoa > Chordata > Amphibia > Caudata > Salamandridae > Lissotriton > Lissotriton helveticus. Next base: position 413,664,154 of record NC_136062.1, read on the forward strand.
TTATATATCTAGAGGAGCTTACTGTAAGATTACTGTAAGCTTACTGTACTCTGTACCTTTCCGAGCATGAGCTGAATGCTAATTGGCTGGTAACTGTCTGTCAATACTCCAAACCAGAAAGTGTTGGCAGCCATCTTGTGCCTCGGTAGACTGAGGCACAAGAAAGCAGAAAAACAAACATGTAAAATGCAAAAAGGTGGCAGGGTAGAAACATCCTGCCCCCTAGGCCTGCTCTGGGTGTTTCACAAGGACCCCAAAGCCCCCCCCCCAAATTTTGTGGTGTCATGTGTGTCATGTGTCATCACGTGTCATGTGTCATGTGATGTCATGTGTCATGTGGTGTCATGTGTCATGTGATGTCATGTGTCATGTGGTGTCATGTGGTGTCATGTGTCATCATGTGTTGCCATGTGACGTCATGTGTCATGTGATGTCATGTGGTGTCATGTGGTGTCGTGTCATTACGTGTCATGTGTCATGTGGTGTCATGTGTCATGTGGTGTCATATGTCATGTGATGTCATGTGTCATGTGTTGTCATGTGTCATGTGGTGTCATGTGTCATGTGATGTCATGTGTCATGAGGTGTCATGTGGTATCATGTGTCATGTGTCATGTGATGTCATGTGTCATGTGGTGACATGTGGTGTCATGTCTCATGTATCGTCATGTGTCATGTGATATCATGTGTCATGTGTTGTCATGTGATGTAATGTGTCATATGGTGTCATGTGTCATGTGGTGTCATGTGTCATATGTCATCATGTGTCATGTGTTGTCATGTGGTGTCATGTGGTGACATGTCATGTGTCATGTGTCAAGTGGTGTCATGTGTCATGTGCTGTCATGTGCTGTCATGTGTCATGTGTCATGTGGTGTCATATGTCATGTGTCGTCATGTGTCATGTGGTGTCATTTGTCATCATGTGTTGTCATGTGTCATCATGTGGTGCCATGTGACGTCATGTGTCATCATGTGTCATGTGTTGTCATATGGTGTCATGTGTCATCACGTGTCATGTGTCATGTGGTGTCATGTATCATGTGGTGTCATGTATCATATAGTGTCATGTGTCATGTGATGTCATGTGTCATGTGTTGTCATGTGATGTCATGTGTCATGTGGTGTCATGTGTCATGTGATGTCATGTGTCATGCGGTGTCATGTGTCATGTGTCATGTGGTGCCAAGTGTCATGTGGTGTCATGTGTCATGTATCGTCATGTGTCATGTGATGTCATGTGTCATGTGTTGTCATGTGATGTCATGTGTCATGTGGTGTCATGTGTCCTGTGATGTCATGTGTCATGTGGTGTCATGTGTCATCATGTGTCATATGGTGTCATGTGTCATCACGTGTCATGTGTCATGTGGTGTCATGTGTTTTGTGGTGTCATGTGTCATATATCGTCTTTTGTCATGTGATGTCATGTGTCATCATGTAGTGCCATGTGATGTCATGTGTTGTCAGTCATGTGGTGTCATGTGGTGTCATGTGTCATCATGTGTCATGTGTTGTCATGTGGTGTTATGTGTCATCACGTGTCATGTGTCATGTGGTGTCATGTGTCATGTGGTGTCATGTGTCATGTGTCATGTGACATGACATGTGATGTCATGTGTCATGGGGCGTCATGTGTCATGTGATGTCATGTGTCATGTAGTGTCATGTGTCATCATGTGTCATGTGGTGTCATGTGTCATCATGTGTCATGTGTTGTCATGTGTCATGTGGTGTCATGTGTCATGTATCGTCATGTGTCATGTGATGTCATGTGTCATGTGTTGTCATGTGATGTCATGTGTCATGTGGTGTTATGTGTCATGTGGTGTCATGTGTCATGTATCGTCATGTGTCATGTGTCATGTGTTGTCATGTGATGTCATGTGTCATGTGGTGTCATGTGTCATGTGATGTCATGTGTCATGTGTTGTCATGTGTCATGTGGTGTCATGTGATGTCATGTGTCATGTGGTGTCATGTGTCCTCATGTGTCACGTGTTGTGACGTGGTGTCATGTATCATCACATGTCTTGTGTCATGTGGTGTCATGTGTCATGAGGTGTCATGTGTCATGTATCGTCCTGTGTCATCTGATGTCATGTGGTGTCATGTGTCATGTGATGTCATGTGTCATGTGGTGACATGTGGTGTCATGTGTCATGTATTGTGTGTCATGTATCATCATGTGTCATGTGGTGTCATGTGATGTCATGTGTCATGTGTTGTCATGTGTCATCACGTCATGTGTCATGTGGTGTCATGTGTGTCATGTGTCATCACATGTCATGTGATGTCATGTGTCATGTGGTGTCATGTGTCATGTGATGTCATGTGTCATGTGGTGTCATGTGGTGTCATGTGTCATCATGTGTTGCCATGTGACGTCATGTGTCATGTGATGTCATGTGGTGTCATGTGGTGTCGTGTCATTACGTGTCATGTGTCATGTGGTGTCATGTGTCATGTGGTGTCATGTGTCATGTGATGTCATGTGTCATGTGTTGTCATGTGTCATGTGGTGTCATGTGTCATGTGATGTCATGTGCCATGTGGTGTCATGTGTCATCACGTGTCATGTGGTGTCATCTGTCATGTGGTGTCATGTGTCCTGTATTGTCATGTGTCATGTGATGTCATGTGTCATGTGTTGTCATGTGATGTCATGGGTCATGTGGTGTCATGTGTCATGTGGTGTCATGTGTCATGTATCGTCATGTATTGTCATGTGTCATGTGATGTCATGTGTCATATGTTATCCTGAGATGTCATGTGTCATGTGGTGTCATTTGGTATCATGTGTCATGTATCGTCATGTGTCATGTGATATCATGTGTCATGTGTTGTCATGTGGTGTCATGGGTCATTTGGTGTCATGTGTCATGTATCGTCATGTGTCATGCGATGTTATGTGTCATGTGTTGTCGTGATGTCATGAGTCATCACGTGTCTTGTGTCACATGGTGTCATGTGTCATGTGGTGTCATGTGTCATGTGTCATGTGTCATATGATGTCATGTGTCATGTGATGTCATGTGTCATGTGGTGACATGTGGTGTCATGTGTCATGTATCATCATGTGTCATGTGGTGTCATGTATTGACATGATGTCATGTGTCAATGTGGTGTCATGTGTCATGTGGTGTCATGTGTCATGTGGAGTCATATGTCATGTTTCAAAAAATGTATATATCTAGAGGAGCTTACTGTAAGATTACTGTAAGCTTACTGTACTCTGTACCTTTCCGAGCATGAGCTGAATGCTAATTGGCTGGTAACTGTCTGTCAATACTCCAAACCAGAAAGTGTTGGCAGCCATCTTGTGCCTCGGTAGACTGAGGCACAAGAAAGCAGAAAAACAAACATGTAAAATGCAAAAAGGGGGCAGGGTAGAAACACCCTGCCCCCTAGGCCTGCTCTGGGTGTTTCACAAGGACCCCAAAGCCCCCCCCCCCAAATTTTGTGGTGTCATGTGTGTCATGTGTCATCACGTGTCATGTGTCATGTGATGTCATGTGTCATGTGGTGTCATGTGTCATGTGATGTCATGTGTCATGTGGTGTCATTTGGTGTCATGTGTCATCATGTGTTGCCATGTGACGTCATGTGTCATGTGATGTCATGTGGTGTCATGTGGTGTCGTGTCATTACGTGTCATGTGTCATGTGGTGTCATGTGTCATGTGGTGTCATGTGTCATGTGATGTCATGTGTCATGTGTTGTCATGTGTCATGTGGTGTCATGTGTCATGTGATGTCATGTGTCATGAGGTGTCATGTGGTATCATGTGTCATGCGTCATGTGATGTCATGTGTCATGTGGTCACATGTGGTGTCATGTCTCATGTATCGTCATGTGTCATGTGATATCATGTGTCATGTGTTGTCATGTGATGTCATGTGTCATATGGTGTCATGTGTCATGTGGTGTCATGTGTCATATGTCATCATGTGTCATGTGTTGTCATGTGGTGTCATGTGGTGACATGTCATGTGTCATGTGTCAAGTGGTGTCATGTGTCATGTGCTGTCATGTGCTGTCATGTGTCATGTGTCATGTGGTGTCATATGTCATGTGTCGTCATGTGTCATGTGGTGTCATTTGTCATCATGTGTTGTCATGTGTCATCATGTGGTGCCATGTGACGTCATGTGTCATCATGTGTCATGTGTTGTCATATGGTGTCATGTGTCATCACGTGTCATGTGTCATGTGGTGTCATGTATCATGTGGTGTCATGTATCATATAGTATCATGTGTCATGTGATGTCATGTGTCATGTGTTGTCATGTGATGTCATGTGTCATGTGGTGTCATGTGTCATGTGATGTCATGTGTCATGCGGTGTCATGTGTCATGTGTCATGTGGTGCCAAGTGTCATGTGGTGTCATGTGTCATGTATCGTCATGTGTCATGTGATGTCATGTGTCATGTGTTGTCATGTGATGTCATGTGTCATGTGGTGTCATGTGTCCTGTGATGTCATGTGTCATGTGGTGTCATGTGTCATCATGTGTCATATGGTGTCATGTGTCATCACGTGTCATGTGTCATGTGGTGTCATGTGTTTTGTGGTGTCATGTGTCATATATCGTCATTTGTCATGTGATGTCATGTGTCATGTGTTGTCATGTGATGTCATGTGTCATGTGGTGTCATGTGGTGTCATGTGTCATGTATCATCATGTGTCATGTGATGTCTTGTGGTGTCATGTGTCATCACGTGTCTTGTGTCACGTGGTGTCATGAGGTGTCATGTGGTGTCATGTGTCATGTGTCATGTATCGTCATGTGATGTGTCATGTGTCATGTGGTGTCACGTGTCATGTATCGTCATGTGTCATGTGATGTCATGTGTCATGTGTTGTCATGTGATGTCATGTGTCATGTGGTGTCATGTGTCATGTGGTATCATGTGTCATGTATCGTCATGTGTCATGTGTCATGTGTTAAAAGGAGTGGGACTGTGTCCAGTCCCCAGCAAATGCACAGCGCTATGCCATCTTTGGCCAGCTTTTTCCAACTTTTATCATTTTAATCCATTATTATCCGTTTTATCATTTTTTATCCACTTTTGTAGAGACGGGACCACACGCTCCGTGTACATGTTATTTGCAAATTTCTACTGTTCAAATGGTGTCACTCTGGACTTTTCCAAGAACATGATAGATACATGAATTCTTTCAAGGCAGTGTTTATTCAAATAAAATCACCCAATGCATTTCGGGCTGTCGCGCCCTTCTTCGGGGGTCACTGTAAATGATCACAAAACAATATAATTACCCAACTGTTAACACAAAGTTTTCACGTTTATCAATATAACTATAACATTCTACTACAAAAACATGTCATGTCTATTACTCAAAATGAATCACGGTATTATGATTATCCAGTGAACCACTATGTACCTTTGTTTCTAACCCTTCCTATCAAGATTACTCCTTCCCGACCTCAATATTCTGCTATGCCACCCAGTATCCTCCATCAATCCCTCATCATGCAGATTTCACATTGCTATGTATCTAAAGCAGCGTTCTATTCAAAAGCTAGAAAGTGACTGTTTGTTTCTGCCCCTGGTAACTATAACGGAAACCCCATGTAATAGCACATTTCACTCACTTATTTTTTCACTCGTTTTTTGACTAGCGGTATAGAAACCTTCTGCGCTATTTTACCGGCACTAAACATCCGCTAAAAAAACACCTCCCTCCATATTATAAATTCGTTGGTCTGAACCCTTAAATGTCACATACCTGCCATTCACAATCGGAAGCAAACAAACAGAATCTGCCACTGCTTACTGCGCCAGCCTGTTACATCCCACAATCCCTCCCTGTATTTCACCTCCGTGCCTGTGACCCTGATTGGTCCAAAGTTGTTTGAAAAAAGGTACCATTTTAGTCCGTGCTAGTATTGGTTCCACCTGATATATATTACTAAAAGACTTCATTTCCCATGGTGCACTACCCTGAAGTCAAGCCCACTGGGACTCCCTATAATCACACACCGAGATTGTACCCAGTCCCTTAATAAACGTGAAGATAAACGTGCTTGTGTATTATATATAAAGAACAGTCTTTCATTGCTCATTGTTTCACTGCTTCTTTCCTGAACCACGGTGATATATCTTGCGTGTGGACTCGACGATTGTTCCATATTCGTTCCTTCATCTTGGGTGCAGTCCTGGTTTTGGGCAAAAGTTAAGATGCGTTTTTGTGGAGTCAGGACGCACACCTGTGCTTCAATTTCAAACCAGTAATTTAGTCCAACATTTTTCTTTGCATGCGTGCTATTAACTGAAGTGCCCCGCCCAAGGGCACCGGGTACTAACATCAAAAGGAGTGGGACTGTGTCCAGTCCCCAGCAAATGCACAGCGCTATGCCATCTTTGGCCAGCTTTTTCCAACTTTTATCATTTTAATCCATTATTATCCGTTTTATCATTTTTTATCCACTTTTGTAGAGACGGGACCACACGCTCCGTGTACATGTTATTTGCAAATTTCTACTGTTCAAATGGTGTCACTCTGGACTTTTCCAAGAACATGATAGATACATGAATTCTTTCAAGGCAGTGTTTATTCAAATAAAATCACCCAATGCATTTCGGGCTGTCGCGCCCTTCTTCGGGGGTCACTGTAAATGATCACAAAACAATGTAATTACCCAACTGTTAACACAAAGTTTTCACGTTTATCAATATAACTATAACATTCTACTACAAAAACATGTCATGTCTATTACTCAAAATGAATCACGGTATTATGATTATCCAGTGAACCACTATGTACCTTTGTTTCTAACCCTTCCTATCAAGATTACTCCTTCCCGACCTCAATATGTGTCATGTGTTGTCATGTGATGTCATATGTCATGTGGTGTCATGTGTCATGTGATGTCATGTGTCATGAATCGTCATGTGTCATGTGTTGTCTTGTGGTATCATGTGTCATGTGTCATGTATCGTCATGTGATGTGTCATGTGTCATGTGGTGTCACGTGTCATGTATCGTCATGTGTCATGTGATGTCATGTGTCATGTGTTGTCATGTGATGTCATGTGTCATGTGGTGTCATGTGTCATGTGGTATCATGTGTCATGTATCGTCATGTGTCATGTGTCATGTGTTGTCATGTGGTGTCATGTGTCATGTGATGTCATGTGTCATGTGTTGTCATGTGTCATGTGGTGCCATGTGATGTCATGTGTCATGTGATGTCATGTGTCATGTATTGTCACGTGGTGTCATGAGCTGAATGTGTCATGTGGTGTCATGTGTCATGAGGTGTCATGTGGTGTCATGTGTCATGTATCGTCATGTGTCATGTGATGTCATGTGTCATGTGGTGACATGTGGTGTCATGTGTCATGTATCATCATGTGTCATGTGTCATGTGATGTCATGTGTCATGTGTTGTCATGTATCATGTGATGTCATGTGTCATGTGTTGTCATGTGATGTCATGTGTCATGTGGTGTCATGTGTCATGTGATGTCATTTGTCATGCGGTGTCATGTGTCATGTGTTGCCAAGTGTCATGTGGTGTCATTCGTCATGTATCGTCATGTGTCATGTGATGTCATGTGTCATGTGTTGTCATGTGATGTCATGTGTCATGTGGTGTCATGTGTCATGTGATGTCATGTGTCATGTGGTGTCATGTGTCATCATGTGTCATATGGTGTCATGTGTCATCACGTGTCATGTTTAATGTATCATCATGTGTCATGTGATGTCATGTGTTGTCATGTGATGTCATGTGTCATGTGGTGTCATGTGTCATCACATGTCATGTGGTGTCATGTGTCATGTGGTGTCATGTGTCCTGTATTGTCATGTGTCATGTGATGTCATGGGTCATGTGGTGTCATGTGTCATGTGGTGTCATGTGTCATGTGGTGTCATGTGTCCTGTATTGTCATGTGTCATGTGATGTCATGGGTCATGTGGTGTCATGTGTCATGTGGTGTCATGTGTCATGTATCGTCATGTATTGTCATGTGTCATGTGATGTCATGTGTCATATGTTATCCTGAGATGTCATGTGTCATGTGGTGTCATTTGGTATCATGTGTCATGTATCGTCATGTGTCATGTGATGTCATGTGTCATGTGTTGTCATGTGGTGTCATGGGTCATGTGGTGTCATGTGTCATGTATCGTCATGTGTCATGTGATGTCATGTGTCATGTGTTGTCATGTGGTGTCATGAGTCATCACGTGTCTTGTGTCACATGGTGTCATGTGTCACGAGGTGTCATGTGGTGTCATGTGTCATGTGTCATGTGTCATGTGATGTCATGTGTCATGTGATGTCATGTGTCATGTGGTGACATGTGTTGTCATGTGTCATGTATCATCATGTGTCATGTGGTGTCATGTATTGACATGATGTCATGAGTCATGTGGTGTCATGGGTCATGTGGAGTCATATGTCATGTTTCAAAAAATGTATATATCTAGAGGAGCTTACTGTAAGATTACTGTAAGCTTACTGTACTCTGTACCTTTCCGAGCACGAGCTGAATGCTAATTGGCTGTCAACTGTCTGTCAATACTCCAAACCAGAAAGTGTTGGCTGCCATCTTGTGCCTCGGTAGACTGAGGCACAAGAAAGCAGAAAAACAAACATGTAAAATGCAAAAAGGGGGCAGGGTAGAAACACCCTGCCCCCTAGGCCTGCTCTGGGTGTTTCACAAGGACCCCAAAGGCCCCCCCCCAAATTTTGTGGTGTCATGTGTGTCATGTGTCATCACGTGTCATGTGTCATGTGATGTCATGTGTCATGTGGTGTCATGTGTCATGTGATGTCATGTGTCATGTGGTGTCATGTGGTGTCATGTGTCATCATGTGTTGCCATGTGACGTCATGTGTCATGTGATGTCATGTGGTGTCGTGTCATTACGTGTCATGTGTCATGTGGTGTCATGTGTCATGTGGTGTCATGTGTCATGTGATGTCATGTGTCATGTGTTTTCATGTGTCATGTGGTGTCATATGTCATGTGATGTCATGTGTCATGAGGTGTCATGTGGTGTCATGTGTCATGTGTCATGTGTCATGTGGTGACATGTGGTGTCATGTCATGTATCGTCATGTGTCATGTGATATCATGTGTCATGTGTTGTCATGTGATGTCATGTGTCATATGGTGTCATGTGTCATGTGGTGTCATGTGTCATATGTCATCATGTGTCATGTGTTGTCATGTGGTGTCATGTGGTGACATGTCATGTGTCATGTGTCAAGTGGTGTCATGTGTCATGTGCTGTCATGTGCTGTCATGTGTCATGTGTCATGTGGTGTCATATGTCATGTGTCGTCATGTGTCATGTGGTGTCATGTGGTGTCATTTGTCATCATGTGTTGTCATGTGTCATCATGTGGTCCATGTGATATCATGTGTCATCATGTGTCATGTGTTGTCATATGGTGTCATGTGTCATCACGTGTCATGTGTCATGTGGTGTCACGTATCATGTGGTGTCATGTATCATATAGTGTCATGTGTCATGTGATGTCATGTGTCATGTGTTGTCATGTGATGTCATGTGTCATGTGGTGTCATGTGTCATGTGATGTCATGTGTCATGCGGTGTCATGTGTCATGTGTCATGTGGTGCCAAGTGTCATGTGGTGTCATGTGTCATGTATCGTCATGTGTCATGTGTTGTCATGTGATGTCATGTGTCATGTGGTGTCATGTGTCATGTGATGTCATGTGTCATGTGGTGTCATGTGTCATCATGTGTCATATGGTGTCATGTGTCATCACGTGTCATGTGTCATGTGGTGTCATGTGTTTTGTGGTGTCATGTGTCATGTATCGTCATGTGTCATGTGATGTCATGTGTCATGTGTTGTCATGTGATATCATGTGTCATGTGGTGTCATGTGGTGTCATGTGTCATGTATCGTCATGTGTCATTTGCCGTCATGTGTCATGTGTTGCCATGTGATGTCATGTGTCATGTGATGTCATGTGTCATGTGATGTCATGTGTCATGTGTCGTCATGTGTCATCATGTGTCATGTGTTGTCTTGTGGTGTCATGTGTCATCACGTGTCTTGTGTCACGTGGTGTCATGAGGTGTCATGTGGTATCATGTGTCATGTGTCATGTATCGTCATGTGATGTGTCATGTGTCATGTGGTGTCACGTGTCATGTATCGTCATGTGTCATGTGATGTCATGTGTCATGTGTTGTCATGTGTCATGTGGTATCATGTGTCATGTATCGTCATGTGTCATGTGTCATGTGTTGTCATGTGATGTCATGTGTCATGTGGTGTCATGTGTCATGTGATGTCATGTGTCATGTGTTGTCATGTGTCATGTGGTGTCATGTGATGTCATGTGTCATGTGGTGTCATGTGTCATCATGTGTCATGTATTGTCACGTGGTGTCATGAGCTGAATGTGTCATGTGGTGTCATGTGTCATGAGGTGTCATGTGGTGTCATGTGTCATGTATCGTCATGTGTCATGTGATGTCATATGTCATGTGGTGACATGTGGTGTCATGTGTCATGTATCATCATGTGTCATGTGTCATGTGATGTCATGTGTCATGTGTTGTCATGTATCATGTGATGTCATGTGTCATGTGTTGTCATGTGATGTCATGTGTCATGTGGTGTCATGTGTCATGTGATGTCATGTGTCATGCGGTGTCATGTGTCATGTGTTGCCAAGTGTCATGTGGTGTCATGTGTCATGTATCGTCATGTGTCATGTGATGTCATGTGTCATGTGTTGTCATGTGATGTCATGTGTCATGTGGTGTAATGTGTCATGTGATGTCATGTGTCATGTGGCGTCATGTGTCATGTATCGTCATGTGATGTCATGTGTCATGTGTTGTCATGTGATGTCATGTGTCATGTGGTGTCATGTGTCATGTGATGTCATGTGTCATGTGGTGTCATGTGTCATCATGTGTCATATGGTGTCATGTGTCATCACGTGTCATGTTTAATGTATCGTCATGTGTCATGTGATGTCATGTGTCATGTGTTGTCATGTGATGTCATGTGTCATGTGGTGTCATGTGGTGTCATGTGTCATGTATCGTCATGTGTCATGTGATGTCATGTGTCATGTGTTGTCATGTGATGTCATGTGTCATGTGGTGTCATGTGTCATGTGATGTCATGTGTCATGTGTCGTCATGTGTCATGTGTTGTCTTGTGGTGTCATGTGTCATCACGTGTCTTGTGTCACGTGGTGTCATGTGTCATGAGGTGTCATGTGGTGTCATGTGTCATGTGTCATGTATCGTCATATGTCATGTGATGTCATGTGTCATGTGTCATGTGTTGTCATGTGTCATGTGGTGTCATGTGTCATGTATCGTCATGTGTCATGTGATGTCATGTGTCATGTGTTGTCATGTGATGTCATGTGTCATGTGGTGTCATGTGTCATGTGTCATGTGTTGTCATGTGATGTCATGTGTCATGTGGTATCATGTGTCATGTGATGTCATGTGTCATGTGTTGCCATGTGTCATGTGGTGTCATGTGATGTCATGTGTCATGTGGTGTCATGTTTCATCATGTGTCATGTGTTGTCACGTGGTGTCATCACATGTCTTGTTTCATGTGGTGTCATGTGTCATGAGGTGTCATGTGGTGTCATGTGTCATGTATCATCATGTGTCATGTGATGTCATGTGTCATGTGGTGTCATGTGTCATGTATCATCATGTGTCATGTGGTGTCATGTGGTGTCATGTGTCATCACGTGTCTTGTGTCACGTGGTGTCATGTGTCATGAGGTATCATGTGGTGTCATGTGTCATGTGTCATGTATCGTCATGTGTCATGTGATGTCATGTGTCATGTGATGTCATATGTCATGTGGTGACATGTGGTGTCATGTGTCATGTATCGTCATGTGTCATGATGTCATGTGTCATGTGTTGTCATGTGATGTCATGTGTCATGTGGTGTCATGTGTCATGTGGTGTCATGTGTCATGTATCATGTGGAGTCATATGTCATGTGTCAAAAAATGTATATATCTAGAGGAGCTTACTGTAATATTACTAAAAGCTTACTGTACTCTGTACCTTTCCGAGCACGAGCTGAATGCTAATTGGCTGTCAACTGTCTGTCAATACTCCAACCAGAAAGTGTTGGCAGCCATCTTGTGGCTCGGTAGACTGAGGCACAAGAAAGCACAAAAACAAACGTGTAAAACGCAAAAAGGGGGCAGGGTAGAAACACCCTGCCCCCTAGGCCTGCTCTGGGTGTTTTACAAGGACCCCAAAGGCCCCCCCCCAAATTTTTGGGGGGACAAAAACCACGGGGGACGAGTACCATACGAGTCCTGTAAGCTTACTGTAAGCTTACTGTACTATGTACCTGCGCGAGCTGAATGCTAATTGGCTATCAACTGTCTGTCAACACTCCAAACCAGGAAGTGTTGGCCGCCATCTTGTGCCTCGGTAGACTGAGGCACAAGAAAGCAGAAAAACAAACAAGTAGAATGCAAAAAGGGGGCAGGGTAGAAACCCCCTGACCCCCTAGGCCTGCTCAGGGATCCCACAAGGACCCACAAGGCCCCCCATTATTTTTTTTTACAAAAACTGCAGAGTACGAGTACTGTACAAGCACAGTAAGCTTACTGTAAGCTTACTGTAATCTGTACCTCCCCGAGCACGAGCTGAATGTTAATTGGCTGTCAACTGTCTGTAAACACTCCAAACAATCATGTGTCATGTGTTGTCATGTGGTGTCATGTGTCATCACGTGTCATGTGATGTCATGTGTCATGTATCGTCATGTGTCATGTGTTGTCATGTGATGTCATGTGTCATGTGGTGTCATGTGTCATGTGATGTCATGTGTCATGTGGTGTCATGTGTCATCATGTGTCATATGGTGTCATGTGTCATCACGTGTCATGTGTCATGTGGTGTCATGTGTTTTGTGGTGTCATGTGTCATGTATCGTCATGTGTCATGTGATGTCATGTGTCATGTGTTGTCATGTGATATCATGTGTCATGTGGTGTCATGTGGTGTCATGTGTCATGTATCGTCATGTGTCATGTGCCGTCATGTGTCATGTGTTGCCATGTGATGTCATGTGTCATGTGATGTCATGTGTCATGTGATGTCATGTGTCATGTGTCGTCATGTGTCATCATGTGTCATGTGTTGTCTTGTGGTGTCATGTGTCATCACGTGTCTTGTGTCACGTGGTGTCATGAGGTGTCATGTGGTATCATGTGTCATGTGTCATGTATCGTCATGTGATGTGTCATGTGTCATGTGGTGTCACGTGTCATGTATCGTCATGTGTCATGTGATGTCATGTGTCATGTGTTGTCATGTGTCATGTGGTATCATGTGTCATGTATCGTCATGTGTCATGTGTCATATGTTGTCATGTGATGTCATGTGTCATGTGGTGTCATGTGTCATGTGATGTCATGTGTCATGTGTTGTCATGTGTCATGTGGTGTCATGTGATGTCATGTGTCATGTGGTGTCATGTGTCATCATGTGTCATGTATTGTCACGTGGTGTCATGAGCTGAATGTGTCATGTGGTGTCATGTGTCATGAGGTGTCATGTGGTGTCATGTGTCATGTATCGTCATGTGTCATGTGATGTCATGTGTCATGTGGTGACATGTGGTGTCATGTGTCATGTATCATCATGTGTCATGTGTCATGTGATGTCATGTGTCATGTGTTGTCATGTATCATGTGATGTCATGTGTCATGTGTTGTCATGTGATGTCATGTGTCATGTGGTGTCATGTGTCATGTGATGTCATGTGTCATGCGGTGTCATGTGTCATGTCTTGCCAAGTGTCATGTGGTGTTATGTGTCATGTATCGTCATGTGTCATGTGATGTCATGTGTCATGTGTTGTCATGTGATGTCATGTGTCATGTGGTGTAATGTGTCATGTGATGTCATGTGTCATGTGGCGTCATGTGTCATGTGTTGCCAAGTGTCATGTGGTGTCATGTGTCATGTATCGTCATGTGTCATGTGATGTCATGTGTCATGTGTTGTCATGTGATGTCATGTGTCATGTGGTGTCATGTGTCATGTGATGTCATGTGTCATGTGGTGTCATGTGTCATCATGTGTCATATGGTGTCATGTGTCATCACGTGTCATGTTTAATGTATCGTCATGTGTCATGTGATGTCATGTGTCATGTGTTGTCATGTGATGTCATGTGTCATGTGGTGTCATGTGGTGTCATGTGTCATGTATCGTCATGTGTCATGTGATGTCATGTGTCATGTGTTGTCATGTGATGTCATGTGTCATGTGGTGTCATGTGTCATGTGATGTCATGTGTCATGTGTCGTCATGTGTCATGTGTTGTCTTGTGGTGTCATGTGTCATCACGTGTCTTGTGTCACGTGGTGTCATGTGTCATGAGGTGTCATGTGGTGTCATGTGTCATGTGTCATGTATCGTCATATGTCATGTGATGTCATGTGTCATGTGTCATGTGTTGTCATGTGTCATGTGGTGTCATGTGTCATGTATCGTCATGTGTCATGTGATGTCATGTGTCATGTGTTGTCATGTGATGTCATGTGTCATGTGGTGTCATGTGTCATGTGTCATGTGTTGTCATGTGATGTCATGTGTCATGTGGTATCATGTGTCATGTGATGTCATGTGTCATGTGTTGCCATGTGTCATGTGGTGTCATGTGACGTCATGTGTCATGTGGTGTCATGTTTCATCATGTGTCATGTGTTGTCACGTGGTGTCATCACATGTCTTGTTTCATGTGGTGTCATGTGTCATGAGGTGTCATGTGGTGTCATCTGTCATATATCATCATGTGTCATGTGATGTCATGTGTCATGTGGTGTCATGTGTCATGTATCATCATGTGTCATGTGGTGTCATGTGGTGTCATGTGTCATCACGTGTCATGTGTCATATGGTGTCATGTGTCATCACGTGTCATGTGTCATGTGGTGTCATGTGTTTTGTGGTGTCATGTGTCATATATCGTCATTTGTCATGTGATGTCATGTGTCATGTGTTGTCATGTGATGTCATGTGTCATGTGGTGTCATGTGGTGTCATGTGTCATGTATCATCATGTGTCATGTGATGTCTTGTGGTGTCATGTGTCATCACGTGTCTTGTGTCACGTGGTGTCATGAGGTGTCATGTGGTGTCATGTGTCATGTGTCATGTATCGTCATGTGATGTGTCATGTGTCATGTGGTGTCACGTGTCATGTATCGTCATGTGTCATGTGATGTCATGTGTCATGTGTTGTCATGTGATGTCATGTGTCATGTGGTGTCATGTGTCATGTGGTATCATGTGTCATGTATCGTCATGTGTCATGTGTCATGTGTTAAAAGGAGTGGGACTGTGTCCAGTCCCCAGCAAATGCACAGCGCTATGCCATCTTTGGCCAGCTTTTTCCAACTTTTATCATTTTAATCCATTATTATCCGTTTTATCATTTTTTATCCACTTTTGTAGAGACGGGACCACACGCTCCGTGTACATGTTATTTGCAAATTTCTACTGTTCAAATGGTGTCACTCTGGACTTTTCCAAGAACATGATAGATACATGAATTCTTTCAAGGCAGTGTTTATTCAAATAAAATCACCCAATGCATTTCGGGCTGTCGCGCCCTTCTTCGGGGGTCACTGTAAATGATCACAAAACAATGTAATTACCCAACTGTTAACACAAAGTTTTCACGTTTATCAATATAACTATAACATTCTACTACAAAAACATGTCATGTCTATTACTCAAAATGAATCACGGTATTATGATTATCCAGTGAACCACTATGTACCTTTGTTTCTAACCCTTCCTATCAAGATTACTCCTTCCCGACCTCAATATGTGTCATGTGTTGTCATGTGATGTCATATGTCATGTGGTGTCATGTGTCATGTGATGTCATGTGTCATGAATCGTCATGTGTCATGTGTTGTCTTGTGGTATCATGTGTCATGTGTCATGTATCGTCATGTGATGTGTCATGTGTCATGTGGTGTCACGTGTCATGTATCGTCATGTGTCATGTGATGTCATGTGTCATGTGTTGTCATGTGATGTCATGTGTCATGTGGTGTCATGTGTCATGTGGTATCATGTGTCATGTATCGTCATGTGTCATGTGTCATGTGTTGTCATGTGGTGTCATGTGTCATGTGATGTCATGTGTCATGTGTTGTCATGTGTCATGTGGTGCCATGTGATGTCATGTGTCATGTGATGTCATGTGTCATCATGTGTCATGTATTGTCACGTGGTGTCATGAGCTGAATGTGTCATGTGGTGTCATGTGTCATGAGGTGTCATGTGGTGTCATGTGTCATGTATCGTCATGTGTCATGTGATGTCATGTGTCATGTGGTGACATGTGGTGTCATGTGTCATGTATCATCATGTGTCATGTGTCATGTGATGTCATGTGTCATGTGTTGTCATGTATCATGTGATGTCATGTGTCATGTGTTGTCATGTGATGTCATGTGTCATGTGGTGTCATGTGTCATGTGATGTCATTTGTCATGCGGTGTCATGTGTCATGTGATGTCATGTGGTGACAT
This sequence comes from Lissotriton helveticus, assembly GCF_964261635.1. Lineage (NCBI taxonomy): Eukaryota > Metazoa > Chordata > Amphibia > Caudata > Salamandridae > Lissotriton > Lissotriton helveticus. The sequence goes on from NC_136062.1 coordinate 413,680,740, forward strand.
GTGGTGTCATGTGTCATCATGTGTCATGTGTTGTCATATGGTGTCATGTGTCATCACGTGTCATGTGTCATGTGGTGTCACGTATCATGTGGTGTCATGTGTCATCATGTGTTGTCATGTGTCATCATGTAGTGCCATGTGATATCATGTATTGTCAGTCATGTGGTGTCATGTGGTGTCATGTGTCATCATGTGTCATGTGTTGTCATGTGGTGTTATGTATCATCACGTGTCATATGTCATGTGATGTCATGTGTCATGTGGTGTCATGTGTCATGTGATGTCATGTGTCATGTGGTGTCATGTGGTGTCATGTGTCATCATGTGTTGCCATGTGACGCCATGTGTCATTTGATGTCATGTGGTGTCATGTGGTGTCGTGTCATTACGTGTCATGTGTCATGTGGTGTTATGTGTCATGTGGTGTCATGTGTCATGTGATGTCATGTGTCATGTGTTGTCATGTGTCATGTGGTGTCATGTGTCATGTGATGTCATGAGGTGTCATGTGGTGTCATGTGTCATGTGATGTCATGTGTCATGTGGTGACATGTGGTGTCATGTCTCATGTATCGTCATGTGTCATGTGATGTCATGTGTCATGTGTTGTCATGTGATGTCATGTGTCATATGGTGTCATGTGTCATGTGGTGTCATGTGTCATATGTCATCATGTGTCATGTGTTGTCATGTGGTGTCATGTGGTGACATGTCATGTGTCATGTGTCAAGTGGTATCATGTGTCATGTGCTGTCACGTGCTGTCATGTGTCATGTGTCATGTGGTGTCATATGTCATGTGTCGTCATGTGTCATGTGGTGTCATTTGGTGTCAATTGTCATCATGTGTTGTCATGTGTCATCATGTGGTGCCATGTGATGTCATGTGTCATCATGTGTCATGTGTTGTCATATGGTGTCATGTGTCATCACGTGTCATGTGTCATGTGGTGTCACGTATCATGTGGTGTCATGTATCATATAGTGTCATGTGTCATGTGATGTCATGTGTCATGTGTTGTCATGTGATGTCATGTGTCATGTGGTGTCATGTGTCATGTGATGTCATGTGTCATGCGGTGTCATGTGTCATGTGGTGCCAAGTGTCACGTGGTGTCATGTGTCATGTATTGTCATGTGTCATGTGTTGTCATGTGATGTCATGTGTCATATGGTGTCATGTGTCATGTGATGTCATGTGTCATGTGGTGTCATGTGTCATCATGTGTCATATGGTGTCATGTGTCATCATGTGTCATGTGTCATGTGGTGTCATGTGTTTTGTGGTGTCATGTGTCATGTATCATCATGTATCATGTGATGTCATGTGTCATATGGTGTCATGTGATGTCATGTGTCATGTGATGTCATGTGTCATGTGATGTCATGTGTCATGTGTCGTCATGTGTCATCATGTGTCATGTGTTGTCTTGTGGTGTCATGTGTCATCACGTGTCTTGTGTCACATGGTGTCATGAGGTGTCATGTGGTGTCATGTGTCATGTGTCATGTATCGTCATGTGTCATGTGATGTGTCATGTGTCATGTGGTGTCATGTGTCATGTATCGTCATGTGTCATGTGATGTCATGTGTCATGTGTTGTCATGTGATGTCATGTGTCATGTTTTATCATGTGTCATGTATCGTCATGTGTCATGTGTCATGTGTTGTAATGTGATGTCATGTGTCATGTGGTGTCATGTGTCATGTGATGTCATGTGTCATGTGTTGTCATGTGTCATGTGGTGTCATGTGATGTCATGTGTCATGTGGTGTCATGTGTCATCATGTGTCATGTATTGTCACGTGATGTCATGAGCTGAATGTGTCATGTGGTGTCATGTGTCATGAGGTGTCATGTGGTGTCATGTGTCATGTATCGTCATGTGTCATGTGATGTCATGTGTCATGTGGTGACATGTGGTGTCATGTGTCATGTATCATCATGTGTCATGTGATATCATGTGTCATGTGTTGTTATGTATCATGTGATGTCATGTGTCATGTGTTGTCATGTGATGTCATGTGTCATGTGGTGTCATGTGTCATGTGATGTCATATGTCATGCAGTGTCATGTGTTGCCAAGTGTCATGTGGTGTCATGTGTCATGTATCGTCATGTGTCATGTGATGTCATGTGTCATGTGTTGTCATGTGATGTCATGTGTCATGTGGTGTCATGTGATGTCATGTGTCATGTGGTGTCATGTGTCATGTGTCATATGGTGTCATGTGTTATCACGTGTCATGTTTAATGTATTGTCATGTGTCATGTGATGTCATGTGTCATGTGTTGTCATGTGATGTCATGTGTCATGTGGTGTCATGTGATGTCATGTGTCATGTATCGTCATGTGTCATGTGATGTCATGTGTCATGTGTTGTCATGTGATGTCATGTGTCATGTGGTGTCATGTGTCATGTGATGTCATGTGTCATGTGTCGTCATGTGTCATGTGTTGTCTTGTGGTGTCATGTGTCATCACGTGTCTTGTGTCACATGGTGTCATGTGTCATGAGGTGTCATGTGGTGTCATGTGTCATGTATCGTCATGTGTCATGTGATGTCATGTGTCATGTGTCATGTGTTGTCATGTGTCATGTGGTGTCATGTGTCATGTATCGTCATGTGTCATGTGATGTCATGTGTCATGTGTTGTCATGTGATGTCATGTGTCATGTGGTGTCATGTGTCATGTGGTATCATGTGTCATGTATCGTCATGTGTCATGTGTTGTCATGTGATGTCATGTGTCATGTGGTGTCATGTGTCATGTGATGTCATGTGTTATGTGTTGTCATGTGGTGTCATGTGATGTCATGTGTCATGTGGTGTCATGTGTCATCATGTGTCATGTGTTGTCACGTGGTGTCATCACATGTCTTGTGTCATGTGGTGTCATGTGTCATGAGGTGTCATGTGGTGTCATGTGTCATGTATCGTCATGTGTCATGTGATGTCATGTGTCATGTGGTGTCATGTGTCATGTATCATCATGTGTCATGTGGTGTCATGTGGTGTCATGTGTCATCACGTGTCTTGTGTCACGTGGTGTCATGTGTCATGAGGTATCATGTGGTGTCATGTGTCATGTGTCATGTATCATCATGTGTCATGTGATGTCATGTGTCATGTGATGTCATGTGTCATGTGGTGACATGTGGTGTCATGTGTCATGTATCATCATGTGTCGTGATGTCATGTGTCATGTGTTGTCATGTGATGTCATGTGTCATGTGGTGTCATGTGTCATGTGGTGTCATGTGTCATGTATCATGTGGAGTCATATGTCATGTGTCAAAAAATGTATATATCTAGAGGAGCTTACTGTAATATTACTAAAAGCTTACTGTACTCTGTACCTTTCCGAGCATGAGCTGAATGCTAATTGGCTGTCAACTGTCTGTCAATACTCCAACCAGAAAGTGTTGGCAGCCATCTTGTGCCTCGGTAGACTGAGGTACAAGAAAGCAGAAAAACAAACGTGTAAAATGCAAAAAGGGGGCAGGGTAGAAACACCCTGCCCCCTAGGCCTGCTCTGGGTGTTTCACAAGGACCCCAAAGGCCCCTCCCAAATTTTTGGGGGGACAAAAACCACGGGGGACGAGTACCATACGAGTCCTGTAAGCTTACTGTAAGCTTACTGTACTATGTACCTGCGCGAGCTGAATGCTAATTGGCTATCAACTGTCTGTCAACACTCCAAACCAGGAAGTGTTGGCCGCCATCTTGTGCCTCGGTAGACTGAGGCACAAGAAAGCAGAAAAACAAACAAGTAGAACGCAAAAAGGGGGCAGGGTAGAAACCCCCTGACCCCCTAGGCCTGCTCAGGGATCCCACAAGGACCCACAAGGCCCCCCATTATTTTTTTTTACAAAAACTGCAGAGTACGAGTACTGTACAAGCACAGTAAGCTTACTGTAAGCTTACTGTAATCTGTACCTTCCCGAGCACGAGCTGAATGTTAATTGGCTGTCAACTGTCTGTAAACACTCCAAACAATCATTTGTCATGTGTTGTCATGTGGTGTCATGTGTCATCACGTGTCATGTGATGTCATGTGTCATGTGGTGTCATGTGTCATGTGATGTCATGTGTCATGTGCTGTCATGTGCTGTCATGTGTCATGTGTCATGTGGTGTCATATGTCATGTGTCATCATGTGTCATCTTGTGTCCTGTGGTGTCATGTGGTGTCATGTGTCATCATGTGTTGTCATGTGTCATCATGTGTCATGTGTTGTCATGTGGTGTTATGTGTCATCACGTGTCATGTGTCATGTGGTGTCATGTGTCATGTGGTGTCATGTGTCATGTAGTGTCATATGTCATGTGACATGACATGTGATGTCATGTGTCATGGGGTGTCATGTGTCATGTGATGTCATGTGTCATGTGGTGTCATGTGTCATCATGTGTCATGTGGTGTCATGTGGTGTCATGTGTCATCACGTGTCATGTGTTGTCATGTGTCATGTGGTGTCATGTGTCATGTATCGTCATGTGTCATGTGATGTCATGTGTCATGTGTTGTCATGTGATGTCATGTGTCATGTGGTGTCATGTGTCATGTGGTGTCATGTGTCATGTATCATGTGGTATGTGTCATGTGTTGTCATGTGATGTCATGTGTCATGTGGTGTCATGTGTCATGTGATGTCATGTGTCATGTGGTGTCATGTGTCATCATGTGTCATGTGTTGCCACGTGGTGTCATGTGTCATCACATGTCTTGTGTCATGTGGTGTCATGTGTCATGAGGTGTCATGTGGTGTCATGTGTCATGTATCATCCTGTGTCATATGATGTCATGTGGTGTTATGTGTCATGTGATGTCATGTGTCATGTGGTGTCATGTGTGTCATGTGTCATCACGTGTCATGTGTCATGTGATGTCATGTGTCATGTGGTGTCATGTGTCATGTGATGTCATGTGTCATGTGGTGTCATGTGGTGTCATGTGTCATCATGTGTTGCCATGTGACGTCATGTGTCATGTGATGTCATGTGGTGTCATGTGGTGTCGTGTCATTACGTGTCATGTGTCATGTGGTGTCATGTGTCATGTGGTGTCATGTGTCATGTGATGTCATGTGTCATGTGTTGTCATGTGTCATGTGGTGTCATGTGTCATGTGATGTCATGTGTCATGTGGTGTCATGTATCATCATGTGTCATGTGGTGTCATGTGTCATCACGTGTCATGTGGTGTCATGTGTCATGTGGTGTCATGTGTCCTGTATTGTCATGTGTCATGTGATGTCATGGGTCATGTGGTGTCATGTGTCATGTGGTGTCATGTGTCATGTATCGTCATGTATTGTCATGTGTCATGTGATGTCATGTGTCATATGTTATCCTGAGATGTCATGTGTCATGTGGTGTCATTTGGTATCATGTGTCATGTATCGTCATGTGTCATGTGATGTCATGTGTCATGTGTTGTCATGTGGTATCATGGGTCATGTGGTGTCATGTGTCATGTATCGTCATGTGTCATGTGATGTCATGTGTCATGTGGTGTCATGAGTCATCACGTGTCTTGTGTCACATGGTGTCATGTGTCACGAGGTGTCATGTGGTGTCATGTGTCATGTGTCATGTGTCATGTGATGTCATGTGTCATGTGATGTCATGTGTCATGTGGTGACATGTGTTGTCATGTGTCATGTATCATCATGTGTCATGTGGTGTCATGTATTGACATGATGTCATGTGTCATGTGGTGTCATGTGTCATGTGTCATGTATCGTCATGTGTCATGTGATGTGTCATGTGTCATGTGGTGTCATGTGTCATGTATCGTCATGTGTCATGTGATGTCATGTGTCATGTGTTGTCATGTGATGTCATGTGTCATGTTTTATCATGTGTCATGTATCGTCATGTGTCATGTGTCATGTGTTGTAATGTGATGTCATGTGTCATGTGGTGTCATGTGTCATGTGATGTCATGTGTCATGTGTTGTCATGTGTCATGTGGTGTCATGTGATGTCATGTGTCATGTGGTGTCATGTGTCATCATGTGTCATGTATTGTCACGTGATGTCATGAGCTGAATGTGTCATGTGGTGTCATGTGTCATGAGGTGTCATGTGGTGTCATGTGTCATGTATCGTCATGTGTCATGTGATGTCATGTGTCATGTGGTGACATGTGGTGTCATGTGTCATGTATCATCATGTGTCATGTGATATCATGTGTCATGTGTTGTTATGTATCATGTGATGTCATGTGTCATGTGTTGTCATGTGATGTCATGTGTCATGTGGTGTCATGTGTCATGTGATGTCATGTGTCATGCAGTGTCATGTGTTGCCAAGTGTCATGTGGTGTCATGTGTCATGTATCGTCATGTGTCATGTGATGTCATGTGTCATGTGTTGTCATGTGATGTCATGTGTCATGTGGTGTCATGTGATGTCATGTGTCATGTGGTGTCATGTGTCATGTGTCATATGGTGTCATGTGTTATCACGTGTCATGTTTAATGTATTGTCATGTGTCATGTGATGTCATGTGTCATGTGTTGTCATGTGATGTCATGTGTCATGTGGTGTCATGTGATGTCATGTGTCATGTATCGTCATGTGTCATGTGATGTCATGTGTTGTCATGTGATGTCATGTGTCATGTGGTGTCATGTGTCATGTGATGTCATGTGTCATGTGTCGTCATGTGTCATGTGTTGTCTTGTGGTGTCATGTGTCATCACGTGTCTTGTGTCACATGGTGTCATGTGTCATGAGGTGTCATGTGGTGTCATGTGTCATGTATCGTCATGTGTCATGTGATGTCATGTGTCATGTGTCATGTGTTGTCATGTGTCATGTGGTGTCATGTGTCATGTATCGTCATGTGTCATGTGATGTCATGTGTCATGTGTTGTCATGTGATGTCATGTGTCATGTGGTGTCATGTGTCATGTGGTATCATGTGTCATGTATCGTCATGTGTCATGTGTTGTCATGTGATGTCATGTGTCATGTGGTGTCATGTGTCATGTGATGTCATGTGTTATGTGTTGTCATGTGGTGTCATGTGATGTCATGTGTCATGTGGTGTCATGTGTCATCATGTGTCATGTGTTGTCACGTGGTGTCATCACATGTCTTGTGTCATGTGGTGTCATGTGTCATGAGGTGTCATGTGGTGTCATGTGTCATGTATCGTCATGTGTCATGTGATGTCATGTGTCATGTGGTGTCATGTGTCATGTATCATCATGTGTCATGTGGTGTCATGTGGTGTCATGTGTCATCACGTGTCTTGTGTCACGTGGTGTCATGTGTCATGAGGTATCATGTGGTGTCATGTGTCATGTATCATCATGTGTCATGTGATGTCATGTGTCATGTGATGTCATGTGTCATGTGGTGACATGTGGTGTCATGTGTCATGTATCATCATGTGTCGTGATGTCATGTGTCATGTGTTGTCATGTGATGTCATGTGTCATGTGGTGTCATGTGTCATGTGGTGTCATGTGTCATGTATCATGTGGAGTCATATGTCATGTGTCAAAAAATGTATATATCTAGAGGAGCTTACTGTAATATTACTAAAAGCTTACTGTACTCTGTACCTTTCCGAGCATGAGCTGAATGCTAATTGGCTGTCAACTGTCTGTCAATACTCCAACCAGAAAGTGTTGGCAGCCATCTTGTGCCTCGGTAGACTGAGGTACAAGAAAGCAGAAAAACAAACGTGTAAAATGCAAAAAGGGGGCAGGGTAGAAACACCCTGCCCCCTAGGCCTGCTCTGGGTGTTTCACAAGGACCCCAAAGGCCCCCCCCAAATTTTTGGGGGGACAAAAACCACGGGGGACGAGTACCATACGAGTCCTGTAAGCTTACTGTAAGCTTACTGTACTATGTACCTGCGCGAGCTGAATGCTAATTGGCTATCAACTGTCTGTCAACACTCCAAACCAGGAAGTGTTGGCCGCCATCTTGTGCCTCGGTAGACTGAGGCACAAGAAAGCAGAAAAACAAACAAGTAGAACGCAAAAAGGGGGCAGGGTAGAAACCCCCTGACCCCCTAGGCCTGCTCAGGGATCCCACAAGGACCCACAAGGCCCCCCATTATTTTTTTTTACAAAAACTGCAGAGTACGAGTACTGTACAAGCACAGTAAGCTTACTGTAAGCTTACTGTAATCTGTACCTTCCCGAGCACGAGCTGAATGTTAATTGGCTGTCAACTGTCTGTAAACACTCCAAACAATCATTTGTCATGTGTTGTCATGTGGTGTCATGTGTCATCACGTGTCATGTGATGTCATGTGTCATGTGGTGTCATGTGTCATGTGATGTCATGTGTCATGTGCTGTCATGTGCTGTCATGTGTCATGTGTCATGTGGTGTCATATGTCATGTGTCATCATGTGTCATCTTGTGTCCTGTGGTGTCATGTGGTGTCATGTGTCATCATGTGTTGTCATGTGTCATCATGTGTCATGTGTTGTCATGTGGTGTTATGTGTCATCACGTGTCATGTGTCATGTGGTGTCATGTGTCATGTGGTGTCATGTGTCATGTAGTGTCATATGTCATGTGACATGACATGTGATGTCATGTGTCATGGGGTGTCATGTGTCATGTGATGTCATGTGTCATGTGGTGTCATGTGTCATCATGTGTCATGTGGTGTCATGTGGTGTCATGTGTCATCACGTGTCATGTGTTGTCATGTGTCATGTGGTGTCATGTGTCATGTATCGTCATGTGTCATGTGATGTCATGTGTCATGTGTTGTCATGTGATGTCATGTGTCATGTGGTGTCATGTGTCATGTGGTGTCATGTGTCATGTATCATGTGGTATGTGTCATGTGTTGTCATGTGATGTCATGTGTCATGTGGTGTCATGTGTCATGTGATGTCATGTGTCATGTGGTGTCATGTGTCATCATGTGTCATGTGTTGCCACGTGGTGTCATGTGTCATCACATGTCTTGTGTCATGTGGTGTCATGTGTCATGAGGTGTCATGTGGTGTCATGTGTCATGTATCATCCTGTGTCATATGATGTCATGTGGTGTTATGTGTCATGTGATGTCATGTGTCATGTGGTGTCATGTGTGTCATGTGTCATCACGTGTCATGTGTCATGTGATGTCATGTGTCATGTGGTGTCATGTGTCATGTGATGTCATGTGTCATGTGGTGTCATGTGGTGTCATGTGTCATCATGTGTTGCCATGTGACGTCATGTGTCATGTGATGTCATGTGGTGTCATGTGGTGTCGTGTCATTACGTGTCATGTGTCATGTGGTGTCATGTGTCATGTGGTGTCATGTGTCATGTGATGTCATGTGTCATGTGTTGTCATGTGTCATGTGGTGTCATGTGTCATGTGATGTCATGTGTCATGTGGTGTCATGTATCATCATGTGTCATGTGGTGTCATGTGTCATCACGTGTCATGTGGTGTCATGTGTCATGTGGTGTCATGTGTCCTGTATTGTCATGTGTCATGTGATGTCATGGGTCATGTGGTGTCATGTGTCATGTGGTGTCATGTGTCATGTATCGTCATGTATTGTCATGTGTCATGTGATGTCATGTGTCATATGTTATCCTGAGATGTCATGTGTCATGTGGTGTCATTTGGTATCATGTGTCATGTATCGTCATGTGTCATGTGATGTCATGTGTCATGTGTTGTCATGTGGTATCATGGGTCATGTGGTGTCATGTGTCATGTATCGTCATGTGTCATGTGATGTCATGTGTCATGTGGTGTCATGAGTCATCACGTGTCTTGTGTCACATGGTGTCATGTGTCACGAGGTGTCATGTGGTGTCATGTGTCATGTGTCATGTGTCATGTGATGTCATGTGTCATGTGATGTCATGTGTCATGTGGTGACATGTGTTGTCATGTGTCATGTATCATCATGTGTCATGTGGTGTCATGTATTGACATGATGTCATGTGTCATGTGGTGTCATGTGTCATGTGGAGTCATATGTCATGTTTCAAAAAATGTATATATCTAGAGGAGCTTACTGTAAGATTACTGTAAGCTTACTGTACTCTGTACCTTTCCGAGCACGAGCTGAATGCTAATTGGCTGTCAACTGTCTGTCAATACTCCAAACCAGAAAGTGTTGGCTGCCATCTTGTGCCTCGGTAGACTGAGGCACAAGAAAGCAGAAAAACAAACATGTAAAATGCAAAAAGGGGGCAGGGTAGAAACACCCTGCCCCCTAGGCCTGCTCTGGGTGTTTCACAAGGACCCCAAAGGCCCCCCCCCAAATTTTGTGGTGTCATGTGTGTCATGTGTCATCACGTGTCATGTGTCATGTGATGTCATGTGTCATGTGGTGTCATGTGTCATGTGATGTCATGTGTCATGTGGTGTCATGTGGTGTCATGTGTCATCATGTGTTGCCATGTGACGTCATGTGTCATGTGATGTCATGTGGTGTCATGTCATTACGTGTCATGTGTCATGTGGTGTCATGTGTCATGTGGTGTCATGTGTTATGTGATGTCATGTGTCATGTGTTGTCATGTGTCATGTGGTGTCATATGTCATGTGATGTCATGTGTCATGAGGTGTCATGTGGTGTCATGTGTCATGTGTCATGTGATGTCATGTGTCATGTGGTGACATGTGGTGTCATGTCATATATCGTCATGTGTCATGTGATATCATGTGTCATGTGTTGTCATGTGATGTCATGTGTCATATGGTGTCATGTGTCATGTGGTGTCATGTGTCATATGTCATCATGTGTCATGTGTTGTCATGTGGTGTCATGTGGTGACATGTCATGTGTCATGTGTCAAGTGGTGTCATGTGTCATGTGCTGTCATGTGTCATGTGTCATGTGGTGTCATATGTCATGTGTCGTCATGTGTCATGTGGTGTCATGTGGTGTGATTTGTCATCATGTGTTGTCATGTGTCATCATGTGGTCCATGTGACGTCATGTGTCATCATGTGTCATGTGTTGTCATATGGTGTCATGTGTCATCACGTGTCATGTGTCATGTGGTGTCACGTATCATGTGGTGTCATGTATCATATAGTGTCATGTGTCATGTGATGTCATGTGTCATGTGTTGTCATGTGATGTCATGTGTCATGTGGTGTCATGTGTCATGTGATGTCATGTGTCATGCGGTGTCATGTGTCATGTGGTGCCAAGTGTCATGTGGTGTCATGTGTCATGTATCGTCATGTGTCATGTGTTGTCATGTGATGTCATGTGTCATGTGGTGTCATGTGTCATGTGATGTCATGTGTCATGTGGTGTCATGTGTCATCATGTGTCATATGGTGTCATGTGTCATCACGTGTCATGTGTCATGTGGTGTCATGTGTTTTGTGGTGTCATGTGTCATGTATCGTCATGTGTCATGTGATGTCATGTGTCATGTGTTGTCATGTGATATCATGTGTCATGTGGTGTCATGTGGTGTCATGTGTCATGTATCGTCATGTGTCATGTGCCGTCATGTGTCATGTGATGTCATGTGTCATGTGATGTCATGTGTCATGTGTCGTCATGTGTCATCATGTGTCATGTGTTGTCTTGTGGTGTCATGTGTCATCACGTGTCTTGTGTCACGTGGTGTCATGAGGTGTCATGTGGTGTCATATGTCATGTGTCATGTATCGTCATGTGATGTGTCATGTGTCATGTGGTGTCACGTGTCATGTATCGTCATGTGTCATGTGATGTCATGTGTCATGTGTTGTCATGTGTCATGTGGTATCATGTGTCATGTATCGTCATGTGTCATGTGTCATGTGTTGTCATGTGATGTCATGTGTCATGTGGTGTCATGTGTCATGTGATGTCATGTGTCATGTGTTGTCATGTGTCATGTGGTGTCATGTGATGTCATGTGTCATGTGGTGTCATGTGTCATCATGTGTCATGTATTGTCACGTGGTGTCATGAGCTGAATGTGTCATGTGGTGTCATGTGTCATGAGGTGTCATGTGGTGTCATGTGTCATGTATCGTCATGTGTCATGTGATGTCATGTGTCATGTGGTGACATGTGGTGTCATGTGTCATGTATCATCATGTGTCATGTGTCATGTGATGTCATGTGTCATGTGTTGCCATGTATCATGTGATGTCATGTGTCATGTGTTGTCATGTGATGTCATGTGTCATGTGGTGTCATATGTCATGTGATGTCATGTGTCATGCAGTGTCATGTGTCATGTGTTGCCAAGTGTCATGTGGTGTCATGTGTCATGTATCGTCATGTGTCATGTGATGTCATGTGTCATGTGTTGTCATGTGATGTCATGTGTCATGTGGTGTCATGTGTCATGTGATGTCATGTGTCATGTGGTGTCATGTGTCATGTGTTGCCAAGTGTCATGTGGTGTCATGTGTCATGTATCGTCATGTGTCATGTGATGTCATGTGTCATGTGTTGTCATGTGATGTCATGTGTCATGTGGTGTCATGTGTCATGTGATGTCATGTGTCATGTGGTGTCATGTGTCATCATGTGTCATATGGTGTCATGTGTCATCACGTGTCATGTTTAATGTATCGTCATGTGTCATGTGATGTCATGTGTCATGTGTTGTCATGTGATGTCATGTGTCATGTGGTGTCATGTGGTGTCATGTGTCATGTATCGTCATGTGTCATGTGATGTCATGTGTCATGTGTTGTCATGTGATGTCATGTGTCATGTGGTGTCATGTGTCATGTGATGTCATGTGTCATGTGTCGTCATGTGTCATGTGTTGTCTTGTGGTGTCATGTGTCATCACGTGTCTTGTGTCACGTGGTGTCATGTGTCATGTATCGTCATGTGTCATGTGATGTCATGTGTCAAGTGTTGTCATGTGATGTCATGTGTCATGTGGTGTCATGTGTCATGTGATGTCATGTGTCATGTGGTGTCATGTGTCATCATGTGTCATATGGTGTCATGTGTCATCACGTGTCATGTTTAATGTATCGTCATGTGTCATGTGATGTCATGTGTCATGTGTTGTCATGTGATGTCATGTGTCATGTGGTGTCATGTGGTGTCATGTGTCATGTATCGTCATGTGATGTCATGTGTCATGTGTTGTCATGTGATGTCATGTGTCATGTGGTGTCATGTGTCATGTGATGTCATGTGTCATGTGTCGTCATGTGTCATGTGTTGTCTTGTGGTGTCATGTGTCATCACGTGTCTTGTGTCATGTGGTGTCATGTGTCATGAGGTGTCATGTGGTGTCATGTGTCATGTGTCATGTATCGTCATATGTCATGTGATGTCATGTGTCATGTGTCATGTGTTGTCATGTGTCATGTGGTGTCATGTGTCATGTATCGTCATGTGTCATGTGATGTCATGTGTCATGTGTTGTCATGTGATGTCATGTGTCATGTGGTGTCATGTGGTATCATGTGTCATGTATCGTCATGTGTCATGTGTCATGTGTTGTCATGTGATGTCATGTGTCATGTGGTATCATGTGTCATGTGATGTCATGTGTCATGTGTTGCCATGTGTCATGTGGTGTCATGTGATGTCATGTGTCATGTGGTGTCATGTTTCATCATGTGTCATGTGTTGTCACGTGGTGTCATCACATGTCTTGTTTCATGTGGTGTCATGTGTCATGAGGTGTCATGTGGTGTCATGTGTCATGTATCATCATGTGTCATGTGATGTCATGTGTCATGTGGTGTCATGTGTCATGTATCATCATGTGTCATGTGGTGTCATGTGTCATCACGTGTCTTGTGTCACGTGGTGTCATGTGTCATGAGGTATCATGTGGTGTCATGTGTCATGTGTCATGTATCGTCATGTGTCATGTGATGTCATGTGTCATGTGATGTCATATGTCATGTGGTGACATGTGGTGTCATGTGTCATGTATCGTCATGTGTCGTGATGTCATGTGTCATGTGTTGTCATGTGATGTCATGTGTCATGTGGTGTCATGTGTCATGTGGTGTCATGTGTCATGTATCATGTGGAGTCATATGTCATGTGTCAAAAAATGTATATATCTAGAGGAGCTTACTGTAATATTACTAAAAGCTTACTGTACTCTGTACCTTTCCGAGCACGAGCTGAATGCTAATTGGCTGTCAACTGTCTGTCAATACTCCAACCAGAAAGTGTTGGCAGCCATCTTGTGCCTCGGTAGACTGAGGCACAAGAAAGCACAAAAACAAACGTGTAAAACGCAAAAAGGGGGCAGGGTAGAAACACCCTGCCCCCTAGGCCTGCTCTGGGTGTTTTACAAGGACCCCAAAGGCCCCCCCCCCAAATTTTTGGGGGGACAAAAACCACGGGGGACGAGTACCATACGAGTCCTGAAAGCTTACTGTAAGCTTACTGTACTATGTACCTGCGCGAGCTGAATGCTAATTGGCTATCAACTGTCTGTCAACACTCCAAACCAGGAAGTGTTGGCCGCCATCTTGTGCCTCGGTAGACTGAGGCACAAGAAAGCAGAAAAACAAACAAGTAGAACGCAAAAAGGGGGCAGGGTAGAAACCCCCTGACCCCCTAGGCCTGCTCAGGGATCCCACAAGGACCCACAAGGCCCCCCATTATTTTTTTTTACAAAAACTGCAGAGTACGAGTACTGTACAAGCACAGTAAGCTTACTGTAAGCTTACTGTAATCTGTACCTCCCCGAGCACAAGCTGAATGTTAATTGGCTGTCAACTGTCTGTAAACACTCCAAACAATCATGTGTCATGTGTTGTCATGTGGTGTCATGTGTCATCACGTGTCATGTGATGTCATGTGTCATGTGGTGTCATGTGTCATGTGATGTCATATGTCATGTGCTGTCATGTGCTGTCATGTGTCATGTGTCATGTGGTGTCATATGTCATGTGTCATCATGCGTCATCTTGTGTCCTGTGGTGTCATGTGGTGTCATGTGTCATCATGTGTTGTCATGTGTCATCATGTAGTGCCATGTGATGTCATGTGTTGTCAGTCATGTGGTGTCATGTGGTGTCATATGTCATCATGTGTCATGTGTTGTCATGTGGTGTTATGTGTCATCACGTGTCATGTGTCATGTGGTGTCATGTGTCATGTGGTGTCATGTGTCATGTGTCATGTGACATGACATGTGATGTCATGTGTCATGGGGCGTCATGTGTCATGTGATGTCATGTGTCATGTAGTGTCATGTGTCATCATGTGTCATCATGTGTCATGTGTTGTCATGTGTCATGTGGTGTCATGTGTCATATATCGTCATGTGTCATGTGATGTCATGTGTCATGTGTTGTCATGTGATGTCATGTGGTGTTATGTGTCATGTGGTGTCATGTGTCATGTATCGTCATGTGTCATGTGTCATGTGTTGTCATGTGATGTCATGTGTCATGTGGTGTCATGTGTCATGTGATGTCATGTGTCATGTGTTGTCATGTGTCATGTGGTGTCATGTGATGTCATGTGTCATGTGGTGTCATGTGTCCTCATGTGTCATGTGTTGTCACGTGGTGTCATGTATCATCACATGTCTTGTGTCATGTGGTGTCATGTGTCATGAGGTGTCATGTGTCATGTATCGTCCTGTGTCATGTGATGTCATGTGGTGTCATGTGTCATGTGATGTCATGTGTCATGTGGTGACATGTGGTGTCATGTGTCATGTATTGTGTGTCATGTATCATCATGTGTCATGTGGTGTCATGTGATGTCATGTGTCATGTGTTGTCATGTGTCATCACGTCATGTGTCATGTGGTGTCATGTGTGTCATGTGTCAGCACATGTCATGTGATGTCATGTGTCATGTGGTGTCATGTGTCATGTGATGTCATGTGTCATGTGGTGTCATGTGGTGTCATGTGTCATCATGTGTTGCCATGTGACGTCATGTGTCATGTGATGTCATGTGGTGTCATGTGGTGTCGTGTCATTACGTGTCATGTGTCATGTGGTGTCATGTGTCATGTGGTGTCATGTGTCATGTGATGTCATGTGTCATGTGTTGTCATGTGTCATGTGGTGTCATGTGTCATGTGATGTCATGTGCCATGTGGTGTCATGTGTCATCACGTGTCATGTGGTGTCATGTGGTGTCATGTGTCCTGTATTGTCATGTGTCATGTGATGTCATGTGTCATGTGTTGTCATGTGATGTCATGGGTCATGTGGTGTCATGTGTCATGTGGTGTCATGTGTCATGTATCGTCATGTATTGTCATGTGTCATGTGATGTCATGTGTCATATGTTATCCTGAGATGTCATGTGTCATGTGGTGTCATTTGGTATCATGTGTCATGTATCGTCATGTTTCATGTGATGTCATGTGTCATGTGTTGTCATGTGGTGTCATGGGTCATTTGGTGTCATGTGTCATGTATCGTCATGTGTCATGTGATGTTATGTGTCATGTGTTGTCGTGATGTCATGAGTCATCACGTGTCTTGTGTCACATGGTGTCATGTGTCATGAGGTGTCATGTGGTGTCATGTGTCATGTGTCATGTGTCATGTGATGTCATGTGTCATGTGATGTCATGTGTCATGTGGTGACATGTGGTGTCATGTGTCATGTATCATCATGTGTCATGTGGTGTCATGTATTGACATGATGTCATGTGTCAATGTGGTGTCATGTGTCATGTGGTGTCATGTGTCATGTGGAGTCATATGTCATGTTTCAAAAAATTTATATATCTAGAGGAGCTTACTGTAAGATTACTGTAAGCTTACTGTACTCTGTACCTTTCCGAGCATGAGCTGAATGCTAATTGGCTGGTAACTGTCTGTCAATACTCCAAACCAGAAAGTGTTGGCAGCCATCTTGTGCCTCGGTAGACTGAGGCACAAGAAAGCAGAAAAACAAACATGTAAAATGCAAAAAGGTGGCAGGGTAGAAACATCCTGCCCCCTAGGCCTGCTCTGGGTGTTTCACAAGGACCCCAAAGCCCCCCCCCAAATTTTGTGGTGTCATGTGTGTCATGTGTCATCACGTGTCATGTGTCATGTGATGTCATGTGTCATGTGGTGTCATGTGTCATGTGATGTCATGTGTCATGTGGTGTCATGTGGTGTCATGTGTCATCATGTGTTGCCATGTGACGTCATGTGTCATGTGATGTCATGTGGTGTCATGTGGTGTCGTGTCATTACGTGTCATGTGTCATGTGGTGTCATGTGTCATGTGGTGTCATATGTCATGTGATGTCATGTGTCATGTGTTGTCATGTGTCATGTGGTGTCATGTGTCATGTGATGTCATGTGTCATGAGGTGTCATGTGGTATCATGTGTCATGTGTCATGTGATGTCATGTGTCATGTGGTGACATGTGGTGTCATGTCTCATGTATCGTCATGTGTCATGTGATATCATGTGTCATGTGTTGTCATGTGATGTAATGTGTCATATGGTGTCATGTGTCATGTGGTGTCATGTGTCATATGTCATCATGTGTCATGTGTTGTCATGTGGTGTCATGTGGTGACATGTCATGTGTCATGTGTCAAGTGGTGTCATGTGTCATGTGCTGTCATGTGCTGTCATGTGTCATGTGTCATGTGGTGTCATATGTCATGTGTCGTCATGTGTCATGTGGTGTCATTTGTCATCATGTGTTGTCATGTGTCATCATGTGGTGCCATGTGACGTCATGTGTCATCATGTGTCATGTGTTGTCATATGGTGTCATGTGTCATCACGTGTCATGTGTCATGTGGTGTCATGTATCATGTGGTGTCATGTATCATATAGTGTCATGTGTCATGTGATGTCATGTGTCATGTGTTGTCATGTGATGTCATGTGTCATGTGGTGTCATGTGTCATGTGATGTCATGTGTCATGCGGTGTCATGTGTCATGTGTCATGTGGTGCCAAGTGTCATGTGGTGTCATGTGTCATGTATCGTCATGTGTCATGTGATGTCATGTGTCATGTGTTGTCATGTGATGTCATGTGTCATGTGGTGTCATGTGTCCTGTGATGTCATGTGTCATGTGGTGTCATGTGTCATCATGTGTCATATGGTGTCATGTGTCATCACGTGTCATGTGTCATGTGGTGTCATGTGTTTTGTGGTGTCATGTGTCATATATCGTCTTTTGTCATGTGATGTCATGTGTCATCATGTAGTGCCATGTGATGTCATGTGTTGTCAGTCATGTGGTGTCATGTGGTGTCATGTGTCATCATGTGTCATGTGTTGTCATGTGGTGTTATGTGTCATCACGTGTCATGTGTCATGTGGTGTCATGTGTCATGTGGTGTCATGTGTCATGTGTCATGTGACATGACATGTGATGTCATGTGTCATGGGGCGTCATGTGTCATGTGATGTCATGTGTCATGTAGTGTCATGTGTCATCATGTGTCATGTGGTGTCATGTGTCATCATGTGTCATGTGTTGTCATGTGTCATGTGGTGTCATGTGTCATGTATCGTCATGTGTCATGTGATGTCATGTGTCATGTGTTGTCATGTGATGTCATGTGTCATGTGGTGTTATGTGTCATGTGGTGTCATGTGTCATGTATCGTCATGTGTCATGTGTCATGTGTTGTCATGTGATGTCATGTGTCATGTGGTGTCATGTGTCATGTGATGTCATGTGTCATGTGTTGTCATGTGTCATGTGGTGTCATGTGATGTCATGTGTCATGTGGTGTCATGTGTCCTCATGTGTCACGTGTTGTGACGTGGTGTCATGTATCATCACATGTCTTGTGTCATGTGGTGTCATGTGTCATGAGGTGTCATGTGTCATGTATCGTCCTGTGTCATCTGATGTCATGTGGTGTCATGTGTCATGTGATGTCATGTGTCATGTGGTGACATGTGGTGTCATGTGTCATGTATTGTGTGTCATGTATCATCATGTGTCATGTGGTGTCATGTGATGTCATGTGTCATGTGTTGTCATGTGTCATCACGTCATGTGTCATGTGGTGTCATGTGTGTCATGTGTCATCACATGTCATGTGATGTCATGTGTCATGTGGTGTCATGTGTCATGTGATGTCATGTGTCATGTGGTGTCATGTGGTGTCATGTGTCATCATGTGTTGCCATGTGACGTCATGTGTCATGTGATGTCATGTGGTGTCATGTGGTGTCGTGTCATTACGTGTCATGTGTCATGTGGTGTCATGTGTCATGTGGTGTCATGTGTCATGTGATGTCATGTGTCATGTGTTGTCATGTGTCATGTGGTGTCATGTGTCATGTGATGTCATGTGCCATGTGGTGTCATGTGTCATCACGTGTCATGTGGTGTCATCTGTCATGTGGTGTCATGTGTCCTGTATTGTCATGTGTCATGTGATGTCATGTGTCATGTGTTGTCATGTGATGTCATGGGTCATGTGGTGTCATGTGTCATGTGGTGTCATGTGTCATGTATCGTCATGTATTGTCATGTGTCATGTGATGTCATGTGTCATATGTTATCCTGAGATGTCATGTGTCATGTGGTGTCATTTGGTATCATGTGTCATGTATCGTCATGTGTCATGTGATATCATGTGTCATGTGTTGTCATGTGGTGTCATGGGTCATTTGGTGTCATGTGTCATGTATCGTCATGTGTCATGCGATGTTATGTGTCATGTGTTGTCGTGATGTCATGAGTCATCACGTGTCTTGTGTCACATGGTGTCATGTGTCATGTGGTGTCATGTGTCATGTGTCATGTGTCATATGATGTCATGTGTCATGTGATGTCATGTGTCATGTGGTGACATGTGGTGTCATGTGTCATGTATCATCATGTGTCATGTGGTGTCATGTATTGACATGATGTCATGTGTCAATGTGGTGTCATGTGTCATGTGGTGTCATGTGTCATGTGGAGTCATATGTCATGTTTCAAAAAATGTATATATCTAGAGGAGCTTACTGTAAGATTACTGTAAGCTTACTGTACTCTGTACCTTTCCGAGCATGAGCTGAATGCTAATTGGCTGGTAACTGTCTGTCAATACTCCAAACCAGAAAGTGTTGGCAGCCATCTTGTGCCTCGGTAGACTGAGGCACAAGAAAGCAGAAAAACAAACATGTAAAATGCAAAAAGGGGGCAGGGTAGAAACACCCTGCCCCCTAGGCCTGCTCTGGGTGTTTCACAAGGACCCCAAAGCCCCCCCCCCCAAATTTTGTGGTGTCATGTGTGTCATGTGTCATCACGTGTCATGTGTCATGTGATGTCATGTGTCATGTGGTGTCATGTGTCATGTGATGTCATGTGTCATGTGGTGTCATTTGGTGTCATGTGTCATCATGTGTTGCCATGTGACGTCATGTGTCATGTGATGTCATGTGGTGTCATGTGGTGTCGTGTCATTACGTGTCATGTGTCATGTGGTGTCATGTGTCATGTGGTGTCATGTGTCATGTGATGTCATGTGTCATGTGTTGTCATGTGTCATGTGGTGTCATGTGTCATGTGATGTCATGTGTCATGAGGTGTCATGTGGTATCATGTGTCATGCGTCATGTGATGTCATGTGTCATGTGGTCACATGTGGTGTCATGTCTCATGTATCGTCATGTGTCATGTGATATCATGTGTCATGTGTTGTCATGTGATGTCATGTGTCATATGGTGTCATGTGTCATGTGGTGTCATGTGTCATATGTCATCATGTGTCATGTGTTGTCATGTGGTGTCATGTGGTGACATGTCATGTGTCATGTGTCAAGTGGTGTCATGTGTCATGTGCTGTCATGTGCTGTCATGTGTCATGTGTCATGTGGTGTCATATGTCATGTGTCGTCATGTGTCATGTGGTGTCATTTGTCATCATGTGTTGTCATGTGTCATCATGTGGTGCCATGTGACGTCATGTGTCATCATGTGTCATGTGTTGTCATATGGTGTCATGTGTCATCACGTGTCATGTGTCATGTGGTGTCATGTATCATGTGGTGTCATGTATCATATAGTATCATGTGTCATGTGATGTCATGTGTCATGTGTTGTCATGTGATGTCATGTGTCATGTGGTGTCATGTGTCATGTGATGTCATGTGTCATGCGGTGTCATGTGTCATGTGTCATGTGGTGCCAAGTGTCATGTGGTGTCATGTGTCATGTATCGTCATGTGTCATGTGATGTCATGTGTCATGTGTTGTCATGTGATGTCATGTGTCATGTGGTGTCATGTGTCCTGTGATGTCATGTGTCATGTGGTGTCATGTGTCATCATGTGTCATATGGTGTCATGTGTCATCACGTGTCATGTGTCATGTGGTGTCATGTGTTTTGTGGTGTCATGTGTCATATATCGTCATTTGTCATGTGATGTCATGTGTCATGTGTTGTCATGTGATGTCATGTGTCATGTGGTGTCATGTGGTGTCATGTGTCATGTATCATCATGTGTCATGTGATGTCTTGTGGTGTCATGTGTCATCACGTGTCTTGTGTCACGTGGTGTCATGAGGTGTCATGTGGTGTCATGTGTCATGTGTCATGTATCGTCATGTGATGTGTCATGTGTCATGTGGTGTCACGTGTCATGTATCGTCATGTGTCATGTGATGTCATGTGTCATGTGTTGTCATGTGATGTCATGTGTCATGTGGTGTCATGTGTCATGTGGTATCATGTGTCATGTATCGTCATGTGTCATGTGTCATGTGTTAAAAGGAGTGGGACTGTGTCCAGTCCCCAGCAAATGCACAGCGCTATGCCATCTTTGGCCAGCTTTTTCCAACTTTTATCATTTTAATCCATTATTATCCGTTTTATCATTTTTTATCCACTTTTGTAGAGACGGGACCACACGCTCCGTGTACATGTTATTTGCAAATTTCTACTGTTCAAATGGTGTCACTCTGGACTTTTCCAAGAACATGATAGATACATGAATTCTTTCAAGGCAGTGTTTATTCAAATAAAATCACCCAATGCATTTCGGGCTGTCGCGCCCTTCTTCGGGGGTCACTGTAAATGATCACAAAACAATATAATTACCCAACTGTTAACACAAAGTTTTCACGTTTATCAATATAACTATAACATTCTACTACAAAAACATGTCATGTCTATTACTCAAAATGAATCACGGTATTATGATTATCCAGTGAACCACTATGTACCTTTGTTTCTAACCCTTCCTATCAAGATTACTCCTTCCCGACCTCAATATTCTGCTATGCCACCCAGTATCCTCCATCAATCCCTCATCATGCAGATTTCACATTGCTATGTATCTAAAGCAGCGTTCTATTCAAAAGCTAGAAAGTGACTGTTTGTTTCTGCCCCTGGTAACTATAACGGAAACCCCATGTAATAGCACATTTCACTCACTTATTTTTTCACTCGTTTTTTGACTAGCGGTATAGAAACCTTCTGCGCTATTTTACCGGCACTAAACATCCGCTAAAAAAACACCTCCCTCCATATTATAAATTCGTTGGTCTGAACCCTTAAATGTCACATACCTGCCATTCACAATCGGAAGCAAACAAACAGAATCTGCCACTGCTTACTGCGCCAGCCTGTTACATCCCACAATCCCTCCCTGTATTTCACCTCCGTGCCTGTGACCCTGATTGGTCCAAAGTTGTTTGAAAAAAGGTACCATTTTAGTCCGTGCTAGTATTGGTTCCACCTGATATATATTACTAAAAGACTTCATTTCCCATGGTGCACTACCCTGAAGTCAAGCCCACTGGGACTCCCTATAATCACACACCGAGATTGTACCCAGTCCCTTAATAAACGTGAAGATAAACGTGCTTGTGTATTATATATAAAGAACAGTCTTTCATTGCTCATTGTTTCACTGCTTCTTTCCTGAACCACGGTGATATATCTTGCGTGTGGACTCGACGATTGTTCCATATTCGTTCCTTCATCTTGGGTGCAGTCCTGGTTTTGGGCAAAAGTTAAGATGCGTTTTTGTGGAGTCAGGACGCACACCTGTGCTTCAATTTCAAACCAGTAATTTAGTCCAACATTTTTCTTTGCATGCGTGCTATTAACTGAAGTGCCCCGCCCAAGGGCACCGGGTACTAACATCAAAAGGAGTGGGACTGTGTCCAGTCCCCAGCAAATGCACAGCGCTATGCCATCTTTGGCCAGCTTTTTCCAACTTTTATCATTTTAATCCATTATTATCCGTTTTATCATTTTTTATCCACTTTTGTAGAGACGGGACCACACGCTCCGTGTACATGTTATTTGCAAATTTCTACTGTTCAAATGGTGTCACTCTGGACTTTTCCAAGAACATGATAGATACATGAATTCTTTCAAGGCAGTGTTTATTCAAATAAAATCACCCAATGCATTTCGGGCTGTCGCGCCCTTCTTCGGGGGTCACTGTAAATGATCACAAAACAATGTAATTACCCAACTGTTAACACAAAGTTTTCACGTTTATCAATATAACTATAACATTCTACTACAAAAACATGTCATGTCTATTACTCAAAATGAATCACGGTATTATGATTATCCAGTGAACCACTATGTACCTTTGTTTCTAACCCTTCCTATCAAGATTACTCCTTCCCGACCTCAATATGTGTCATGTGTTGTCATGTGATGTCATATGTCATGTGGTGTCATGTGTCATGTGATGTCATGTGTCATGAATCGTCATGTGTCATGTGTTGTCTTGTGGTATCATGTGTCATGTGTCATGTATCGTCATGTGATGTGTCATGTGTCATGTGGTGTCACGTGTCATGTATCGTCATGTGTCATGTGATGTCATGTGTCATGTGTTGTCATGTGATGTCATGTGTCATGTGGTGTCATGTGTCATGTGGTATCATGTGTCATGTATCGTCATGTGTCATGTGTCATGTGTTGTCATGTGGTGTCATGTGTCATGTGATGTCATGTGTCATGTGTTGTCATGTGTCATGTGGTGCCATGTGATGTCATGTGTCATGTGATGTCATGTGTCATGTATTGTCACGTGGTGTCATGAGCTGAATGTGTCATGTGGTGTCATGTGTCATGAGGTGTCATGTGGTGTCATGTGTCATGTATCGTCATGTGTCATGTGATGTCATGTGTCATGTGGTGACATGTGGTGTCATGTGTCATGTATCATCATGTGTCATGTGTCATGTGATGTCATGTGTCATGTGTTGTCATGTATCATGTGATGTCATGTGTCATGTGTTGTCATGTGATGTCATGTGTCATGTGGTGTCATGTGTCATGTGATGTCATTTGTCATGCGGTGTCATGTGTCATGTGTTGCCAAGTGTCATGTGGTGTCATTCGTCATGTATCGTCATGTGTCATGTGATGTCATGTGTCATGTGTTGTCATGTGATGTCATGTGTCATGTGGTGTCATGTGTCATGTGATGTCATGTGTCATGTGGTGTCATGTGTCATCATGTGTCATATGGTGTCATGTGTCATCACGTGTCATGTTTAATGTATCATCATGTGTCATGTGATGTCATGTGTTGTCATGTGATGTCATGTGTCATGTGGTGTCATGTGTCATCACATGTCATGTGGTGTCATGTGTCATGTGGTGTCATGTGTCCTGTATTGTCATGTGTCATGTGATGTCATGGGTCATGTGGTGTCATGTGTCATGTGGTGTCATGTGTCATGTGGTGTCATGTGTCCTGTATTGTCATGTGTCATGTGATGTCATGGGTCATGTGGTGTCATGTGTCATGTGGTGTCATGTGTCATGTATCGTCATGTATTGTCATGTGTCATGTGATGTCATGTGTCATATGTTATCCTGAGATGTCATGTGTCATGTGGTGTCATTTGGTATCATGTGTCATGTATCGTCATGTGTCATGTGATGTCATGTGTCATGTGTTGTCATGTGGTGTCATGGGTCATGTGGTGTCATGTGTCATGTATCGTCATGTGTCATGTGATGTCATGTGTCATGTGTTGTCATGTGGTGTCATGAGTCATCACGTGTCTTGTGTCACATGGTGTCATGTGTCACGAGGTGTCATGTGGTGTCATGTGTCATGTGTCATGTGTCATGTGATGTCATGTGTCATGTGATGTCATGTGTCATGTGGTGACATGTGTTGTCATGTGTCATGTATCATCATGTGTCATGTGGTGTCATGTATTGACATGATGTCATGAGTCATGTGGTGTCATGGGTCATGTGGAGTCATATGTCATGTTTCAAAAAATGTATATATCTAGAGGAGCTTACTGTAAGATTACTGTAAGCTTACTGTACTCTGTACCTTTCCGAGCACGAGCTGAATGCTAATTGGCTGTCAACTGTCTGTCAATACTCCAAACCAGAAAGTGTTGGCTGCCATCTTGTGCCTCGGTAGACTGAGGCACAAGAAAGCAGAAAAACAAACATGTAAAATGCAAAAAGGGGGCAGGGTAGAAACACCCTGCCCCCTAGGCCTGCTCTGGGTGTTTCACAAGGACCCCAAAGGCCCCCCCCCAAATTTTGTGGTGTCATGTGTGTCATGTGTCATCACGTGTCATGTGTCATGTGATGTCATGTGTCATGTGGTGTCATGTGTCATGTGATGTCATGTGTCATGTGGTGTCATGTGGTGTCATGTGTCATCATGTGTTGCCATGTGACGTCATGTGTCATGTGATGTCATGTGGTGTCGTGTCATTACGTGTCATGTGTCATGTGGTGTCATGTGTCATGTGGTGTCATGTGTCATGTGATGTCATGTGTCATGTGTTTTCATGTGTCATGTGGTGTCATATGTCATGTGATGTCATGTGTCATGAGGTGTCATGTGGTGTCATGTGTCATGTGTCATGTGTCATGTGGTGACATGTGGTGTCATGTCATGTATCGTCATGTGTCATGTGATATCATGTGTCATGTGTTGTCATGTGATGTCATGTGTCATATGGTGTCATGTGTCATGTGGTGTCATGTGTCATATGTCATCATGTGTCATGTGTTGTCATGTGGTGTCATGTGGTGACATGTCATGTGTCATGTGTCAAGTGGTGTCATGTGTCATGTGCTGTCATGTGCTGTCATGTGTCATGTGTCATGTGGTGTCATATGTCATGTGTCGTCATGTGTCATGTGGTGTCATGTGGTGTCATTTGTCATCATGTGTTGTCATGTGTCATCATGTGGTCCATGTGATATCATGTGTCATCATGTGTCATGTGTTGTCATATGGTGTCATGTGTCATCACGTGTCATGTGTCATGTGGTGTCACGTATCATGTGGTGTCATGTATCATATAGTGTCATGTGTCATGTGATGTCATGTGTCATGTGTTGTCATGTGATGTCATGTGTCATGTGGTGTCATGTGTCATGTGATGTCATGTGTCATGCGGTGTCATGTGTCATGTGTCATGTGGTGCCAAGTGTCATGTGGTGTCATGTGTCATGTATCGTCATGTGTCATGTGTTGTCATGTGATGTCATGTGTCATGTGGTGTCATGTGTCATGTGATGTCATGTGTCATGTGGTGTCATGTGTCATCATGTGTCATATGGTGTCATGTGTCATCACGTGTCATGTGTCATGTGGTGTCATGTGTTTTGTGGTGTCATGTGTCATGTATCGTCATGTGTCATGTGATGTCATGTGTCATGTGTTGTCATGTGATATCATGTGTCATGTGGTGTCATGTGGTGTCATGTGTCATGTATCGTCATGTGTCATTTGCCGTCATGTGTCATGTGTTGCCATGTGATGTCATGTGTCATGTGATGTCATGTGTCATGTGATGTCATGTGTCATGTGTCGTCATGTGTCATCATGTGTCATGTGTTGTCTTGTGGTGTCATGTGTCATCACGTGTCTTGTGTCACGTGGTGTCATGAGGTGTCATGTGGTATCATGTGTCATGTGTCATGTATCGTCATGTGATGTGTCATGTGTCATGTGGTGTCACGTGTCATGTATCGTCATGTGTCATGTGATGTCATGTGTCATGTGTTGTCATGTGTCATGTGGTATCATGTGTCATGTATCGTCATGTGTCATGTGTCATGTGTTGTCATGTGATGTCATGTGTCATGTGGTGTCATGTGTCATGTGATGTCATGTGTCATGTGTTGTCATGTGTCATGTGGTGTCATGTGATGTCATGTGTCATGTGGTGTCATGTGTCATCATGTGTCATGTATTGTCACGTGGTGTCATGAGCTGAATGTGTCATGTGGTGTCATGTGTCATGAGGTGTCATGTGGTGTCATGTGTCATGTATCGTCATGTGTCATGTGATGTCATATGTCATGTGGTGACATGTGGTGTCATGTGTCATGTATCATCATGTGTCATGTGTCATGTGATGTCATGTGTCATGTGTTGTCATGTATCATGTGATGTCATGTGTCATGTGTTGTCATGTGATGTCATGTGTCATGTGGTGTCATGTGTCATGTGATGTCATGTGTCATGCGGTGTCATGTGTCATGTGTTGCCAAGTGTCATGTGGTGTCATGTGTCATGTATCGTCATGTGTCATGTGATGTCATGTGTCATGTGTTGTCATGTGATGTCATGTGTCATGTGGTGTAATGTGTCATGTGATGTCATGTGTCATGTGGCGTCATGTGTCATGTATCGTCATGTGATGTCATGTGTTGTCATGTGATGTCATGTGTCATGTGGTGTCATGTGTCATGTGATGTCATGTGTCATGTGGTGTCATGTGTCATCATGTGTCATATGGTGTCATGTGTCATCACGTGTCATGTTTAATGTATCGTCATGTGTCATGTGATGTCATGTGTCATGTGTTGTCATGTGATGTCATGTGTCATGTGGTGTCATGTGGTGTCATGTGTCATGTATCGTCATGTGTCATGTGATGTCATGTGTCATGTGTTGTCATGTGATGTCATGTGTCATGTGGTGTCATGTGTCATGTGATGTCATGTGTCATGTGTCGTCATGTGTCATGTGTTGTCTTGTGGTGTCATGTGTCATCACGTGTCTTGTGTCACGTGGTGTCATGTGTCATGAGGTGTCATGTGGTGTCATGTGTCATGTGTCATGTATCGTCATATGTCATGTGATGTCATGTGTCATGTGTCATGTGTTGTCATGTGTCATGTGGTGTCATGTGTCATGTATCGTCATGTGTCATGTGATGTCATGTGTCATGTGTTGTCATGTGATGTCATGTGTCATGTGGTGTCATGTGTCATGTGTCATGTGTTGTCATGTGATGTCATGTGTCATGTGGTATCATGTGTCATGTGATGTCATGTGTCATGTGTTGCCATGTGTCATGTGGTGTCATGTGATGTCATGTGTCATGTGGTGTCATGTTTCATCATGTGTCATGTGTTGTCACGTGGTGTCATCACATGTCTTGTTTCATGTGGTGTCATGTGTCATGAGGTGTCATGTGGTGTCATGTGTCATGTATCATCATGTGTCATGTGATGTCATGTGTCATGTGGTGTCATGTGTCATGTATCATCATGTGTCATGTGGTGTCATGTGGTGTCATGTGTCATCACGTGTCTTGTGTCACGTGGTGTCATGTGTCATGAGGTATCATGTGGTGTCATGTGTCATGTGTCATGTATCGTCATGTGTCATGTGATGTCATGTGTCATGTGATGTCATATGTCATGTGGTGACATGTGGTGTCATGTGTCATGTATCGTCATGTGTCATGATGTCATGTGTCATGTGTTGTCATGTGATGTCATGTGTCATGTGGTGTCATGTGTCATGTGGTGTCATGTGTCATGTATCATGTGGAGTCATATGTCATGTGTCAAAAAATGTATATATCTAGAGGAGCTTACTGTAATATTACTAAAAGCTTACTGTACTCTGTACCTTTCCGAGCACGAGCTGAATGCTAATTGGCTGTCAACTGTCTGTCAATACTCCAACCAGAAAGTGTTGGCAGCCATCTTGTGGCTCGGTAGACTGAGGCACAAGAAAGCACAAAAACAAACGTGTAAAACGCAAAAAGGGGGCAGGGTAGAAACACCCTGCCCCCTAGGCCTGCTCTGGGTGTTTTACAAGGACCCCAAAGGCCCCCCCCCAAATTTTTGGGGGGACAAAAACCACGGGGGACGAGTACCATACGAGTCCTGTAAGCTTACTGTAAGCTTACTGTACTATGTACCTGCGCGAGCTGAATGCTAATTGGCTATCAACTGTCTGTCAACACTCCAAACCAGGAAGTGTTGGCCGCCATCTTGTGCCTCGGTAGACTGAGGCACAAGAAAGCAGAAAAACAAACAAGTAGAATGCAAAAAGGGGGCAGGGTAGAAACCCCCTGACCCCCTAGGCCTGCTCAGGGATCCCACAAGGACCCACAAGGCCCCCCATTATTTTTTTTTACAAAAACTGCAGAGTACGAGTACTGTACGAGCACAGTAAGCTTACTGTAAGCTTACTGTAATCTGTACCTCCCCGAGCACGAGCTGAATGTTATTGGCTGTCAACTGTCTGTAAACACTCCAAACAATCATGTGTCATGTGTTGTCATGTGGTGTCATGTGTCATCATGTGTCATGTGATGTCATGTGTCATGTATCGTCATGTGTCATGTGTTGTCATGTGATGTCATGTGTCATGTGGTGTCATGTGTCATGTGATGTCATGTGTCATGTGGTGTCATGTGTCATCATGTGTCATATGGTGTCATGTGTCATCACGTGTCATGTGTCATGTGGTGTCATGTGTTTTGTGGTGTCATGTGTCATGTATCGTCATGTGTCATGTGATGTCATGTGTCATGTGTTGTCATGTGATATCATGTGTCATGTGGTGGCATGTGGTGTCATGTGTCATGTATCGTCATGTGTCATGTGCCGTCATGTGTCATGTGTTGCCATGTGATGTCATGTGTCATGTGATGTCATGTGTCATGTGATGTCATGTGTCATGTGTCGTCATGTGTCATCATGTGTCATGTGTTGTCTTGTGGTGTCATGTGTCATCACGTGTCTTGTGTCACGTGGTGTCATGAGGTGTCATGTGGTATCATGTGTCATGTGTCATGTATCGTCATGTGATGTGTCATGTGTCATGTGGTGTCACGTGTCATGTATCGTCATGTGTCATGTGATGTCATGTGTCATGTGTTGTCATGTGTCATGTGGTATCATGTGTCATGTATCGTCATGTGTCATGTGTCATATGTTGTCATGTGATGTCATGTGTCATGTGGTGTCATGTGTCATGTGATGTCATGTGTCATGTGTTGTCATGTGTCATGTGGTGTCATGTGATGTCATGTGTCATGTGGTGTCATGTGTCATCATGTGTCATGTATTGTCACGTGGTGTCATGAGCTGAATGTGTCATGTGGTGTCATGTGTCATGAGGTGTCATGTGGTGTCATGTGTCATGTATCGTCATGTGTCATGTGATGTCATGTGTCATGTGGTGACATGTGGTGTCATGTGTCATGTATCATCATGTGTCATGTGTCATGTGATGTCATGTGTCATGTGTTGTCATGTATCATGTGATGTCATGTGTCATGTGTTGTCATGTGATGTCATGTGTCATGTGGTGTCATGTGTCATGTGATGTCATGTGTCATGCGGTGTCATGTGTCATGTCTTGCCAAGTGTCATGTGGTGTTATGTGTCATGTATCGTCATGTGTCATGTGATGTCATGTGTCATGTGTTGTCATGTGATGTCATGTGTCATGTGGTGTAATGTGTCATGTGATGTCATGTGTCATGTGGCGTCATGTGTCATGTGTTGCCAAGTGTCATGTGGTGTCATGTGTCATGTATCGTCATGTGTCATGTGATGTCATGTGTCATGTGTTGTCATGTGATGTCATGTGTCATGTGGTGTCATGTGTCATGTGATGTCATGTGTCATGTGGTGTCATGTGTCATCATGTGTCATATGGTGTCATGTGTCATCACGTGTCATGTTTAATGTATCGTCATGTGTCATGTGATGTCATGTGTCATGTGTTGTCATGTGATGTCATGTGTCATGTGGTGTCATGTGGTGTCATGTGTCATGTATCGTCATGTGTCATGTGATGTCATGTGTCATGTGTTGTCATGTGATGTCATGTGTCATGTGGTGTCATGTGTCATGTGATGTCATGTGTCATGTGTCGTCATGTGTCATGTGTTGTCTTGTGGTGTCATGTGTCATCACGTGTCTTGTGTCACGTGGTGTCATGTGTCATGAGGTGTCATGTGGTGTCATGTGTCATGTGTCATGTATCGTCATATGTCATGTGATGTCATGTGTCATGTGTCATGTGTTGTCATGTGTCATGTGGTGTCATGTGTCATGTATCGTCATGTGTCATGTGATGTCATGTGTCATGTGTTGTCATGTGATGTCATGTGTCATGTGGTGTCATGTGTCATGTGTCATGTGTTGTCATGTGATGTCATGTGTCATGTGGTATCATGTGTCATGTGATGTCATGTGTCATGTGTTGCCATGTGTCATGTGGTGTCATGTGACGTCATGTGTCATGTGGTGTCATGTTTCATCATGTGTCATGTGTTGTCACGTGGTGTCATCACATGTCTTGTTTCATGTGGTGTCATGTGTCATGAGGTGTCATGTGGTGTCATGTGTCATATATCATCATGTGTCATGTGATGTCATGTGTCATGTGGTGTCATGTGTCATGTATCATCATGTGTCATGTGGTGTCATGTGGTGTCATGTGTCATCACGTGTCATGTGTCATATGGTGTCATGTGTCATCACGTGTCATGTGTCATGTGGTGTCATGTGTTTTGTGGTGTCATGTGTCATATATCGTCATTTGTCATGTGATGTCATGTGTCATGTGTTGTCATGTGATGTCATGTGTCATGTGGTGTCATGTGGTGTCATGTGTCATGTATCATCATGTGTCATGTGATGTCTTGTGGTGTCATGTGTCATCACGTGTCTTGTGTCACGTGGTGTCATGAGGTGTCATGTGGTGTCATGTGTCATGTGTCATGTATCGTCATGTGATGTGTCATGTGTCATGTGGTGTCACGTGTCATGTATCGTCATGTGTCATGTGATGTCATGTGTCATGTGTTGTCATGTGATGTCATGTGTCATGTGGTGTCATGTGTCATGTGGTATCATGTGTCATGTATCGTCATGTGTCATGTGTCATGTGTTAAAAGGAGTGGGACTGTGTCCAGTCCCCAGCAAATGCACAGCGCTATGCCATCTTTGGCCAGCTTTTTCCAACTTTTATCATTTTAATCCATTATTATCCGTTTTATCATTTTTTATCCACTTTTGTAGAGACGGGACCACACGCTCCGTGTACATGTTATTTGCAAATTTCTACTGTTCAAATGGTGTCACTCTGGACTTTTCCAAGAACATGATAGATACATGAATTCTTTCAAGGCAGTGTTTATTCAAATAAAATCACCCAATGCATTTCGGGCTGTCGCGCCCTTCTTCGGGGGTCACTGTAAATGATCACAAAACAATGTAATTACCCAACTGTTAACACAAAGTTTTCACGTTTATCAATATAACTATAACATTCTACTACAAAAACATGTCATGTCTATTACTCAAAATGAATCACGGTATTATGATTATCCAGTGAACCACTATGTACCTTTGTTTCTAACCCTTCCTATCAAGATTACTCCTTCCCGACCTCAATATGTGTCATGTGTTGTCATGTGATGTCATATGTCATGTGGTGTCATGTGTCATGTGATGTCATGTGTCATGAATCGTCATGTGTCATGTGTTGTCTTGTGGTATCATGTGTCATGTGTCATGTATCGTCATGTGATGTGTCATGTGTCATGTGGTGTCACGTGTCATGTATCGTCATGTGTCATGTGATGTCATGTGTCATGTGTTGTCATGTGATGTCATGTGTCATGTGGTGTCATGTGTCATGTGGTATCATGTGTCATGTATCGTCATGTGTCATGTGTCATGTGTTGTCATGTGGTGTCATGTGTCATGTGATGTCATGTGTCATGTGTTGTCATGTGTCATGTGGTGCCATGTGATGTCATGTGTCATGTGATGTCATGTGTCATCATGTGTCATGTATTGTCACGTGGTGTCATGAGCTGAATGTGTCATGTGGTGTCATGTGTCATGAGGTGTCATGTGGTGTCATGTGTCATGTATCGTCATGTGTCATGTGATGTCATGTGTCATGTGGTGACATGTGGTGTCATGTGTCATGTATCATCATGTGTCATGTGTCATGTGATGTCATGTGTCATGTGTTGTCATGTATCATGTGATGTCATGTGTCATGTGTTGTCATGTGATGTCATGTGTCATGTGGTGTCATGTGTCATGTGATGTCATTTGTCATGCGGTGTCATGTGTCATGTGATGTCATGTGGTGACATGTGGTGTCATGTGTCATCATGTGTCATGTGTTGTCATATGGTGTCATGTGTCATCACGTGTCATGTGTCATGTGGTGTCACGTATCATGTGGTGTCATGTGTCATCATGTGTTGTCATGTGTCATCATGTAGTGCCATGTGATATCATGTATTGTCAGTCATGTGGTGTCATGTGGTGTCATGTGTCATCATGTGTCATGTGTTGTCATGTGGTGTTATGTATCATCACGTGTCATATGTCATGTGATGTCATGTGTCATGTGGTGTCATGTGTCATGTGATGTCATGTGTCATGTGGTGTCATGTGGTGTCATGTGTCATCATGTGTTGCCATGTGACGCCATGTGTCATTTGATGTCATGTGGTGTCATGTGGTGTCGTGTCATTACGTGTCATGTGTCATGTGGTGTTATGTGTCATGTGGTGTCATGTGTCATGTGATGTCATGTGTCATGTGTTGTCATGTGTCATGTGGTGTCATGTGTCATGTGATGTCATGAGGTGTCATGTGGTGTCATGTGTCATGTGATGTCATGTGTCATGTGGTGACATGTGGTGTCATGTCTCATGTATCGTCATGTGTCATGTGATGTCATGTGTCATGTGTTGTCATGTGATGTCATGTGTCATATGGTGTCATGTGTCATGTGGTGTCATGTGTCATATGTCATCATGTGTCATGTGTTGTCATGTGGTGTCATGTGGTGACATGTCATGTGTCATGTGTCAAGTGGTATCATGTGTCATGTGCTGTCACGTGCTGTCATGTGTCATGTGTCATGTGGTGTCATATGTCATGTGTCGTCATGTGTCATGTGGTGTCATTTGGTGTCAATTGTCATCATGTGTTGTCATGTGTCATCATGTGGTGCCATGTGATGTCATGTGTCATCATGTGTCATGTGTTGTCATATGGTGTCATGTGTCATCACGTGTCATGTGTCATGTGGTGTCACGTATCATGTGGTGTCATGTATCATATAGTGTCATGTGTCATGTGATGTCATGTGTCATGTGTTGTCATGTGATGTCATGTGTCATGTGGTGTCATGTGTCATGTGATGTCATGTGTCATGCGGTGTCATGTGTCATGTGGTGCCAAGTGTCACGTGGTGTCATGTGTCATGTATTGTCATGTGTCATGTGTTGTCATGTGATGTCATGTGTCATATGGTGTCATGTGTCATGTGATGTCATGTGTCATGTGGTGTCATGTGTCATCATGTGTCATATGGTGTCATGTGTCATCATGTGTCATGTGTCATGTGGTGTCATGTGTTTTGTGGTGTCATGTGTCATGTATCATCATGTATCATGTGATGTCATGTGTCATATGGTGTCATGTGATGTCATGTGTCATGTGATGTCATGTGTCATGTGATGTCATGTGTCATGTGTCGTCATGTGTCATCATGTGTCATGTGTTGTCTTGTGGTGTCATGTGTCATCACGTGTCTTGTGTCACATGGTGTCATGAGGTGTCATGTGGTGTCATGTGTCATGTGTCATGTATCGTCATGTGTCATGTGATGTGTCATGTGTCATGTGGTGTCATGTGTCATGTATCGTCATGTGTCATGTGATGTCATGTGTCATGTGTTGTCATGTGATGTCATGTGTCATGTTTTATCATGTGTCATGTATCGTCATGTGTCATGTGTCATGTGTTGTAATGTGATGTCATGTGTCATGTGGTGTCATGTGTCATGTGATGTCATGTGTCATGTGTTGTCATGTGTCATGTGGTGTCATGTGATGTCATGTGTCATGTGGTGTCATGTGTCATCATGTGTCATGTATTGTCACGTGATGTCATGAGCTGAATGTGTCATGTGGTGTCATGTGTCATGAGGTGTCATGTGGTGTCATGTGTCATGTATCGTCATGTGTCATGTGATGTCATGTGTCATGTGGTGACATGTGGTGTCATGTGTCATGTATCATCATGTGTCATGTGATATCATGTGTCATGTGTTGTTATGTATCATGTGATGTCATGTGTCATGTGTTGTCATGTGATGTCATGTGTCATGTGGTGTCATGTGTCATGTGATGTCATATGTCATGCAGTGTCATGTGTTGCCAAGTGTCATGTGGTGTCATGTGTCATGTATCGTCATGTGTCATGTGATGTCATGTGTCATGTGTTGTCATGTGATGTCATGTGTCATGTGGTGTCATGTGATGTCATGTGTCATGTGGTGTCATGTGTCATGTGTCATATGGTGTCATGTGTTATCACGTGTCATGTTTAATGTATTGTCATGTGTCATGTGATGTCATGTGTCATGTGTTGTCATGTGATGTCATGTGTCATGTGGTGTCATGTGATGTCATGTGTCATGTATCGTCATGTGTCATGTGATGTCATGTGTCATGTGTTGTCATGTGATGTCATGTGTCATGTGGTGTCATGTGTCATGTGATGTCATGTGTCATGTGTCGTCATGTGTCATGTGTTGTCTTGTGGTGTCATGTGTCATCACGTGTCTTGTGTCACATGGTGTCATGTGTCATGAGGTGTCATGTGGTGTCATGTGTCATGTATCGTCATGTGTCATGTGATGTCATGTGTCATGTGTCATGTGTTGTCATGTGTCATGTGGTGTCATGTGTCATGTATCGTCATGTGTCATGTGATGTCATGTGTCATGTGTTGTCATGTGATGTCATGTGTCATGTGGTGTCATGTGTCATGTGGTATCATGTGTCATGTATCGTCATGTGTCATGTGTTGTCATGTGATGTCATGTGTCATGTGGTGTCATGTGTCATGTGATGTCATGTGTTATGTGTTGTCATGTGGTGTCATGTGATGTCATGTGTCATGTGGTGTCATGTGTCATCATGTGTCATGTGTTGTCACGTGGTGTCATCACATGTCTTGTGTCATGTGGTGTCATGTGTCATGAGGTGTCATGTGGTGTCATGTGTCATGTATCGTCATGTGTCATGTGATGTCATGTGTCATGTGGTGTCATGTGTCATGTATCATCATGTGTCATGTGGTGTCATGTGGTGTCATGTGTCATCACGTGTCTTGTGTCACGTGGTGTCATGTGTCATGAGGTATCATGTGGTGTCATGTGTCATGTGTCATGTATCATCATGTGTCATGTGATGTCATGTGTCATGTGATGTCATGTGTCATGTGGTGACATGTGGTGTCATGTGTCATGTATCATCATGTGTCGTGATGTCATGTGTCATGTGTTGTCATGTGATGTCATGTGTCATGTGGTGTCATGTGTCATGTGGTGTCATGTGTCATGTATCATGTGGAGTCATATGTCATGTGTCAAAAAATGTATATATCTAGAGGAGCTTACTGTAATATTACTAAAAGCTTACTGTACTCTGTACCTTTCCGAGCATGAGCTGAATGCTAATTGGCTGTCAACTGTCTGTCAATACTCCAACCAGAAAGTGTTGGCAGCCATCTTGTGCCTCGGTAGACTGAGGTACAAGAAAGCAGAAAAACAAACGTGTAAAATGCAAAAAGGGGGCAGGGTAGAAACACCCTGCCCCCTAGGCCTGCTCTGGGTGTTTCACAAGGACCCCAAAGGCCCCTCCCAAATTTTTGGGGGGACAAAAACCACGGGGGACGAGTACCATACGAGTCCTGTAAGCTTACTGTAAGCTTACTGTACTATGTACCTGCGCGAGCTGAATGCTAATTGGCTATCAACTGTCTGTCAACACTCCAAACCAGGAAGTGTTGGCCGCCATCTTGTGCCTCGGTAGACTGAGGCACAAGAAAGCAGAAAAACAAACAAGTAGAACGCAAAAAGGGGGCAGGGTAGAAACCCCCTGACCCCCTAGGCCTGCTCAGGGATCCCACAAGGACCCACAAGGCCCCCCATTATTTTTTTTTACAAAAACTGCAGAGTACGAGTACTGTACAAGCACAGTAAGCTTACTGTAAGCTTACTGTAATCTGTACCTTCCCGAGCACGAGCTGAATGTTAATTGGCTGTCAACTGTCTGTAAACACTCCAAACAATCATTTGTCATGTGTTGTCATGTGGTGTCATGTGTCATCACGTGTCATGTGATGTCATGTGTCATGTGGTGTCATGTGTCATGTGATGTCATGTGTCATGTGCTGTCATGTGCTGTCATGTGTCATGTGTCATGTGGTGTCATATGTCATGTGTCATCATGTGTCATCTTGTGTCCTGTGGTGTCATGTGGTGTCATGTGTCATCATGTGTTGTCATGTGTCATCATGTGTCATGTGTTGTCATGTGGTGTTATGTGTCATCACGTGTCATGTGTCATGTGGTGTCATGTGTCATGTGGTGTCATGTGTCATGTAGTGTCATATGTCATGTGACATGACATGTGATGTCATGTGTCATGGGGTGTCATGTGTCATGTGATGTCATGTGTCATGTGGTGTCATGTGTCATCATGTGTCATGTGGTGTCATGTGGTGTCATGTGTCATCACGTGTCATGTGTTGTCATGTGTCATGTGGTGTCATGTGTCATGTATCGTCATGTGTCATGTGATGTCATGTGTCATGTGTTGTCATGTGATGTCATGTGTCATGTGGTGTCATGTGTCATGTGGTGTCATGTGTCATGTATCATGTGGTATGTGTCATGTGTTGTCATGTGATGTCATGTGTCATGTGGTGTCATGTGTCATGTGATGTCATGTGTCATGTGGTGTCATGTGTCATCATGTGTCATGTGTTGCCACGTGGTGTCATGTGTCATCACATGTCTTGTGTCATGTGGTGTCATGTGTCATGAGGTGTCATGTGGTGTCATGTGTCATGTATCATCCTGTGTCATATGATGTCATGTGGTGTTATGTGTCATGTGATGTCATGTGTCATGTGGTGTCATGTGTGTCATGTGTCATCACGTGTCATGTGTCATGTGATGTCATGTGTCATGTGGTGTCATGTGTCATGTGATGTCATGTGTCATGTGGTGTCATGTGGTGTCATGTGTCATCATGTGTTGCCATGTGACGTCATGTGTCATGTGATGTCATGTGGTGTCATGTGGTGTCGTGTCATTACGTGTCATGTGTCATGTGGTGTCATGTGTCATGTGGTGTCATGTGTCATGTGATGTCATGTGTCATGTGTTGTCATGTGTCATGTGGTGTCATGTGTCATGTGATGTCATGTGTCATGTGGTGTCATGTATCATCATGTGTCATGTGGTGTCATGTGTCATCACGTGTCATGTGGTGTCATGTGTCATGTGGTGTCATGTGTCCTGTATTGTCATGTGTCATGTGATGTCATGGGTCATGTGGTGTCATGTGTCATGTGGTGTCATGTGTCATGTATCGTCATGTATTGTCATGTGTCATGTGATGTCATGTGTCATATGTTATCCTGAGATGTCATGTGTCATGTGGTGTCATTTGGTATCATGTGTCATGTATCGTCATGTGTCATGTGATGTCATGTGTCATGTGTTGTCATGTGGTATCATGGGTCATGTGGTGTCATGTGTCATGTATCGTCATGTGTCATGTGATGTCATGTATCATGTGGTGTCATGAGTCATCACGTGTCTTGTGTCACATGGTGTCATGTGTCACGAGGTGTCATGTGGTGTCATGTGTCATGTGTCATGTGTCATGTGATGTCATGTGTCATGTGATGTCATGTGTCATGTGGTGACATGTGTTGTCATGTGTCATGTATCATCATGTGTCATGTGGTGTCATGTATTGACATGATGTCATGTGTCATGTGGTGTCATGTGTCATGTGGAGTCATATGTCATGTTTCAAAAAATGTATATATCTAGAGGAGCTTACTGTAAGATTACTGTAAGCTTACTGTACTCTGTACCTTTCCGAGCACGAGCTGAATGCTAATTGGCTGTCAACTGTCTGTCAATACTCCAAACCAGAAAGTGTTGGCTGCCATCTTGTGCCTCGGTAGACTGAGGCACAAGAAAGCAGAAAAACAAACATGTAAAATGCAAAAAGGGGGCAGGGTAGAAACACCCTGCCCCCTAGGCCTGCTCTGGGTGTTTCACAAGGACCCCAAAGGCCCCCCCCCAAATTTTGTGGTGTCATGTGTGTCATGTGTCATCACGTGTCATGTGTCATGTGATGTCATGTGTCATGTGGTGTCATGTGTCATGTGATGTCATGTGTCATGTGGTGTCATGTGGTGTCATGTGTCATCATGTGTTGCCATGTGACGTCATGTGTCATGTGATGTCATGTGGTGTCATGTCATTACGTGTCATGTGTCATGTGGTGTCATGTGTCATGTGGTGTCATGTGTTATGTGATGTCATGTGTCATGTGTTGTCATGTGTCATGTGGTGTCATATGTCATGTGATGTCATGTGTCATGAGGTGTCATGTGGTGTCATGTGTCATGTGTCATGTGATGTCATGTGTCATGTGGTGACATGTGGTGTCATGTCATATATCGTCATGTGTCATGTGATATCATGTGTCATGTGTTGTCATGTGATGTCATGTGTCATATGGTGTCATGTGTCATGTGGTGTCATGTGTCATATGTCATCATGTGTCATGTGTTGTCATGTGGTGTCATGTGGTGACATGTCATGTGTCATGTGTCAAGTGGTGTCATGTGTCATGTGCTGTCATGTGTCATGTGTCATGTGGTGTCATATGTCATGTGTCGTCATGTGTCATGTGGTGTCATGTGGTGTCATTTGTCATCATGTGTTGTCATGTGTCATCATGTGGTCCATGTGACGTCATGTGTCATCATGTGTCATGTGTTGTCATATGGTGTCATGTGTCATCACGTGTCATGTGTCATGTGGTGTCACGTATCATGTGGTGTCATGTATCATATAGTGTCATGTGTCATGTGATGTCATGTGTCATGTGTTGTCATGTGATGTCATGTGTCATGTGGTGTCATGTGTCATGTGATGTCATGTGTCATGCGGTGTCATGTGTCATGTGTCATGTGGTGCCAAGTGTCATGTGGTGTCATGTGTCATGTATCGTCATGTGTCATGTGTTGTCATGTGATGTCATGTGTCATGTGGTGTCATGTGTCATGTGATGTCATGTGTCATGTGGTGTCATGTGTCATCATGTGTCATATGGTGTCATGTGTCATCACGTGTCATGTGTCATGTGGTGTCATGTGTTTTGTGGTGTCATGTGTCATGTATCGTCATGTGTCATGTGATGTCATGTGTCATGTGTTGTCATGTGATATCATGTGTCATGTGGTGTCATGTGGTGTCATGTGGTGTCATGTGTCATGTATCGTCATGTGTCATGTGCCGTCATGTGTCATGTGATGTCATGTGTCATGTGATGTCATGTGTCATGTGTCGTCATGTGTCATCATGTGTCATGTGTTGTCTTGTGGTGTCATGTGTCATCACGTGTCTTGTGTCACGTGGTGTCATGAGGTGTCATGTGGTGTCATATGTCATGTGTCATGTATCGTCATGTGATGTGTCATGTGTCATGTGGTGTCACGTGTCATGTATCGTCATGTGTCATGTGATGTCATGTGTCATGTGTTGTCATGTGTCATGTGGTATCATGTGTCATGTATCGTCATGTGTCATGTGTCATGTGTTGTCATGTGATGTCATGTGTCATGTGGTGTCATGTGTCATGTGATGTCATGTGTCATGTGTTGTCATGTGTCATGTGGTGTCATGTGATGTCATGTGTCATGTGGTGTCATGTGTCATCATGTGTCATGTATTGTCACGTGGTGTCATGAGCTGAATGTGTCATGTGGTGTCATGTGTCATGAGGTGTCATGTGGTGTCATGTGTCATGTATCGTCATGTGTCATGTGATGTCATGTGTCATGTGGTGACATGTGGTGTCATGTGTCATGTATCATCATGTGTCATGTGTCATGTGATGTCATGTGTCATGTGTTGTCATGTATCATGTGATGTCATGTGTCATGTGTTGTCATGTGATGTCATGTGTCATGTGGTGTCATATGTCATGTGATGTCATGTGTCATGCAGTGTCATGTGTCATGTGTTGCCAAGTGTCATGTGGTGTCATGTGTCATGTATCGTCATGTGTCATGTGATGTCATGTGTCATGTGTTGTCATGTGATGTCATGTGTCATGTGGTGTCATGTGTCATGTGATGTCATGTGTCATGTGGTGTCATGTGTCATGTGTTGCCAAGTGTCATGTGGTGTCATGTGTCATGTATCGTCATGTGTCATGTGATGTCATGTGTCATGTGTTGTCATGTGATGTCATGTGTCATGTGGTGTCATGTGTCATGTGATGTCATGTGTCATGTGGTGTCATGTGTCATCATGTGTCATATGGTGTCATGTGTCATCACGTGTCATGTTTAATGTATCGTCATGTGTCATGTGATGTCATGTGTCATGTGTTGTCATTTGATGTCATGTGTCATGTGGTGTCATGTGGTGTCATGTGTCATGTATCGTCATGTGTCATGTGATGTCATGTGTCATGTGTTGTCATGTGATGTCATGTGTCATGTGGTGTCATGTGTCATGTGATGTCATGTGTCATGTGTCGTCATGTGTCATGTGTTGTCTTGTGGTGTTCTGTGTCATCACGTGTCTTGTGTCACGTGGTGTCATGTGTCATGTATCGTCATGTGTCATGTGATGTCATATGTCATGTGGTGACATGTGTCATGTGATGTCATGTGTCATGTGGTGTCATGTGTCATCATGTGTCATATGGTGTCATGTGTCATCACGTGTCATGTTTAATGTATCGTCATGTGTCATGTGATGTCATGTGTCATGTGTTGTCATGTGATGTCATGTGTCATGTGGTGTCATGTGGTGTCATGTGTCATGTATCGTCATGTGATGTCATGTGTCATGTGTTGTCATGTGATGTCATGTGTCATGTGGTGTCATGTGTCATGTGATGTCATGTGTCATGTGTCGTCATGTGTCATGTGTTGTCTTGTGGTGTCATGTGTCATCACGTGTCTTGTGTCATGTGGTGTCATGTGTCATGAGGTGTCATGTGGTGTCATGTGTCATGTGTCATGTATCGTCATATGTCATGTGATGTCATGTGTCATGTGTCATGTGTTGTCATGTGTCATGTGGTGTCATGTGTCATGTATCGTCATGTGTCATGTGATGTCATGTGTCATGTGTTGTCATGTGATGTCATGTGTCATGTGGTGTCATGTGGTATCATGTGTCATGTATCGTCATGTGTCATGTGTCATGTGTTGTCATGTGATGTCATGTGCCATGTGGTATCATGTGTCATGTGATGTCATGTGTCATGTGTTGCCATGTGTCATGTGGTGTCATGTGATGTCATGTGTCATGTGGTGTCATGTTTCATCATGTGTCATGTGTTGTCACGTGGTGTCATCACATGTCTTGTTTCATGTGGTGTCATGTGTCATGAGGTGTCATGTGGTGTCATGTGTCATGTATCATCATGTGTCATGTGATGTCATGTGTCATGTGGTGTCATGTGTCATGTATCATCATGTGTCATGTGGTGTCATGTGTCATCACGTGTCTTGTGTCACGTGGTGTCATGTGTCATGAGGTATCATGTGGTGTCATGTGTCATGTGTCATGTATCGTCATGTGTCATGTGATGTCATGTGTCATGTGATGTCATATGTCATGTGGTGACATGTGGTGTCATGTGTCATGTATCGTCATGTGTCGTGATGTCATGTGTCATGTGTTGTCATGTGATGTCATGTGTCATGTGGTGTCATGTGTCATGTGGTGTCATGTGTCATGTATCATGTGGAGTCATATGTCATGTGTCAAAAAATGTATATATCTAGAGGAGCTTACTGTAATATTACTAAAAGCTTACTGTACTCTGTACCTTTCCGAGCACGAGCTGAATGCTAATTGGCTGTCAACTGTCTGTCAATACTCCAACCAGAAAGTGTTGGCAGCCATCTTGTGCCTCGGTAGACTGAGGCACAAGAAAGCACAAAAACAAACGTGTAAAACGCAAAAAGGGGGCAGGGTAGAAACACCCTGCCCCCTAGGCCTGCTCTGGGTGTTTTACAAGGACCCCAAAGGCCCCCCCCCAAATTTTTGGGGGGACAAAAACCACGGGGGACGAGTACCATACGAGTCCTGAAAGCTTACTGTAAGCTTACTGTACTATGTACCTGCGCGAGCTGAATGCTAATTGGCTATCAACTGTCTGTCAACACTCCAAACCAGGAAGTGTTGGCCGCCATCTTGTGCCTCGGTAGACTGAGGCACAAGAAAGCAGAAAAACAAACAAGTAGAACGCAAAAAGGGGGCAGGGTAGAAACCCCCTGACCCCCTAGGCCTGCTCAGGGATCCCACAAGGACCCACAAGGCCCCCCATTATTTTTTTTTACAAAAACTGCAGAGTACGAGTACTGTACAAGCACAGTAAGCTTACTGTAAGCTTACTGTAATCTGTACCTCCCCGAGCACAAGCTGAATGTTAATTGGCTGTCAACTGTCTGTAAACACTCCAAACAATCATGTGTCATGTGTTGTCATGTGGTGTCATGTGTCATCACGTGTCATGTGATGTCATGTGTCATGTGGTGTCATGTGTCATGTGATGTCATATGTCATGTGCTGTCATGTGCTGTCATGTGTCATGTGTCATGTGGTGTCATATGTCATGTGTCATCATGTGTCATCTTGTGTCCTGTGGTGTCATGTGGTGTCATGTGTCATCATGTGTTGTCATGTGTCATCATGTAGTGCCATGTGATGTCATGTGTTGTCAGTCATGTGGTGTCATGTGGTGTCATGTGTCATCATGTGTCATGTGTTGTCATGTGGTGTTATGTGTCATCACGTGTCATGTGTCATGTGGTGTCATGTGTCATGTGGTGTCATGTGTCATGTGTCATGTGACATGACATGTGATGTCATGTGTCATGGGGCGTCATGTGTCATGTGATGTCATGTGTCATGTAGTGTCATGTGTCATCATGTGTCATCATGTGTCATGTGTTGTCATGTGTCATGTGGTGTCATGTGTCATGTATCGTCATGTGTCATGTGATGTCATGTGTCATGTGTTGTCATGTGATGTCATGTGGTGTTATGTGTCATGTGGTGTCATGTGTCATGTATCGTCATGTGTCATGTGTCATGTGT
Source organism: Lissotriton helveticus (assembly GCF_964261635.1). Classification (NCBI taxonomy): domain Eukaryota; kingdom Metazoa; phylum Chordata; class Amphibia; order Caudata; family Salamandridae; genus Lissotriton; species Lissotriton helveticus. Next base: position 413,725,049 of record NC_136062.1, read on the forward strand.
TGTCATGTGATGTCATGTGTCATGTGGTGTCATGTGTCATGTGATGTCATGTGTCATGTGTTGTCATGTGTCATGTGGTGTCATGTGATGTCATGTGTCATGTGGTGTCATGTGTCCTCATGTGTCATGTGTTGTCACGTGGTGTCATGTATCATCACATGTCTTGTGTCATGTGGTGTCATGTGTCATGAGGTGTCATGTGTCATGTATCGTCCTGTGTCATGTGATGTCATGTGGTGTCATGTGTCATGTGATGTCATGTGTCATGTGGTGACATGTGGTGTCATGTGTCATGTATTGTGTGTCATGTATCATCATGTGTCATGTGGTGTCATGTGATGTCATGTGTCATGTGTTGTCATGTGTCATCACGTCATGTGTCATGTGGTGTCATGTGTGTCATGTGTCATCACATGTCATGTGATGTCATGTGTCATGTGGTGTCATGTGTCATGTGATGTCATGTGTCATGTGGTGTCATGTGGTGTCATGTGTCATCATGTGTTGCCATGTGACGTCATGTGTCATGTGATGTCATGTGGTGTCATGTGGTGTCGTGTCATTACGTGTCATGTGTCATGTGGTGTCATGTGGTGTCATGTGTCATGTGATGTCATGTGTCATGTGTTGTCATGTGTCATGTGGTGTCATGTGTCATGTGATGTCATGTGCCATGTGGTGTCATGTGTCATCACGTGTCATGTGGTGTCATGTGGTGTCATGTGTCCTGTATTGTCATGTGTCATGTGATGTCATGTGTCATGTGTTGTCATGTGATGTCATGGGTCATGTGGTGTCATGTGTCATGTGGTGTCATGTGTCATGTATCGTCATGTATTGTCATGTGTCATGTGATGTCATGTGTCATATGTTATCCTGAGATGTCATGTGTCATGTGGTGTCATTTGGTATCATGTGTCATGTATCGTCATGTGTCATGTGATGTCATGTGTCATGTGTTGTCATGTGGTGTCATGGGTCATTTGGTGTCATGTGTCATGTATCGTCATGTGTCATGTGATGTTATGTGTCATGTGTTGTCGTGATGTCATGAGTCATCACGTGTCTTGTGTCACATGGTGTCATGTGTCATGAGGTGTCATGTGGTGTCATGTGTCATGTGTCATGTGTCATGTGATGTCATGTGTCATGTGATGTCATGTGTCATGTGGTGACATGTGGTGTCATGTGTCATGTATCATCATGTGTCATGTGGTGTCATGTATTGACATGATGTCATGTGTCAATGTGGTGTCATGTGTCATGTGGTGTCATGTGTCATGTGGAGTCATATGTCATGTTTCAAAAAATTTATATATCTAGAGGAGCTTACTGTAAGATTACTGTAAGCTTACTGTACTCTGTACCTTTCCGAGCATGAGCTGAATGCTAATTGGCTGGTAACTGTCTGTCAATACTCCAAACCAGAAAGTGTTGGCAGCCATCTTGTGCCTCGGTAGACTGAGGCACAAGAAAGCAGAAAAACAAACATGTAAAATGCAAAAAGGTGGCAGGGTAGAAACATCCTGCCCCCTAGGCCTGCTCTGGGTGTTTCACAAGGACCCCAAAGCCCCCCCCCCAAATTTTGTGGTGTCATGTGTGTCATGTGTCATCACGTGTCATGTGTCATGTGATGTCATGTGTCATGTGGTGTCATGTGTCATGTGATGTCATGTGTCATGTGGTGTCATGTGGTGTCATGTGTCATCATGTGTTGCCATGTGACGTCATGTGTCATGTGATGTCATGTGGTGTCATGTGGTGTCGTGTCATTACGTGTCATGTGTCATGTGGTGTCATGTGTCATGTGGTGTCATATGTCATGTGATGTCATGTGTCATGTGTTGTCATGTGTCATGTGGTGTCATGTGTCATGTGATGTCATGTGTCATGAGGTGTCATGTGGTATCATGTGTCATGTGTCATGTGATGTCATGTGTCATGTGGTGACATGTGGTGTCATGTCTCATGTATCGTCATGTGTCATGTGATATCATGTGTCATGTGTTGTCATGTGATGTAATGTGTCATATGGTGTCATGTGTCATGTGGTGTCATGTGTCATATGTCATCATGTGTCATGTGTTGTCATGTGGTGTCATGTGGTGACATGTCATGTGTCATGTGTCAAGTGGTGTCATGTGTCATGTGCTGTCATGTGCTGTCATGTGTCATGTGTCATGTGGTGTCATATGTCATGTGTCGTCATGTGTCATGTGGTGTCATTTGTCATCATGTGTTGTCATGTGTCATCATGTGGTGCCATGTGACGTCATGTGTCATCATGTGTCATGTGTTGTCATATGGTGTCATGTGTCATCACGTGTCATGTGTCATGTGGTGTCATGTATCATGTGGTGTCATGTATCATATAGTGTCATGTGTCATGTGATGTCATGTGTCATGTGTTGTCATGTGATGTCATGTGTCATGTGGTGTCATGTGTCATGTGATGTCATGTGTCATGCGGTGTCATGTGTCATGTGTCATGTGGTGCCAAGTGTCATGTGGTGTCATGTGTCATGTATCGTCATGTGTCATGTGATGTCATGTGTCATGTGTTGTCATGTGATGTCATGTGTCATGTGGTGTCATGTGTCCTGTGATGTCATGTGTCATGTGGTGTCATGTGTCATCATGTGTCATATGGTGTCATGTGTCATCACGTGTCATGTGTCATGTGGTGTCATGTGTTTTGTGGTGTCATGTGTCATATATCGTCTTTTGTCATGTGATGTCATGTGTCATGTGTTGTCATGTGATGTCATGTGTCATGTGGTGTCATGTGGTGTCATGTGTCATGTATCATCATGTGTCATGTGATGTCTTGTGGTGTCATGTGTCATCACGTGTCTTGTGTCACGTGGTGTCATGAGGTGTCATGTGGTGTCATGTGTCATGTGTCATGTATCGTCATGTGATGTGTCATGTGTCATGTGGTGTCACGTGTCATGTATCGTCATGTGTCATGTGATGTCATGTGTCATGTGTTGTCATGTGATGTCATGTGTCATGTGGTGTCATGTGTCATGTGGTATCATGTGTCATGTATCGTCATGTGTCATGTGTCATGTGTTAAAAGGAGTGGGACTGTGTCCAGTCCCCAGCAAATGCACAGCGCTATGCCATCTTTGGCCAGCTTTTTCCAACTTTTATCATTTTAATCCATTATTATCCGTTTTATCATTTTTTATCCACTTTTGTAGAGACGGGACCACACGCTCCGTGTACATGTTATTTGCAAATTTCTACTGTTCAAATGGTGTCACTCTGGACTTTTCCAAGAACATGATAGATACATGAATTCTTTCAAGGCAGTGTTTATTCAAATAAAATCACCCAATGCATTTCGGGCTGTCGCGCCCTTCTTCGGGGGTCACTGTAAATGATCACAAAACAATATAATTACCCAACTGTTAACACAAAGTTTTCACGTTTATCAATATAACTATAACATTCTACTACAAAAACATGTCATGTCTATTACTCAAAATGAATCACGGTATTATGATTATCCAGTGAACCACTATGTACCTTTGTTTCTAACCCTTCCTATCAAGATTACTCCTTCCCGACCTCAATATTCTGCTATGCCACCCAGTATCCTCCATCAATCCCTCATCATGCAGATTTCACATTGCTATGTATCTAAAGCAACGTTCTATTCAAAAGCTAGAAAGTGACTGTTTGTTTCTGCCCCTGGTAACTATAACGGAAACCCCATGTAATAGCACATTTCACTCACTTATTTTTTCACTCGTTTTTTGACTAGCGGTATAGAAACCTTCTGCGCTATTTTACCGGCACTAAACATCCGCTAAAAAAACACCTCCCTCCATATTATAAATTCGTTGGTCTGAACCCTTAAATGTCACATACCTGCCATTCACAATCGGAAGCAAACAAACAGAATCTGCCACTGCTTACTGCGCCAGCCTGTTACATCCCACAATCCCTCCCTGTATTTCACCTCCGTGCCTGTGACCCTGATTGGTCCAAAGTTGTTTGAAAAAAGGTACCATTTTAGTCCGTGCTAGTATTGGTTCCACCTGATATATATTACTAAAAGACTTCATTTCCCATGGTGCACTACCCTGAAGTCAAGCCCACTGGGACTCCCTATAATCACACACCGAGATTGTACCCAGTCCCTTAATAAACGTGAAGATAAACGTGCTTGTGTATTATATATAAAGAACAGTCTTTCATTGCTCATTGTTTCACTGCTTCTTTCCTGAACCACGGTGATATATCTTGCGTGTGGACTCGACGATTGTTCCATATTCGTTCCTTCATCTTGGGTGCAGTCCTGGTTTTGGGCAAAAGTTAAGATGCGTTTTTGTGGAGTCAGGACGCACACCTGTGCTTCAATTTCAAACCAGTAATTTAGTCCAACATTTTTCTTTGCATGCGTGCTATTAACTGAAGTGCCCCGCCCAAGGGCACTGGGTACTAACATCAAAAGGAGTGGGACTGTGTCCAGTCCCCAGCAAATGCACAGCGCTATGCCATCTTTGGCCAGCTTTTTCCAACTTTTATCATTTTAATCCATTATTATCCGTTTTATCATTTTTTATCCACTTTTGTAGAGACGGGACCACACGCTCCGTGTACATGTTATTTGCAAATTTCTACTGTTCAAATGGTGTCACTCTGGACTTTTCCAAGAACATGATAGATACATGAATTCTTTCAAGGCAGTGTTTATTCAAATAAAATCACCCAATGCATTTCGGGCTGTCGCGCCCTTCTTCGGGGGTCACTGTAAATGATCACAAAACAATGTAATTACCCAACTGTTAACACAAAGTTTTCACGTTTATCAATATAACTATAACATTCTACTACAAAAACATGTCATGTCTATTACTCAAAATGAATCACGGTATTATGATTATCCAGTGAACCACTATGTACCTTTGTTTCTAACCCTTCCTATCAAGATTACTCCTTCCCGACCTCAATATGTGTCATGTGTTGTCATGTGATGTCATATGTCATGTGGTGTCATGTGTCATGTGATGTCATGTGTCATGAATCGTCATGTGTCATGTGTTGTCTTGTGGTATCATGTGTCATGTGTCATGTATCGTCATGTGATGTGTCATGTGTCATGTGGTGTCACGTGTCATGTATCGTCATGTGTCATGTGATGTCATGTGTCATGTGTTGTCATGTGATGTCATGTGTCATGTGGTGTCATGTGTCATGTGGTATCATGTGTCATGTATCGTCATGTGTCATGTGTCATGTGTTGTCATGTGGTGTCATGTGTCATGTGATGTCATGTGTCATGTGTTGTCATGTGTCATGTGGTGCCATGTGATGTCATGTGTCATGTGATGTCATGTGTCATCATGTGTCATGTATTGTCACGTGGTGTCATGAGCTGAATGTGTCATGTGGTGTCATGTGTCATGAGGTGTCATGTGGTGTCATGTGTCATGTATCGTCATGTGTCATGTGATGTCATGTGTCATGTGGTGACATGTGGTGTCATGTGTCATGTATCATCATGTGTCATGTGTCATGTGATGTCATGTGTCATGTGTTGTCATGTATCATGTGATGTCATGTGTCATGTGTTGTCATGTGATGTCATGTGTCATGTGGTGTCATGTGTCATGTGATGTCATTTGTCATGCGGTGTCATGTGTCATGTGTTGCCAAGTGTCATGTGGTGTCATTCGTCATGTATCGTCATGTGTCATGTGATGTCATGTGTCATGTGTTGTCATGTGATGTCATGTGTCATGTGGTGTCATGTGTCATGTGATGTCATGTGTCATGTGGTGTCATGTGTCATCATGTGTCATATGGTGTCATGTGTCATCACGTGTCATGTTTAATGTATCATCATGTGTCATGTGATGTCATGTGTTGTCATGTGATGTCATGTGTCATGTGGTGTCATGTGTCATCACATGTCATGTGGTGTCATGTGTCATGTGGTGTCATGTGTCCTGTATTGTCATGTGTCATGTGATGTCATGGGTCATGTGGTGTCATGTGTCATGTGGTGTCATGTGTCATGTATCGTCATGTATTGTCATGTGTCATGTGATGTCATGTGTCATATGTTATCCTGAGATGTCATGTGTCATGTGGTGTCATTTGGTATCATGTGTCATGTATCGTCATGTGTCATGTGATGTCATGTGTCATGTGTTGTCATGTGGTGTCATGGGTCATGTGGTGTCATGTGTCATGTATCGTCATGTGTCATGTGATGTCATGTGTCATGTGTTGTCATGTGGTGTCATGAGTCATCACGTGTCTTGTGTCACATGGTGTCATGTGTCACGAGGTGTCATGTGGTGTCATGTGTCATGTGTCATGTGTCATGTGATGTCATGTGTCATGTGATGTCATGTGTCATGTGGTGACATGTGTTGTCATGTGTCATGTATCATCATGTGTCATGTGGTGTCATGTATTGACATGATGTCATGAGTCATGTGGTGTCATGGGTCATGTGGAGTCATATGTCATGTTTCAAAAAATGTATATATCTAGAGGAGCTTACTGTAAGATTACTGTAAGCTTACTGTACTCTGTACCTTTCCGAGCACGAGCTGAATGCTAATTGGCTGTCAACTGTCTGTCAATACTCCAAACCAGAAAGTGTTGGCTGCCATCTTGTGCCTCGGTAGACTGAGGCACAAGAAAGCAGAAAAACAAACATGTAAAATGCAAAAAGGGGGCAGGGTAGAAACACCCTGCCCCCTAGGCCTGCTCTGGGTGTTTCACAAGGACCCCAAAGGCCCCCCCCCAAATTTTGTGGTGTCATGTGTGTCATGTGTCATCACGTGTCATGTGTCATGTGATGTCATGTGTCATGTGGTGTCATGTGTCATGTGATGTCATGTGTCATGTGGTGTCATGTGGTGTCATGTGTCATCATGTGTTGCCATGTGACGTCATGTGTCATGTGATGTCATGTGGTGTCGTGTCATTACGTGTCATGTGTCATGTGGTGTCATGTGTCATGTGGTGTCATGTGTCATGTGATGTCATGTGTCATATGTTTTCATGTGTCATGTGGTGTCATATGTCATGTGATGTCATGTGTCATGAGGTGTCATGTGGTGTCATGTGTCATGTGTCATGTGTCATGTGGTGACATGTGGTGTCATGTCATGTATCGTCATGTGTCATGTGATATCATGTGTCATGTGTTGTCATGTGATGTCATGTGTCATATGGTGTCATGTGTCATGTGGTGTCATGTGTCATATGTCATCATGTGTCATATGTTGTCATGTGGTGTCATGTGGTGACATGTCATGTGTCATGTGTCAAGTGGTGTCATGTGTCATGTGCTGTCATGTGCTGTCATGTGTCATGTGTCATGTGGTGTCATATGTCATGTGTCGTCATGTGTCATGTGGTGTCATGTGGTGTCATTTGTCATCATGTGTTGTCATGTGTCATCATGTGGTCCATGTGATATCATGTGTCATCATGTGTCATGTGTTGTCATATGGTATCATGTGTCATCACGTGTCATGTGTCATGTGGTGTCACGTATCATGTGGTGTCATGTATCATATAGTGTCATGTGTCATGTGATGTCATGTGTCATGTGTTGTCATGTGATGTCATGTGTCATGTGGTGTCATGTGTCATGTGATGTCATGTGTCATGCGGTGTCATGTGTCATGTGTCATGTGGTGCCAAGTGTCATGTGGTGTCATGTGTCATGTATCGTCATGTGTCATGTGTTGTCATGTGATGTCATGTGTCATGTGGTGTCATGTGTCATGTGATGTCATGTGTCATGTGGTGTCATGTGTCATCATGTGTCATATGGTGTCATGTGTCATCACGTGTCATGTGTCATGTGGTGTCATGTGTTTTGTGGTGTCATGTGTCATGTATCGTCATGTGTCATGTGATGTCATGTGTCATGTGTTGTCATGTGATATCATGTGTCATGTGGTGTCATGTGGTGTCATGTGTCATGTATCGTCATGTGTCATTTGCCGTCATGTGTCATGTGTTGCCATGTGATGTCATGTGTCATGTGATGTCATGTGTCATGTGATGTCATGTGTCATGTGTCGTCATGTGTCATCATGTGTCATGTGTTGTCTTGTGGTGTCATGTGTCATCACGTGTCTTGTGTCACGTGGTGTCATGAAGTGTCATGTGGTATCATGTGTCATGTGTCATGTATCGTCATGTGATGTGTCATGTGTCATGTGGTGTCACGTGTCATGTATCGTCATGTGTCATGTGATGTCATGTGTCATGTGTTGTCATGTGTCATGTGGTATCATGTGTCATGTATCGTCATGTGTCATGTGTCATGTGTTGTCATGTGATGTCATGTGTCATGTGGTGTCATGTGTCATGTGATGTCATGTGTCATGTGTTGTCATGTGTCATGTGGTGTCATGTGATGTCATGTGTCATGTGGTGTCATGTGTCATCATGTGTCATGTATTGTCACGTGGTGTCATGAGCTGAATGTGTCATGTGGTGTCATGTGTCATGAGGTGTCATGTGGTGTCATGTGTCATGTATCGTCATGTGTCATGTGATGTCATATGTCATGTGGTGACATGTGGTGTCATGTGTCATGTATCATCATGTGTCATGTGTCATGTGATGTCATGTGTCATGTGTTGTCATGTATCATGTGATGTCATGTGTCATGTGTTGTCATGTGATGTCATGTGTCATGTGGTGTCATGTGTCATGTGATGTCATGTGTCATGCGGTGTCATGTGTCATGTGTTGCCAAGTGTCATGTGGTGTCATGTGTCATGTATCGTCATGTGTCATGTGATGTCATGTGTCATGTGTTGTCATGTGATGTCATGTGTCATGTGGTGTAATGTGTCATGTGATGTCATGTGTCATGTGGCGTCATGTGTCATGTATCGTCATGTGATGTCATGTGTCATGTGTTGTCATGTGATGTCATGTGTCATGTGGTGTCATGTGTCATGTGATGTCATGTGTCATGTGGTGTCATGTGTCATCATGTGTCATATGGTGTCATGTGTCATCACGTGTCATGTTTAATGTATCTTCATGTGTCATGTGATGTCATGTGTCATGTGTTGTCATGTGATGTCATGTGTCATGTGGTGTCATGTGGTGTCATGTGTCATGTATCGTCATGTGTCATGTGATGTCATGTGTCATGTGTTGTCATGTGATGTCATGTGTCATGTGGTGTCATGTGTCATGTGATGTCATGTGTCATGTGTCGTCATGTGTCATGTGTTGTCTTGTGGTGTCATGTGTCATCACGTGTCTTGTGTCACGTGGTGTCATGTGTCATGAGGTGTCATGTGGTGTCATGTGTCATGTGTCATGTATCGTCATATGTCATGTGATGTCATGTGTCATGTGTCATGTGTTGTCATGTGTCATGTGGTGTCATGTGTCATGTATCGTCATGTGTCATGTGATGTCATGTGTCATGTGTTGTCATGTGATGTCATGTGTCATGTGGTGTCATGTGTCATGTGTCATGTGTTGTCATGTGATGTCATGTGTCATGTGGTATCATGTGTCATGTGATGTCATGTGTCATGTGTTGCCATGTGTCATGTGGTGTCATGTGATGTCATGTGTCATGTGGTGTCATGTTTCATCATGTGTCATGTGTTGTCACGTGGTGTCATCACATGTCTTGTTTCATGTGGTGTCATGTGTCATGAGGTGTCATGTGGTGTCATGTGTCATGTATCATCATGTGTCATGTGATGTCATGTGTCATGTGGTGTCATGTGTCATGTATCATCATGTGTCATGTGGTATCATGTGGTGTCATGTGTCATCATGTGTCTTGTGTCACGTGGTGTCATGTGTCATGAGGTATCATGTGGTGTCATGTGTCATGTGTCATGTATCGTCATGTGTCATGTGATGTCATGTGTCATGTGATGTCATATGTCATGTGGTGACATGTGGTGTCATGTGTCATGTATCGTCATGTGTCATGATGTCATGTGTCATGTGTTGTCATGTGATGTCATGTGTCATGTGGTGTCATGTGTCATGTGGTGTCATGTGTCATGTATCATGTGGAGTCATATGTCATGTGTCAAAAAATGTATATATCTAGAGGAGCTTACTGTAATATTACTAAAAGCTTACTGTACTCTGTACCTTTCCGAGCACGAGCTGAATGCTAATTGGCTGTCAACTGTCTGTCAATACTCCAACCAGAAAGTGTTGGCAGCCATCTTGTGGCTCGGTAGACTGAGGCACAAGAAAGCACAAAAACAAACGTGTAAAATGCAAAAAGGGGGCAGGGTAGAAACACCCTGCCCCCTAGGCCTGCTCTGGGTGTTTTACAAGGACCCCAAAGGCCCCCCCCCAAATTTTTGGGGGGACAAAAACCACGGGGGACGAGTACCATACGAGTCCTGTAAGCTTACTGTAAGCTTACTGTACTATGTACCTGCGCGAGCTGAATGCTAATTGGCTATCAACTGTCTGTCAACACTCCAAACCAGGAAGTGTTGGCCGCCATCTTGTGCCTCGGTAGACTGAGGCACAAGAAAGCAGAAAAACAAACAAGTAGAACGCAAAAAGGGGGCAGGGTAGAAACCCCCTGACCCCCTAGGCCTGCTCAGGGATCCCACAAGGACCCACAAGGCCCCCCATTATTTTTTTTTACAAAAAACTGCAGAGTACGAGTACTGTACAAGCACAGTAAGCTTACTGTAAGCTTACTGTAATCTGTACCTCCCCGAGCACGAGCTGAATGTTAATTGGCTGTCAACTGTCTGTAAACACTCCAAACAATCATGTGTCATGTGTTGTCATGTGGTGTCATGTGTCATCACGTGTCATGTGATGTCATGTGTCATGTATCATCATGTGTCATGTGTTGTCATGTGATGTCATGTGTCATGTGGTGTCATGTGTCATGTGATGTCATGTGTCATGTGGTGTCATGTGTCATCATGTGTCATATGGTGTCATGTGTCATCACGTGTCATGTGTCATGTGGTGTCATGTGTTTTGTGGTGTCATGTGTCATGTATCGTCATGTGTCATGTGATGTCATGTGTCATGTGTTGTCATGTGATATCATGTGTCATGTGGTGTCATGTGGTGTCATGTGTCATGTATCGTCATGTGTCATGTGCCGTCATGTGTCATGTGTTGCCATGTGATGTCATGTGTCATGTGATGTCATGTGTCATGTGGTGTCATGTGTCATCATGTGTCATATGGTGTCATGTGTCATCACGTGTCATGTGTCATGTGGTGTCATGTGTTTTGTGGTGTCATGTGTCATGTATCGTCATGTGTCATGTGATGTCATGTGTCATGTGTTGTCATGTGATATCATGTGTCATGTGGTGTCATGTGGTGTCATGTGTCATGTATCGTCATGTGTCATGTGTCGTCATGTGTCATCATGTGTCATGTGTTGTCTTGTGGTGTCATGTGTCATCACGTGTCTTGTGTCACGTGGTGTCATGAGGTGTCATGTGGTATCATGTGTCATGTGTCATGTATCGTCATGTGATGTGTCATGTGTCATGTGGTGTCACGTGTCATGTATCGTCATGTGTCATGTGATGTCATGTGTCATGTGTTGTCATGTGTCATGTGGTATCATGTGTCATGTATCGTCATGTGTCATGTGTCATGTGTTGTCATGTGATGTCATGTGTCATGTGGTGTCATGTGTCATGTGATGTCATGTGTCATGTGTTGTCATGTGTCATGTGGTGTCATGTGATGTCATGTGTCATGTGGTGTCATGTGTCATCATGTGTCATGTATTGTCACGTGGTGTCATGAGCTGAATGTGTCATGTGGTGTCATGTGTCATGAGGTGTCATGTGGTGTCATGTGTCATGTATCGTCATGTGTCATGTGATGTCATGTGTCATGTGGTGACATGTGGTGTCATGTGTCATGTATCATCATGTGTCATGTGTCATGTGATGTCATGTGTCATGTGTTGTCATGTATCATGTGATGTCATGTGTCATGTGTTGTCATGTGATGTCATGTGTCATGTGGTGTCATGTGATGTCATGTGTCATGCGGTGTCATGTGTCATGTGTTGCCAAGTGTCATGTGGTGTCATGTGTCATGTATCGTCATGTGTCATGTGATGTCATGTGTCATGTGTTGTCATGTGATGTCATGTGTCATGTGGTGTAATGTGTCATGTGATGTCATGTGTCATGTGGCGTCATGTGTCATGTGTTGCCAAGTGTCATGTGGTGTCATGTGTCATGTATCGTCATGTGTCATGTGATGTCATGTGTCATGTGTTGTCATGTGATGTCATGTGTCATGTGGTGTCATGTGTCATGTGATGTCATGTGTCATGTGGTGTCATGTGTCATCATGTGTCATATGGTGTCATGTGTCATCACGTGTCATGTTTAATGTATCGTCATGTGTCATGTGATGTCATGTGTCATGTGTTGTCATGTGATGTCATGTGTCATGTGGTGTCATGTGGTGTCATGTGTCATGTATCGTCATGTGTCATGTGATGTCATGTGTCATGTGTTGTCATGTGATGTCATGTGTCATGTGGTGTCATGTGTCATGTGATGTCATGTGTCATGTGTCGTCATGTGTCATGTGTTGTCTTGTGGTGTCATGTGTCATCACGTGTCTTGTGTCACGTGGTGTCATGTGTCATGAGGTGTCATGTGGTGTCATGTGTCATGTGTCATGTATCGTCATATGTCATGTGATGTCATGTGTCATGTGTCATGTGTTGTCATGTGTCATGTGGTGTCATGTGTCATGTATCGTCATGTGTCATGTGATGTCATGTGTCATGTGTTGTCATGTGATGTCATGTGTCATGTGGTGTCATGTGTCATGTGTCATGTGTTGTCATGTGATGTCATGTGTCATGTGGTATCATGTGTCATGTGATGTCATGTGTCATGTGTTGCCATGTGTCATGTGGTGTCATGTGATGTCATGTGTCATGTGGTGTCATGTTTCATCATGTGTCATGTGTTGTCACGTGGTGTCATCACATGTCTTGTTTCATGTGGTGTCATGTGTCATGAGGTGTCATGTGGTGTCATGTGTCATGTATCATCATGTGTCATGTGATGTCATGTGTCATGTGGTGTCATGTGTCATGTATCATCATGTGTCATGTGGTGTCATGTGGTGTCATGTGTCATCACGTGTCATGTGTCATATGGTGTCATGTGTCATCACGTGTCATGTGTCATGTGGTGTCATGTGTTTTGTGGTGTCATGTGTCATATATCGTCATTTGTCATGTGATGTCATGTGTCATGTGTTGTCATGTGATGTCATGTGTCATGTGGTGTCATAAGGTGTCATGTGTCATGTATCATCATGTGTCATGTGATGTCTTGTGGTGTCATGTGTCATCACGTGTCTTGTGTCAGGTGGTGTCATGAGGTGTCATGTGGTGTCATGTGTCATGTGTCATGTATCGTCATGTGATGTGTCATGTGTCATGTGGTGTCACGTGTCATGTATCGTCATGTGTCATGTGATGTCATGTGTCATGTGTTGTCATGTGATGTCATGTGTCATGTGGTGTCATGTGTCATGTGGTATCATGTGTCATGTATCGTCATGTGTCATGTGTCATGTGTTAAAAGGAGTGGGACTGTGTCCAGTCCCCAGCAAATGCACAGCGCTATGCCATCTTTGGCCAGCTTTTTCCAACTTTTATCATTTTAATCCATTATTATCCGTTTTATCATTTTTTATCCACTTTTGTAGAGACGGGACCACACGCTCCGTGTACATGTTATTTGCAAATTTCTACTGTTCAAATGGTGTCACTCTGGACTTTTCCAAGAACATGATAGATACATGAATTCTTTCAAGGCAGTGTTTATTCAAATAAAATCACCCAATGCATTTCGGGCTGTCGCGCCCTTCTTCGGGGGTCACTGTAAATGATCACAAAACAATGTAATTACCCAACTGTTAACACAAAGTTTTCACGTTTATCAATATAACTATAACATTCTACTACAAAAACATGTCATGTCTATTACTCAAAATGAATCACGGTATTATGATTATCCAGTGAACCACTATGTACCTTTGTTTCTAACCCTTCCTATCAAGATTACTCCTTCCCGACCTCAATATGTGTCATGTGTTGTCATGTGATGTCATATGTCATGTGGTGTCATGTGTCATGTGATGTCATGTGTCATGAATCGTCATGTGTCATGTGTTGTCTTGTGGTATCATGTGTCATGTGTCATGTATCGTCATGTGATGTGTCATGTGTCATGTGGTGTCATGTGTCATGTATCGTCATGTGTCATGTGATGTCATGTGTCATGTGTTGTCATGTGATGTCATGTGTCATGTGGTGTCATGTGTCATGTGGTATCATGTGTCATGTATCGTCATGTGTCATGTGTCATGTGTTGTCATGTGGTGTCATGTGTCATGTGATGTCATGTGTCATGTGTTGTCATGTGTCATGTGGTGCCATGTGATGTCATGTGTCATGTGATGTCATGTGTCATCATGTGTCATGTATTGTCACGTGGTGTCATGAGCTGAATGTGTCATGTGGTGTCATGTGTCATGAGGTGTCATGTGGTGTCATGTGTCATGTATCGTCATGTGTCATGTGATGTCATGTGTCATGTGGTGACATGTGGTGTCATGTGTCATGTATCATCATGTGTCATGTGTCATGTGATGTCATGTGTCATGTGTTGTCATGTATCATGTGATGTCATGTGTCATGTGTTGTCATGTGATCTCTTGTGTCATGTGGTGTCATGTGTCATGTGATGTCATTTGTCATGCGGTGTCATGTGTCATGTGTTGCCAAGTGTCATGTGGTGTCATTCGTCATGTATCGTCATGTGTCATGTGATGTCATGTGTCATGTGTTGTCATGTGATGTCATGTGTCATGTGGTGTCATGTGTCATGTGATGTCATGTGTCATGTGGTGTCATGTGTCATCATGTGTCATATGGTGTCATGTGTCATCACGTGTCATGTTTAATGTATCATCATGTGTCATGTGATGTCATGTGTTGTCATGTGATGTCATGTGTCATGTGGTGTCATGTGTCATCACATGTCATGTGGTGTCATGTGTCATGTGGTGTCATGTGTCCTGTATTGTCATGTGTCATGTGATGTCATGGGTCATGTGGTGTCATGTGTCATGTGGTGTCATGTGTCATGTATCGTCATGTATTGTCATGTGTCATGTGATGTCATGTGTCATATGTTATCCTGAGATGTCATGTGTCATGTGGTGTCATTTGGTATCATGTGTCATGTATCGTCATGTGTCATGTGATGTCATGTGTCATGTGTTGTCATGTGGTGTCATGGGTCATGTGGTGTCATGTGTCATGTATCGTCATGTGTCATGTGATGTCATGTGTCATGTGTTGTCATGTGGTGTCATGAGTCATCACGTGTCTTGTGTCACATGGTGTCATGTGTCACGAGGTGTCATGTGGTGTCATGTGTCGTGTCATGTGTCATGTGATGTCATGTGTCATGTGATGTCATGTGTCATGTGGTGACATGTGTTGTCATGTGTCATGTATCATCATGTGTCATGTGGTGTCATGTATTGACATGATGTCATGAGTCATGTGGTGTCATGGGTCATGTGGAGTCATATGTCATGTTTCAAAAAATGTATATATCTAGAGGAGCTTACTGTAAGATTACTGTAAGCTTACTGTACTCTGTACCTTTCCGAGCACGAGCTGAATGCTAATTGGCTGTCAACTGTCTGTCAATACTCCAAACCAGAAAGTGTTGGCTGCCATCTTGTGCCTCGGTAGACTGAGGCACAAGAAAGCAGAAAAACAAACATGTAAAATGCAAAAAGGGGGCAGGGTAGAAACACCCTGCCCCCTAGGCCTGCTCTGGGTGTTTCACAAGGACCCCAAAGGCCCCCCCCCAAATTTTGTGGTGTCATGTGTGTCATGTGTCATCACGTGTCATGTGTCATGTGATGTCATGTGTCATGTGGTGTCATGTGTCATGTGATGTCATGTGTCATGTGGTGTCATGTGGTGTCATGTGTCATCATGTGTTGCCATGTGACGTCATGTGTCATGTGATGTCATGTGGTGTTGTGTCATTACGTGTCATGTGTCATGTGGTGTCATGTGTCATGTGGTGTCATGTGTCATGTGATGTCATGTGTCATGTGTTTTCATGTGTCATGTGGTGTCATATGTCATGTGATGTCATGTGTCATGAGGTGTCATGTGGTGTCATGTGTCATGTGTCATGTGTCATGTGGTGACATGTGGTGTCATGTCATGTATCGTCATGTGTCATGTGATATCATGTGTCATGTGTTGTCATGTGATGTCATGTGTCATATGGTGTCATGTGTCATGTGGTGTCATGTGTCATATGTCATCATGTGTCATGTGTTGTCATGTGGTGTCATGTGGTGACATGTCATGTGTCATGTGTCAAGTGGTGTCATGTGTCATGTGCTGTCATGTGCTGTCATGTGTCATGTGTCATGTGGTGTCATATGTCATGTGTCGTCATGTGTCATGTGGTGTCATGTGGTGTCATTTGTCATCATGTGTTGTCATGTGTCATCATGTGGTCCATGTGATATCATGTGTCATCATGTGTCATGTGTTGTCATATGGTGTCATGTGTCATCACGTGTCATGTGTCATGTGGTGTCACGTATCATGTGGTGTCATGTATCATATAGTGTCATGTGTCATGTGATGTCATGTGTCATGTGTTGTCATGTGATGTCATGTGTCATGTGGTGTCATGTGTCATGTGATGTCATGTGTCATGCGGTGTCATGTGTCATGTGTCATGTGGTGCCAAGTGTCATGTGGTGTCATGTGTCATGTATCGTCATGTGTCATGTGTTGTCATGTGATGTCATGTGTCATGTGGTGTCATGTGTCATGTGATGTCATGTGTCATGTGGTGTCATGTGTCATCATGTGTCATATGGTGTCATGTGTCATCACGTGTCATGTGTCATGTGGTGTCATGTGTTTTGTGGTGTCATGTGTCATGTATCGTCATGTGTCATGTGATGTCATGTGTCATGTGTTGTCATGTGATATCATGTGTCATGTGGTGTCATGTGGTGTCATGTGTCATGTATCGTCATGTGTCATTTGCCGTCATGTGTCATGTGTTGCCATGTGATGTCATGTGTCATGTGATGTCATGTGTCA